>NW_008751735.1:1075682-1098355 GCF_000715545.1 Opisthorchis viverrini
AGGGTGGCATAGGCACCGACCAAAATAACAAAAAAGTGGGAATCGCGTTGTACAATATAGAAAATAGAAGTAATGAACAACATGTGCGTATGCATACATGTTTATGTTCACTTATTTAGATTTTATTGTGAATTGTTTTGAGTGATTGGCAAACAAGACTTATTTAGATTTTATTGTGAATTGTTTTGGGTGATTGGTAAACAAGGAAGACGAGTGACCAAAATCAGCGGAACATTTGCCCATTGTTACCTACAAGAAATTCGACATGCCAACCTCTGAAGATTTCATTTTGTTGTAATGTATTACTGTTGTCATTTGGATGGTAATGAAGTGGAAACTAGTATTCAAAGACTGTCCAGGGCTTCGCGGTTTTACAGTTGTTCAACGATAAAGATGACAGTTTTAAATGTCCTAAAGTTCAGATATCTAGTAGTCGATGTAGTACTACTTTGAGGGACTACTGGATGAGCAACTGCAATAAAAAGTACTCTTTGTTGCCTTTCGCACGTGATTGATGGTCAGTGATTCTAGTCATGCAACATTATCGTTGCTTTCAAACAAGCAATCTTTCAGTCTTCAATTGCAGTGTTTTTATGCCAGTTTCAACATTAGTGAAATAGATATCAATGCTTCTTAATTCAATTCGTCTGCATCAGTGAGCTCGTTTGTTTTAGACATTTGTCCCCCGAGCCCAAGCATTATGCAATATCGTGGCTTTCAATGCGATTACAGTTCCAAGAAAATGGTTTGGGGGTCGCTTAGAGTTTTGGCGCAAACTCAAGGGTATTCTAACCAAAATATGCGAATACGACCAAATCCAAACCGCACCCGGACCGACTACTCCGTGGATGTGAGAATCATTGCGGCTGGAAAATATTTTCTCCTTTACAGTCTTTCGTATCTCCTGTAAGCTGATTTCTGATGAATAAGTTAGCCTATTCTCAAAGATTCGCCCCCCTGAAGGGGTCCACTTTAGTTTTAATTCAAAAGGATTGATTGGCAGATTCACCTTTTTGTGGACGACCTTCCGTCGTCCTTGATGTTCTATTTGTGGTGTGACCTGCGTGATTTTCGAGCAAATTGGCAGGTTTCTACATGTGGTTTGAAGTGTTCTTTTTGGTGATCAAGTTTACAGTGATGCGCTGCACATACTGAAGGCCGACTGTTTTAGCTCGTATGTGCCAAATATCCGTTTCTCTCTCCGTGAAGACTTTACTTAGGCACAATTGAACGTTCCACTTGCCATTCCTCGAAACCTCGCGTGAACCGCTATCTAGTCATTTCTGGGGTTTTTTCATAAAAAAAATGCTGTCAAACATCCACCGGGTTGAAATCATAGTATTGGTTGGGTTATGTTCTCTTCTACCGTTACGAAGCTCCCGAAACAGCATCTCATAAACTTCAGGCATTACTTCTTTTGCATCATTTGGCCGGTAAACCTAGTCAACTGTATGAATTGGAGCACGAAATGCAACAAAACCAGTTTAAAATTTGATAAATTTCACATCCCTGTAAACTGAAAAACAACTGCCCACTAATTTCACCCGATGAGTGAAACTTCCACCTGAGAAGTCGTTGCTCCAGGAGCCAGTCAACACGAGTGACCGCGTGAGGTGGATCCCGTGACTGAAGGATGAGCGGCGCTTTATTCTGTCTTAGTGCGAGTTAATCACACTGCTGATCAGTCGCTCGTGGCCGAACGGTTAAGTGTTCAAACTACTAGGCAGTAGGTCGCGGGTTCGAGACTCTCCGGAGTTTCGTGAGATGCGCACTGCTGATGATTCCCAATAAGGATGAAACAGCTATACAATGCTTCTCGACTCTTCAGCATAGATTGGCTTCAGTTACAGGACGAAATCTCCGCAAAAATTTCACCACAATTTTTGGTGATACAGACTGAATTCAAACTGGTAACGAAGAGGAAACCGGGGATAGATTTACCGCAAACATGAATGATCCTAAGGTTGTAAATGGCTACACATTCCACTGTAGAGGGAAGTAGATAGCCATCGAACTTCCATCACAACTGCTACTGTAATCTGATCCAATGAGATTCCTGAAATCAGTGGATAACTCAAAGTTCTTCACTCTGCTTCACGTTCTTCATTTCTAGAAGGCTACATGCTGTTCGAAATTTCATTCAGCGAACATGAAATGGCAAACCAAGTTAGCCGTAAAGCGTAAAGGACACAAAATAACACGAAGTATTCTGTAGAGGAAAATGTTGGTAGCTCAGGAGCGTAGATGGTCTTTGGCTTGTTCGCTGAAGCTGGGTAATTCGATTGTAAACGCTTCATCACCAATCGAGTTGACACCATCAATGCGTTGTTATGGCGAGTATCGAAGGATTGGCTGTTGTTGTTCGCACAACCACCACCCAGTCGCTACGCACCACCAAGTCTGTTTAAATTACAGCTTTTCCAGCTTAAGATGTTTTAGGTTACTACAAATACAATGGTCCCATACACTTCTTAAAAAATATACAGATAGATTGGGACCCTCATTTGACAGTGTCGCTTAACTCACCCTCAGTACAACCGGGGTCATGAGTTCCTATTTCTTTTGTAGCAAAACAAACCTCTGTGATTCGACAGCTGATTGCAGACTCGCTTCAGACACTCTCTTGCCGTCTAAGTGAATTACTCTGATTCAGTCAGTAAGGCGCAAATCTTCGTGGTCTGGAGCACAGTCTGACAGTCTTTCATGCCCACAGCGAATGTCGAGTAATAGCTCCAAGTGAGCTGGATACGTTGAATAATTTTGCTACGGAACTGAATTGGCGAATCACTCCGACCGGGGAATTTCCACTATCTGGAATAAGGCCGTCCTCTTTCATCAAATGTTTACCGGGAACTGAGCGACCATGAGACTGCTCTCCATTTAGACCACAGCCAAATTGTCGATTTCCATGGTTCACATGCTTAAACTGCCACGTCAGTTTTCAGTTGCGGATGTGCCACCGGAGCTGTGCTACAGATCAATGGTCTGGCTGCTCTAACTGGACATTGCTATTGATAGGAATGACCGGATATATGAAACGTACAATCATAATGGCCTACTATCAATGTCCGTTTGGGATTGTCCCATTCCGCTTAAATCAACACATGTGATCGGAACGAGGATCTTGCGATTCGGTACAGATTCTCAGACCAAGTGCTTATAAGTAATATCATTGATAGATCTCGTATGTACTATTCGTGAAGATTTTAATTCAATACAGCATATTTTTGAAATGACAACGTTGAATAAGGCCCTCACTGAAAAAGGTCAAATGGTCCTTGACGAGGTTTCGTATGAGCGTGCTGATCATGCCATTCCGCAGAGCAAACGTAGAGGCGCTGTTTAACATATTGTGCAGAAGGAGATCCGTTGAACTTCCCCATGACGACCCAGAGTTCCACTTTTAGTTCTGTTCATTGAAAATTTTCAGCGATTATTCGAAGTCATCCAGATTGTGCTTAACATTTGCGGACCGTGAAGCAAACCGATGTGTGTCCATTATGTTCTTCAAATGACCGTCGTAACCAAGGTTTTAGCGCACCATTTCGTCTGACTGTCCAAATGCACTTTTACACTCAGGGTCATATGGATACTAGAATAATTAGAATCCAATTCTCGCAACCCTTCGCACTTGTGGGACTCATCGGTATGTTTGCCAAGGGCGAGCACCGATCAGCTATGTATGTGTCGCTCAGCTAGTGATGAAGACAGTGCAGAACATCGATACTTTGGAAACGATCCATTATAATGGCATCCAGTTATGGTGCCAAAATCCCGTTGTTTTTCTTGCGAGCAACAAATCTAATCAAGATATCTAAATATTTCTTAAATTTGCTTGTAGAATCATCAACATGGTCGTTACTTCACATGTTGCATTCGACCTGAGAGCTATCCTGAAAGCCGAAAGTCCAGGTAGCCAGTACAACAGAAATTATCACGGTAGTAGACTGGGACGGTTGGGTGGGAATGACGACCGACGTGGGTTGTGTCACTCAAACGGCACGTTACATGTTACCTGGCATATTTAGATGTCAGAAGGCAATACATTTTCATCTGTAAATATATGCTGAAAGGCCCTTGTTCAGTTTTCAACTTTGGCAAATAGTGTAGCACAACTCATTCGGTGCACACGTAGATGCAAAAGTTCGACTGAAACTCAGAATAAATCCTGGATCTACATAACGGAACGGGTGGTATTCTATGGACAAAGAAAACCACACTGTACAGATTACAATAAACACCACCAAGTCCATCTAAGATAATCAGGTACGAAGTAAATGCCCGGCAGGTTCATGTATTATCACCGCCTTAATCAAGGACTACCAACAGGATCAGGCAAATCTCATCAGTAATCCCGGCACCCACAAAGGTTCGATTACCCACTCAAAGGTGAATATGTGTTAATTTTGTAAAGCTAGCTATTGTATAGACACATAAATCAAGTTTTGTAAGACTTTGTCAGAGTTGCGAATCAAAGCGATCAGGTCACACTCACAGCCTGTTGAAGAAGCCGTCTGAACTACTGCGGGGCCAATGACGTTTCCAGGCTGGGACAAAATGTAAAGTTTGTAGTTGTAGTTCACGCAACCAGGCGAGACCTCGAGATCTTCCGCTGAAAAACAAGTAAAACATGATCAACTCTAAACTGTGAAAACAGATTGTCTGGAACTGGTCTTGTGATATCTATCCACCAAATTATGAATTCCAAAATTATCTGAGTCGGTTAGAAGGGATCAGTTTCGCGTTACAGCCATTTTTGACCAGCGCAGCGTTATTTCAGCAAGCAAGCACAAATATAGTCATGCGCCTTCAAAACAAAATTTCTAAGAACAGAACACAGAATGACGAATTTCAGTGATTTTGCCTTGTGTTCTGTAGATCACTTCACACCGAGGTTTTATGTAAGCGGTGTAACCGGTGACTGAGAAACCGTGGAAACATCACAAACAAGAGATTCAGCTGGGTTCCAGGTGAGTCTACCGAAAAACCAAATTAGTTCGCAAATGAGTGTATGTTTGCTAATTTCGTGCAATTCGGTTTCTAGCAGGACATAGGGTTGACGGAAACCCGGGGACAGTGCCTACCTGAGGATCCCCCAGAAAGGGTGAAACCGGTCGTGCGCTGTCGAGGAATTTTCAGCAGCCTTATGAGTAGTGCATTACAAAAACATGTAAACAAGTTTAGTTAAAGACCTACAGACCATCGCACATCTAAACGGTGACGCAACACCAACCAAAAAAAATATCACCTGGTTTGGTGTTGAAGAGTTTGTGTTGTGGATCAGTGATCCGGTGGACCAAGTGATGTAGTAGTCCAGGACCAATTGGAAGTTTCAGTCGAAAATCTTAGATTTGAGATAATGTATATTAAAAGTACATCTTTTTCGGACTAAAAATGCGACAGTGNAGCCCAAGTTATTTTCCGTGCCATGAGCGGTTCAAATTTTTGAGTTCCATGAACATTTCTAGGATCAATTCCGGTATGAGTTAAATCACATGAAGTATGCCATTCTTACCGAAATCAGGCCCCTCGCTTGGCTCCACAAGAAGGGTAATGAACTCATTGTCATTCACCGAACGCTGTTCAACAACATAGAGATGCTGGCAATCAGTCGTGTTTTCTGGTTGGAGCCAGCTGACTCTTTGTCTTGCTTGGGCACTTGTTTGGACATTAAATGTTCTGGGTGCACCAGTGACTGTCGAAGAAAGAAAAGTTTACAAAGCGTACATAGATTAAAGAAGAATTCAAGTACAAAGTGCCTCTTTGGCGACCGCTATTGTTTAGGGATAAGAAATTTGTGCTGCACATGCATGTATGACATGGCTACATTTTGGGATCGTCAAGTCCACTTGAGCCAGATGCTAAAATGTCTCATCCAGTGAGACTAAACAGGCCCTAACACATAGGGGGCTCTAGGTTTAACAGGAGAGTTTTGAATGCCTGAGTAGGACGCCATCTACTTTCTATCCTGTCGAACCACCAATGACTGAAGTTGTTCCATTATTATAATGACGTTGTCATCCTAAATATCGAAATGGAAGATGTTACTTGATATCCTTAAGTGGGATGATAAATTGGGACGACAGGCGTACAGTTGGCCTGAATCGAGCCTTTTTCATCTGAACTCTTAAGGAAACCGTTGTATACAATACGGTGTCCATAGGATATTTGGTCAAATGAAGTGTCTGTTCGCACGATCACCAGTATTTACATAAAATTTCGATAGGTGGGCGTATTATTCAATATGGTAGGAATTAAAGCCAACAACGAGACCTACTGATCTTCTTCCCCCAACGGAATGATTGCTTTAGCATTATTCCTGCATCCATTGAAATTAGCAATCAAGTATTGATCGTCCGACTACTGCGTTTATTTTTGAATATCTTCCGATCTGTTAACTGCTCAACAGCATGCCTTCAGACCAGTCAGAAATTACTGGATGTTACATTTGCAATGGCTGCTCAGGATATATTGCTCTAAGTGATATTTTCAATAATTCGTTATTATCCCTTAGAAACTAAGATTCAAAGTTTCTAATGTAAAAAATCAGCTGCCAGAAATGACCTACTAGAGATTCAGATTCGAGGTTTACACTCATACTACTCTAGTGCTACATAAGTAGGTAGAGTGTATGACTCAAGGCCACCTTTCAGGATGAACTTATATGTTGTTTGGAAAATAATTTCAATGACATCGATGCTCTGAATTATAGATACTGGTTAGGAGGTTATGTGTAAACCGTATATGGTGTAATAATCGGGAGCCGAATTGAATGTTGTGTTGAGCAGAAGAGGGGCGGTGGGTTTAGAAACTGCGTTTGCGAGCGGTTAAACAAGACTCGCCTGTACAGGACAGCTGAAGTGTCGTACCTACTTCCCATAGAAATTTAAATGTGTCCGAAAACAATACAACGGCTAGTGCCAAACGGTCCACGCCATCGATAATCTCTCAAGGCTGAGGACAAGGATGAACGGTCTCCTTAGCCTGGCACCTTAGTATCCTTGTTCAGCATACTTCGCGAGCACATCGTTGTCACCGTAATTCGCTATGATTTGCGTTCTTTCGTTATAACTTGAACGCCACTGTGCACCCTCAAGAACGGAACTACAAGCCATTCAAACTCCCAGTTGGAGAAATCAAAACACGGAGAAATCAGTGTGATATGGTGTTTGATTTTGAGTAGCTTTCAATAGAGTAGATGTAGTCCTGATCATGGGATGGACAATAATGTTGCCAAAGGGTGGAAAGACAAAGTGACGGAATACTCTGAGGTTGATAGTTCAGAGAAATTCTTCCATTAGAATGCCAGTATATTTCCATGGCCAATTAATAATCACCTTTCAGCTGTAACACCGTTTCGGTTTCTTGCTTCCGGGCCATCCGAGGATAACACGAGTACTGAAATACCGCCAGATTGTCCAAACCTAGACAGAGGCAGTAGAGATGCCGGAGTTGCTTTCGAACCGTGAACCTCATTGTTTAACCGCTACGTTATCTTGAGCTCAAAGATGATCAGTGTGAACGAAAGTAACTTCCAGCGAGTTGCCATGAGTTCACACCGTCCCAATGGTATTTTATGATGCCGTTAGACAGTTTGTTATATCCCACCTGCAGTTGCTCATCTCCGCAGTTGACCATTAAACTCTGAGTTTTGGAAACGGCCACTCATAGAATGCAGTTTAAACATGTAGTCCATGCTTAGTCAATGAGTTCAAACTTTATTGGGTACGGGACCCTAATTCCACAGATCCACCTGCATAAAACGGTGAACGCCGTTGAATGTTTGGATAGAAGATCCTACTCAGTCGCGCAGTCAAAATGTAAGCCATCGCAGTTCTACTTGTGAGGTATGTTGCCAGTTATCCTTTTGTCAGGATAAGCATGAAATAGCAAAGAACTGATTGGTAATAGTTAACTTCCATTCCAGCTGCATGTGGGCATCCATGGTATCATATCAAGTCGCAAAGGCCCTTACTCATTCATAAAGACGTTGCCTGAAGAGTGTGTGGACACAGGGCTTCAGATGCAAGAAAATAATATACAATGTGAAGCACGAATGTGC
Source organism: Opisthorchis viverrini (assembly GCF_000715545.1). Classification (NCBI taxonomy): domain Eukaryota; kingdom Metazoa; phylum Platyhelminthes; class Trematoda; order Opisthorchiida; family Opisthorchiidae; genus Opisthorchis; species Opisthorchis viverrini. Next base: position 1,083,745 of record NW_008751735.1, read on the forward strand.
ACTGTTCATTAGTCTCACTTATAACAGCTATCTTGCTATGATAAATACGTCGACAGATTTACAAACTACCTACTGTTCATCAAGCACACTCGGCGCGCGCACAATCCTGTGATAAACGAATTGGCAGTGGGTCACAGACTGCTTTGTCCCAGAAGTCACAGGAGATGCGGCCAACGCCTCTCAGTAGCCATCGATTGCGTCCGACGCGCACTTTCGCACATCTAGCGGTAATCAACATTCTTGAGGATGAATCAGTTTGTCGTGAGTTTCTGAAAAGTGTAGCCGCGAGGCAGAAAAACTCAACTGTCACTCCTTCTACCACGCATTCGCCCTCACAGCAGTACCTGATTACTGATCCTCCTGGGCGACAACTTGTAATTTATCAGCCTGGAGGTGGTAAAGGTGTTCTACTTAATTCAGTAGGACTACAGCATGGCGCTGTCCAGACGGAGCCAAATGATTCTCTTCCCAAATGATTCGCTTTTCCCAAAAACAAGACATGGGATCAAAAGTAACCCGGGGTTTCAAACCTTCCAACCAGAATAAAGACCAGGTTTTTCGAACACATTTTTATTTTCATACTAGGGAGAAATTCCACTCAAAAGGGTGACATCGATACACACTACACCATATGGACTCACCTAGTGCAGGTGTCCAAATTCTGACTGGTTTCGAGACGCTGAGGGACACCCATTGTCCCTCCAAATGAGGTTCAACAGTTATTCGATATTGCGTACACGCAGATATTTTCAGCCATCCGTCCGTCTCCGTGCCAGGAAAGGTTTGACGCACAATGGAATTTTCGACTGGATTTGCCAGGATAGAGTAGGCGTGGACCAAGCAGGCCTTGTTTTGTACCATCCACTCTAGGTGAATACTGGTCGCATTCGCATCGGAAATTCGAAGATCGATTAAAGTCTTAAATGCTGGAGAAAAATGGAGAGGCAACTAATGTGTGTGTGGAAAGTGCTCAGATTGTTTAAATTAAACAGTTAACTTATCAGTACAGCTTGGAAAAAATTTGCCATATCGATTTATTTTTGGCTACGATCACGTTCTGTTGATAGGATCAGAAATTTCAGCAATGCAAGAGACCAAAATCATTATTTGTAATGCACATTTTCTGTTTTCAAGATAGGAGCTGGTTCGGGGATGAACTACTACTGTGGCTCATCAGCTGAGTGGAATCGGCCAATTGATCTTTCATTACCGAATGTAGGCTACATAATTCAGGTCCATCTTTACTTTGGTTAGCTCACTCGCCTTCTTGTCACAAGGGATCACCGCAAAATTTCTCACGTGGTTCGGGTAGAATCCATCCGCCAATACATTTGCAACAACTTTTCAAGACCACATGTAATTAACTCTTATGAGAAGCCCTCTTCCCAAAAAGAAGGCACAACTATGATTTAGTGAAACTCGCCATAACGCTGCTCACACGAGATAGCGAAATGTTCCTTTCCCTCGTTGCCCTCGTTTCGAAAGGATCAGTACACATGAATATGTCAGACAGCATGAATATGCCAGACAACGTATCTTTCTCCTGCGCAGATTTTGGCTGCGGGTATTGGATGAACCTTTGGTGTTCCAGCATAGGATGAAACTACAGTGGTTCAGTTGTTCACTCATTCGATACCCACAACCCCACACATTGATTGCCAAAGATTCATATAGTATGTGATCTGTCACGCTACTCCACTTGCAGCTGAAATATTTTAGTCAACACCTCGGATATAGAGGAGAATGTGGCTAGTTGATCAGACTGTATCCCAGCTGGTTGCTTAGATCAGTAATTTTGTTATAAATGTTTCACCGGCAATCAAGATGACAATATCAGTGCGTTGTTGCGCAGACGGTCGGAGCTGTGCGTCGTTGACTGTGCCGTAAAAAGTGCTCCTGGCAAGTGTGTACTATTGTTATTAGTTGCCCGTTAAGTAATGCTGTCGATTGGATATCTGACCCAACCAATCATATTCCAAGATTTTCCCTTCCGGAGGCACGTGTATAAAGTCATACAGACAATCACTCAACACATGACTCCGCTGTAATTCACAGCTAAGTACATATTGTACTGCTTTCACTATTAGCGAATAAGTTGTAACAAAGTTGAACAGCTTGACCACCGACTAAAGACATTTTCTAAACTTGATCAGATTTTTAAATGTCAGCATACTAAATTGCTATTCACTTCAAGTCCTAAATGGCTTCAAAAGAAGCTCATATTTGCCCTTTTCGACAGAATGTACAGCGCAGTTTCCGTCCAAGATGAGCTAAATTTCAAGATATCACGATGTTGTTCTTCGTATGATTGGCGTTGATTTCTTGGTGCTCCACAAATGGTGCCACTTCGCTTGACGCCTCCTGGTCCTCTTATGTCAATCTTTTTGCATGCGTAATAGGTTACACTTCCAGACCCGAGTTGCGCTTATACGAGTTTGAAAAAATGCTTTTCAGCTACCACTTACACCAATTATACGATAGCTCTGGTCCAACTCCGAACTAGACTGGCCTTCCTATGGTCACAGTTCTTTTGAATCTCCTACTAAAGCCAAAAGAGAATACAAACCTTCACAGTTGCATCCCTGTACAAAAAAGAAAACTTGTTCGCTGTCTGGCTCCACCAGCTCAAAAATTATGTTCCGACGGCATACTGGAATTTGAATTCGATGGTATCCGTGATCCAATCATGATAAGCCGCGCATCTCACGCCATATGCAGGACAGAACCTAAAGAGAGGTGACCAAAGCACTGCATCTCAGGGAATTTTCCCAAGTGCTCCCCTTCAAGGGTGAATCAGTAGGCGACATGCTAACCAGAATGCCTTCCGCAGCAATGGGTCCGCGTTTACCCTGGCTAATCACCGCTGCTCCTTAGCAGATTCATCTCAACTGCACCAACAAAATGTAGACAAACTAGTAAAGTTGGCCTTATCGGTGAATACTCACGTGGGTCACACATATGACACTATAGCGAACCTCGCCCGAAGTGGCTCGCCCTGAGAGGCAGAAGATGAAACGAGGTATGTCGTGGATATGAACCACGCATCAGGTCTCAGAAAATTTGTCCAAAGCTGTTTATCGACGTAATTTCGCAGGCAACTGCTTACATCCAGACATGCTGCAAGCCCTCCAAATCCTCCTGCTAAATGGACTCAGTGTTCAACTCCTCTTAAGCAACAGTACGCATGGGACCATATCTCCAAAATGTCGATGGAAATTAAATCTATTGCATGTGACCTTTCATCTGACTAACGCAGATTTCCGGACTCCCACGTGTTCGTCATCGCAACTGGCTTGCTTTCATTACTTTTGATCCAGCAAATGGTCTCTGGGGGCCAGAAGATGGATCAATGAATACGCATGTTTGCATATCGTTCCCTTATTCAATGCTTAAGCTGCATATTACTTTTGGTCCAGCAAATGGTCTCTGGAGGCCAGAAGATGGATCAATGAATACACATGTTTGCATATCGTTCCTTTATTCAATGCTTAAGTTGCATATGAATTTGGTTCCTGCATGTTGTGTATTGTTCACATCCACATCACTCTCCCTCAAACCTTACAACATACATCAACAAAGTTGTCCAGCTGGTTTCGAGCGTCCGTCAATTTGGTTCCTGCATGTTGTGTATTGTTCGCGTTCACATCACTCTCCCTCAAACCCTACAACATGCATCAACAAATTGTCCAGCGGGTTTCGAGCGTCCGTGGCGCTACCTGACTAGCGGGCCAATCGATCGTCACAACCAATCACATCGCTCAAGCCTGGGCATGTTCGCCCATTCAGACGTGAGAATTGAGGTACGTCCAACGTGCGTTGGTGGGATAGTGTTGACACGTTCGCCTCGCATGTCAGGTGTCCGGAGTTCAAACCCCGGCACGGCTATTGGTTATGCGCTGCTGCTAAGCTCTATTAAGAGAGAAACTCAAGTCCAGTGCCACTCCCCCTATGGTGTAGATTCACCAAAATAATTGAACCAGGACAGGAGGACGACCGTTCAAAAGTGAGTGATGTGAACGTGAACAATACACATCCCACAAACCCCACAACGTGCATCAACAAGGAACTTGGCTCTGACGAAGCCCTAACTAAATTCAGATGAACTCTGCATAAGGCGGTCTGGTGCAACAAATTCGGCCGATGGATGCCACCATAACCTAGACATTCAGCTCGGTCTCCCGTCAAAACCAATTATTTTACGAATGATAATAAATGGGCAGTGACGTCCAATGTTGATTCCAGCAGCACATGAGATTAACGAATGCTTGGGGCCCACATACACCTGATGATGTCCGAGAAAGCTGAGACCAGTAGTGGGCTATCGAAATGTTTTCAGCAAACTTATGAGTAACGTGTTACGTCTGGTCACTATGGGATTCTTTCTGCAAGACCAAATAAATATGTAGGTGAAATACATATTTGATAGAAGTCCTATCTTCTTGAGAAACAACGTCAGACAAGTGATATAGCTAACGATGAACTAAAGGCATTATAAAGGGCTAGAATATTTATTTAATTAGGCGGCATCTTGACGGTTAGACAGTTTGACTTCAAACCACTGATTGCTTTTTAGTTTTTTTTTAGTTACCCATCCGTTTGGGATACGATCCCTCCGTAATCCCCTGTAATCAGCGAATTATGTCCGATCCCGCGAAATCTACCAGTTGACTAACTCCTTCCGAAGAACTGGACATTCGGTTCCTTTTAATTTTATGCCTCCCACTATGGACCTCTTTTCGCGAATTTGGAAAAAACGGGCACTACCTGACGGAACAAATGATTTCTGCTTGGCTGTGGTAGGCCAGGTGATTCAACCGCCACTCTTTTGCTCTCCTGCTTACCACTGTGATATAACTCCCATACTGCTCCATAACAATGGAACATCAGCTCCTTGGGCTTCGGCCCAGTTGTGCGGCTGTTAAATGATACAGTTCCACCGGAGATGGTGTTGTTAGGCATAAAATCATCTTATCCACAAAGGTGAGATGAAAGTCTTTTGGTTCGGTCCAAAATTCTCCAAGAGCCACTACACAGCCAAAATCAATATGCAGATGGTCAGTCACATAATGTGTGCATTTCCGCCGAAGGTTATTAGTTCATTCATAGATCAGTAAAGTCTCAGTTGGGACATCCGTCTTCAATCAGGAATTTGCCGAAATTCCGAAAATGCGTCCTAACTTGATCCAACTTGGAGGCAGAAAGTCCTCTCTATCGGCAAACATTATGACGAGATGAATGCTCGTCATCCTATTGTAGGACTGCTTTTGACTTCTGTGTCCCTAAATCGCGCTTTGTGGCAAATTATCAGCATAAAAAATTGATTTCCCAACTAATCTAGGTTTATCAAGTCACTTTACAATGTACTTTGCGCGACTGTCGATCTGAGCTGGAATAGAAAAAACCTTCTTCGGTTACGAGGATAAGAAACACCGAAAAATAGAACGACTGGAAAAAGAAACTGCCACACGAAACTGACTACGGATAATAAGGTTACTGTGAAAAATTTATCTGTCTATTTTTATCGTCCATTGAGCAAAAATTGAATTAAGGTCAAGACCACCAAAACAGAGGATAATGTGCAATACGGAACAATATCAAATCCTCGATAAAACGAAGTGAAGTGAAACTTGTTCCACTCTCACACAAGGCTCGTCATTTTTAGTAGAAGTTTTCATCTCCACGCTAGAAAGATCGATGGTCAGGTCCCACAAATTTGAAAGCAGCCATTATAATCCATTATAAGAGCTGACCTGAGTCTTTGGTTGAAAAAACCGATGATCCCACTACACCATCGCGTATCGACAGGATATGGACCGTATAGGCGAACGTTTCACAGTAATCGTCTGCCTTGAACGTATGTTCTAAAATGTGAAAGGAAAAATAGCACAGCAGGTTATGGCCCACTTCACTTTACACTGGAACATTATTTAGAATAATCCAAACCGACCTGTGGAGGTACAATAAACTCTGTATTGTTCCCAATACATAATCCACCACTTGAATTCGACTGAACTGTCCAAAATTTCGGGAAGCGTTACAATTTTAAAAGACCATTCTTCTCCTGTACGGAAAAATACCAAAGAGACTAATCAAACTCCCCTTTTGGTGAGATGTACACTTTACAAAGGTAATTTTGTATCCATGAGCGGAGAGAAGTTTGAAACGCGCTCATGCAGATAAACAGTAACACTGTACTGTATTCAGAAGAAGACAACAACAAAGTAATATCGTTTGATTGCGTGCGTTTCACTTTTAGTTCGCTTGACGTGACGTGAAATCACTTGGTATTCAGAAGAAGACAACAACAAAGTAATATCGTTTGATTGCGTGCGTTTCACTTTTAGTTCGCTTGACGTGACGTGAATTTCAATCACTTGGGCTTCCATTAACCTCGGCGATGCATTCTAACGGGATTTTACCAAAATGCAACCAGTGCCACATCATCCGGAGATTTTATGGTAAGATTTGATCAACTTTCAAGCACAACTGAAACAGCTATCAGCACAGTGGTATTGCTTCACGTTTCGTTGACAGCAAACTGTGTGGTTCCGGCATCACAAGTGATGCAAGTCTGTAACTGCTGGTGTGGCTCCTAGGTTCTTCATAGAGGACCTCTTCTGCGATTTCCTGACAGGCGTTACGTAGCTACTAAATTATGTGAGGGGAGTGTATTCTCTCAGTTCCTGTAAGGCACTTGTGTGAAACCCCCAAACATTGTGTTCGGCGATGCCTTGTTCACAGAACTATGCAACAGGTTCTGCCTGGTTATTGCTCTGTCATCTATTACAGTTTCATCGATGCACTTCATTTCTAACATTGATTAACAATGGAACAGCTCTGCCTCTTTCAACAGATTCGTATCATTCTGTCATCTCGGTAGAGTTGAACACGAATAGAACTGTGAGACAACTTTGGGCTGGTCCACTGGGTCTTTGGAAACATATGGTCTGACTTTAGCTCCCATATTGTGATACAGGGCTCCATGCATGGCCCCCTATCCCACCAGTACCCTTACACTCGTTAAACATTCAAGTGGTCTGATTTGATCACCAAAGTCAAAAGCGAAACTTATGAAAAGAAAAACCACACAGTGAACGATTCGTTCAAGGCTTTGTTCTGTGCATCCCCGTCCACTTGGGAAGCTGGATGCAGTTCAGATGTGCAATCACACAATACTCATTAATTTTCGAAGAACTTAGTCAGTGTTTTCTTGGTATTGGAAGTAACACTGATCCTCGGTGGTTAGCATAATCAGTTGCCGATCTTTTCTCGCGTAGATGTACAGGGACGGACTCCATATAATAAAATTCAATCTGTTTCCGCTTGTGAAAGGAAGAAGAAGGTCTTCGCCGCGGAGTTATTTATTCAGAAATGCCAACTGACCGGTTACAGACCATTGAACAGGGAAGCGAAACTCTAATCTGCATCTTAGTTACAAAAACTGGACACAGATCTTCTCCCGAACGAGTCATCCCGGAGATTCATTGACTCCAATCATTCGTCGGTCAAATCCAAGCAAATGTTACAAAGTGGCCCCGCGAATTCCGCAACAGAATTCCCTTTTTCAATCGACGCAAGGCGAAATTCTACGAACAACACGTACTACTCGCGTGCCTCCCGATCAGTTATATCACCGTTACACTTGTATAAGGTTAGGTAACAATGTAACATGCACTCTCCCACCATTTTGAGTGAACCAGTGGAATTTTATTTATTGCTTTATTCTGGTAAATTCTACTTGGGGTTCGACGACTACATCATCTGGGTACGCAAGTTTGCTGCAAACGACGCTAGTAGACGACTTAAATGTGACTGAAATCATTCAGTCCTCTAAGTGTACCGGAACCTTCTATGTGGGTGTCTGCAACGAGTTCTTGGCACTCGCTGAACTTCAAAACTTGGACAGCGATCGGAACTTTCTGGTTACAGCTATAGCCTCCATTTTTGACGCAAGGTCATGCAAGGTCATACAAAACTCCCAGTCTACCATTAGACATTTCGTTCTCAAGTTTCGTACCGAAATGCACCCCATTGTATAAGATTTCGAACGATATTTCAAGACGCTTTTGAAGAGAAGGCTATTAAACGATATTCACGTTTCTCTGAACATTTTATGGCTACAACCACCTCAGCTAGTGGAACGATTTTTAACATTGCGCACTATAATTGAAAACGATCATGATGGAGTGAGACTAGATTGGTGCATCTAGTTGGTGTATCGAGTTACCACCGGATCAGATGGTTCCTTCAGGTCTGATCCCGTGGTGGTCAGTTTGTCCTTCATTTGGACCGCAATATCACTTCTTTCACTGTCGTCAAGTGATCAAATTCAGGGCACGACAACAATTGTTTTGACGTCTTGACTCGCCCCAGCCTTTGACAGCGGTGAAGTGTCAGTGTCTCAAACGCCGGAAGCTGATGCAGGCGATGATCACGCTAAAGATGATCTAAAGACCCTTGCTTTGTTGTTGAACAAGGCGGCATTTAGAACTCATCCTGATTTACACCTCCAGCAACCAAGCGCTAAATTGGAAGCGTCATTTTAATTCACGATCATCTGTCAAACGGAATCCATTCTCATAAGTTATCTCTGGCCATATCTGTCGAATCATCACCTACTCAACCAGTTTTTTTCTGGCTGAGGCAGCTCTCACGATCATCTGTCAAACGGAATCCATTCACATAAGTTATCTCTGGCCATATCTGTCGGACCATCACCTACTCAACCAGTTTTTTCTGGCTGAGGCAGCTTACTAATCTGCTTGTATTAGGGTTCAAACAGGGTCCAAACACAACATGTCGACAAAAGAAGAGATCAGATCTTCAAATACTCGGAGAACCTTTAGGTATAGATGCAGGTTGCGAGAGAAAGCAATTTGTTTGCATAACAAGATAAAGCGAAACAGGGGACGCACAAATGTGGCGCAGGTGGAAAGGGAAAAAGGGACAACACATTTTTTTCAGAGGACAGTAATTGGAGCATTTGGGTGAAAAGTTTGACACGTAAGGCAACGTGAAGGAGCCCACGTTTAACACTATGCTATAGACAGTTTCCACGCACTTGAGAAAAATCATCCTTTACACCCATTGCATGATGATCGTAACTATTTGGAAGAAACACTTTGTCCCTTTAGACAATAAAGTAGTAAATTCCCCCCAGTTCGGTTACGTTTCTGACGATAAACGTTTGCACTGTAATGTCACCGCACCAACTATAAAGTGCAGACATCGCTCAAAACGCGACAGATCATTTTGCAGAGTTTCTGTCGAGCTCTGTTGGCTTGTTCCCTCCAGTTGAATGAATAATTTTGGTAAAAAATAGCTCTACATGCCAAGGTTGTAGCACAATTAACTTCGGTTCGCGTTGTTCGTGAATCAACTACTGCAATCGAGGACAGTCGAGAGACCATCGGCCAGGTCCCAGCTTATGAATATCTTTCTAACTAATACTACAAATCACTTGTAACAAACAATTTTGGTTGGTCAATTCAACAATAGATTCCATCGTCTAATTCCTGTTTACAGCCTGTCCTATGTTCCTCTATTTTGAGTAGTTGGAGTGATGAAAACCTATTTAGTGATTGTGTGCTTTTATCAGGGAAAAATCATAAAGATTGAGTGACACGAAAAAATTCCTGCCCACTGAGATGCGTTACTGTGTCGTACGATCTTTCTGACCGTAGGCTCACGGGATCAAACAGCTCCCTTAAGTGCAAAGTTTTCTTAGAGTTGGTTATTGCTGAGTTTCCTGTGTGATTCATGACAACGTTCAGGTTTAGCTCCTACAGAATAACGTGCGTGGTTAATTTTACATTTGGCTCCTACAGAATAACGTGCGTGGTCTAATTTTACAATATGTGCGGGAATGCTGTACCCGTCAGGAGCAAACTGACGAATGAAAAGCTTACGCTTCACAACAGTGGCCTCATGTTTGCTATCAAATTCCACATCAAGTCCTCAATGACCTGTACAATTTTTTCTAAACGAATTCAAGACATGTGAAAAAGTGAGTGAATATTGTAACGAGTGATAACAGCAACTGTGTATGAGAGTGAGCCACTTAGTCCTGCTCATTGGTTTCCGGCACGAACGTGTTTCATGTTTCAACTGAAATTGTAGGTTCTGTAACTTTGGAAAGCCGGTTAGGAGGCATGAATACCGCATTACTAGGAACCGTAATAGGAACATATCTGTACATTGTTTTATACGTTTTTACATCACACGGAAGTTGTGCGGGGACGAATTGAAGAACTTGCGGACTTCTTATAAAAAGTGATGTACGACTCACGAAAAGGACCAGACGAGGGGATGTAAGCTACTGCCTTTTCTTTGCCACTTTCGTACATCTGTGCCACCACGTATACGTGCGGAGTTTGGACTGGTGAATTTGGTGGGTCCCATGTGACTTTGTGTACTCGGTCAGCCACCATAATGACATCGATATACTGCGGGTTTCCGATTGAATCTGTTGCGAAAGAAAAAGCATGCAAAGTTGTTCACTAGAATAACAGTACATTCCCTAAGGAACAAAGAACATCTCTTCAACAACTTCATGACCCGTATCTGCATGGATGGATGAAGAATCGCATAGTAGGTGCATTTTCATTCAAGTAAATTCCTATTTTAGGAAAACGTTATTCGTAGTCCATGCATCAAAATGACATTAGTTATCTTACGGTCAAGTATAAGTACTTAAAAGCAAGTGTTTGTTTGGATCCCGAATTCGACAGACGTGGCTTGAATGAAAACTGTAAAGTCAAAGCGTGAGCACTGGTTTGGGAATTAAGTGCTTCAGTTGCGTTACTTCTCCACAGCAGAGATATAAGCTGGTCTTCTCCTTGAACGCGTCTTCCTAAAGCGAATGCTATCAAGTGACTCCACAAATCCCGTAATAGATCTCCCTTTTCAAGAGACGCGAAGCGGTTTTACGAGAAAACATACTACCCACATGCTTCGTCAGTAGTATCCACCACTACAAAGGTTGAATGTGCACTTTCTAAAGTATAGCATAAGCCTAAGTTCAGAAGGCCAAAAGTGATTTAAAGTCTTCCACTCCAATAGACCATCCTCAAGGTTGACCTTTCCACAAGACACACAACACGCAAAATGATCTCAGGAAACATGTAGGCATATGTGACGCAAATAAGTACTGTCATGTCAGCTGAAGAAAGCACGAGGACTTGGATACTGTCAGTCCGCCCAAGCCTAGACACGGGACGCCGAGAGGCAGAGGTCGGGTTCGAACGACGAACATTCCTGTCAGTAACTTCGCGCTGTAACCACCGAGCTATCTCGAGCTGCTCCAGAGAATGCTGTTCCAAGTGAAAAACAGAAAGGAATCTTTATCACATTGGCTCGTTGGATTAAGTCAAAGGCTTGAAAAAGATGGATTATTCATTTTCATCAAAGAAAACACCAGTACACAACGTTTTTTAAAACACTAGGAAAGTTCGGCCAGTTCACTGTTTGGTGGTTGCTAGTGCACTATGAATTATGTTCTTGAAATGATCTGGCAGAATTATATTGGTTTTGGGACTAGTACAAGGGTTCATGGGCAACCCATTTGGTACAGCTTATGTAGCACTTCACAGATTAACCCCGGTCTTTAAAATGTGCCAATCCGAGGAGTGAAACATCGGGTACCTCAAGTGCCAAACAGAACTAATCCATCCCACAGTTCTCCTTATTTTGTTTTGCAGGTTATCCCAAGAACGAAAATATGCGTGCTCAAAATACATCCAGTTATTTTACAAATGTCACTCCAGGGAAAACTTCCTCGTTGAACAAAAGCAACCTATCATACTCGACCTTGGGCTTTCTTCCCTGTTTTTATTCTAGTCCACAACTTACCAAAGTTAAATAGTAGTTCGAGATAAAAGTAAAGCACATTGAGGCACCACTTCCACGAGAATTGGACCCGAATAGCTCAGTTTGCTATTCAGAATTCAGTCATTCGCAAAGCGAAAGCCCCCCGAAAAACGACAACAAAAAACCGGAAATATGTGGAGATTCAGGACTTAAAAGCCAATTTTACAGATAAATTTTTGTAGCGGTCCAAGTTGTTTCACGGCTTTTGTAGGGTTGCTGACGGAAGTCAACTTGCATGCCGCTACTTTCAAACATCAGATTTGATAACGGCAATGGTTAGGAACTCTCCTCTACACTTATAATCATTCATTTTTGATTAGCAAATCCTGAGACAAAAATCAAATGAGGTTCAACGTTCCTGAATAGTGATCGCATCAGAAACGGGCCAACCACCCGATGGAAGTACAACAGAAGAAATCAGAGAGCGAGTATGAATATCTACCCACAATTCTCCAAACCTGGGGACCTGAATTTCATCACCGCATGTAGACAGACTACTCGTAAACTAGAACGGGAAATGAATGGGATGCAGAAGTGAAATAAACGTGAAGATTTATAAACTTTGACGGATTACGAAGGGTGGTATATCAAGGATAATGTGAAGCTGGTGGTTTTCTAGGAACCCTTTTTTATCAAGGACAACAGCCTTGAGATGTCCGCGAATGATTCCACCGACACTGCACCCATAAACAGGAATGATATGCAGGCCTTCAGCACCGGGAATAATCAGACCGCACCAAGGTCAATTTTGCTTCACGACAACTAACCTTCCTTGCCACAATTTCCCAATTTGTGTTAAGTCATGCTACAGACTACCAGCTTGCTGTTAATTCGTTGAAACATACTGCCTACCCGCTGGATTGTTTTATTTATTCTTTTTAGATCGTTTGAAAATTGTAATGTCGTGATCTGTGGCTGGCTTGGGACGCCTACAGGTTTAGCTACCATGAAAATCTGCCCAACCCCAGGGTGTTGCAGGTACGCAAAGTTACATTCACAAGCTCTTGGCTACGGACTTGTACCAAATCAGCAATACGTTAGAACACTGTTGGATAGGATGCCATCATTGATAATTGATAAGGTGGCTGTTTATTAGTTCGCAGAGCTCGAAAACTGACGTTTAATCAACATGCAAATATACATTATCAAGACACACAGTGACAATGTCTGATTTTTGCTCGCTTGCTGAGTCATTTTTTTCAGAACGTCAACGGAAAAGCCTACAACACTTGAATACCAGTCACAAGGACCTACCATAAAAATCCATTTTCATTTGTACAGGTGCAGTTGGTGTACGCACAAAATTCAATTCGGTGTCCACTTGAACGTGTTTGGCAGCACAATCATCTCCTTGGAGGGAAAATTTTTGTGAAGTGGTCTTGTAAACCCGAACTTTGTAGTCCCCAAACCACAAAGCAAGGGTGCCCCCCTCAGCAGCAGCATCATCATCACCGTCATTATCGAAAACAGCAAATTGGCTTGGGTCAGTATGCCAGCTAATAAAGCACTGATCACTTGCCGCGGTTATCATTGGTAATGCTGGAGAGAAGAGACCTTCAGAAAGAAAAAATTGAGCGGAACCAACGCCTTAAAATCAGGAATGAGCTTCCCAAACACCTCAATACAGATCGGAAACGTTCAAACGGGGTGGAAAACTGGATTTCTCCAATGGGTGCTCCAGTCTGAAATCAAGCCAGTAACCCAAGTAAATAACAAGTAATCATAATGACCGGACGACATTCAACAGTTCTGGTTTTTTTGTTATTTTTACCATAGAGTAGAGATGTATGAAATTTGCAGCCAACTGGAAGGTGATTTTGAAAATTGGAACGAGAATTTCACATGACCACAACATGAGGAAACAAATACGCTTGAAACAGAATACACAGCAATAATCGCTTACTTGTTCAGTGAGTGTTAGCCCAGATGAGCTGGGAAGGATACATCGCAAGAGCATATTCAGGTATTTGAACATTTTATTCCCAATATATTACTCTCAGATGACTGACGCCGAAGACGATCTATGAAAGTAAGTAGTCCTTTATGAACTCGGTGCCACAGATACGGGACGCAGCTTGGCTATCGTCGATCAAGCCCATCTTAGTCCAATGTAACCCGTTGATTTTGGTTTTCCGTTTGGCTCAGATACATAGCTTTACCACATACACTGTACTGTGCAGTGCAGAACGCTGGATCACATACAGTTTGCTAGACAGCCTTCAAATTAAAGCCTTCCAGGTTGATTCGAACCGATTAAAATAGTAAGCGCACAGTCACCCTCGACGGAGCAGACCACGCAAAGTTCCTAACTAGTTATTCCATGTATTGGAGACTGACACAAGCTGACACTCTCGTCATAGCAACATGACACATTTTGCTTGAAGCCTTTGGCCCACACTCTACTTAGGATGTTCTATCACAAATGCCGGTGACATCTGCCAGGCCGTTTTATTTCAAGGATATGCTGAAAGGTTTCTTCGAGTCATCAATCAATTCCGATCCCTGTTGCTGAGCTTGCGCGAATGTGGGTTCCACTTGTTTCAGTTTATTCGGACATTCTGAGACGGTGACCGTTCTGTGTACGCAGGAGGATCGACAAAAACCCGGGTGTGACCTTGATTTAAAAACCGTCGTGCGTTTCACCCACCTCACGCGGAACATTGTCCTTCTGCTCGAAAAGCAGGCGGACAAATTTTTAGCAAGGCCTCGTTGTCTGACAGTGGTCAACCAATAATAGCCACCC
>NW_008751735.1:1098538-1122920 GCF_000715545.1 Opisthorchis viverrini
CACCAACAAATTGTCCATCGAATGGCCGCATGAAACCAATATATATGTTTCCCCTTATCGCGGCCGAGAACCGGCTGCCAAAACTGTGGTGATGGCAACTACATGTGTCTCAGCACTGTCCTCGGGAGTATACAACCAAAATATCTTCAACATCTCAGGAGACTTTCAAAACACGCCAGCTTTCTCATTTCAGGAGTCTATTGCATCTGGTGGTCCATTTGACCTCAATTCGTGACGCAAAGGCACTTGGAATGTAAGAGTTAGTGGCAACGGAATTCTCGGACGGACAGCGCTTTGTCTATCTGGTCAACACTAGTAACACTAGGTCTTTCCACAAAGAGCTATATATTATCAGTTCGACATTCCTCCGAATTGGTCACCGTCGTTCGCTCGATTTCGTTATCATTCCCCAACGAGTCTTCCGAGAGGTGTGTATCACATCCATGATATAAAGAACAGACTGTGGAATGGACTACCAGGTTGTTCCAATACAGAGCAACATCCACGTAGGCCACAATATGACAAGTACCTCAGAGACAACATAAAAAATGAATCAGGTCGCAGTAACAGCACCGCCATGCCTTGTCACACCACTCCAACTTCCCAATCCACTGAATTAGGGATGGCACTACGAAGCCCCAAACACCCGTGACCAAATTCATACAGATTAATTGATTGCACTGTGGACTTCAAGACATGCTCCACAACACTCAGGACAAAACAATAGGCGACTGTGAAGAACAGATGCATTGCTGCATCTTTTATCTGGCCTGGCAAGTAGGACAAAGTTAAAGCGTATCCTAAGTGACCTGACACCATAACTCAACCGTACCGATTATTAATGATGGAAGGAATAAACTGAACACATCAAAGACCCGGTTGCTAGTTGACGGTACAAGAAATGTGGCTCTTCTTTGAGACTGCAACTTCTGGGAAGTTAAAAAGATTTTGAGCAACCCTTTCCTTCCATAAAGAACAAATGGGAATCAGAACGCCCGCCTATTTCAAATGCTGTAAAAATCTCCGTGAAAAATTGGCGAGGAACCGAATACACGCATCAAATGAGCGATTTGGCGATTGTATCTTTAACACTCTGTGTAACAGAGAAAGATCAATTATTTGTTTTCGATTTCTTTCAATGCGATTTTCACAAAAACCCAACTGAACTGCACGCAATGTGGCTAAGTAGAACCGAAAAGAGGGAAATATCTGGGCAGTTTACAGATGCCATTTGAACGTCCTGCACTCGGAAGAAATTTGTTCATGGAACTGCAGTTGCATTTAAAAGTACATATTTGTTCGACCAAAGGTTGTTGCATAGAATTTTCCGTCCATGAGAATCTGATTAATGGGTACTTGAAGGCAAATGATACGTTTATGGCTACTGTCCTTATAATAGACCTAAACGAGATCATATCAGGTCCATTTACATGCCGTTCGTAGTCTTGTAATCAAATGAAAAACCAACGTTTGATTTGAAAAGTTGTAAAGTTACTATCTAATGGATTCTTCTGAGAAGATGACAGGATGTTCACCGCTTCCTAGATGGCTTGAGAGAACATCTCGAATGAATTTTGTACCCTACGAGAACAAATGAAAAAAGTTTTCCCATTAGTTTTAGTAAAGTATTGAACTATCCCTCTCATTCTTCGACAGTCCACGATCGGTTTTGCCCAACTTGGGGCTCATCAGGTAGACGCAGTCCCCGAGTTTCCGTCAACTTTATGTTCTACTTGAAACCANTCCAGCACATGACAGAGCGCGAAAACTTGGTCGGTACAACATGTACCAAGTCGAAAACCCGCCTCCTGCTCTAGAGCCACCATGAGGTGACAGAGAAGTGACGCTAAGAATCTCGCACGACCATGGTGAAGCTGATCCCCTTGTGACCACCTCACTCAATAAGGGTCTCTTCATTCAAAAGAAAGATCCAAGAAGGGCGAAACCGGTCGTGGGTTGTCGAAGAATTTTCAGCAAGCTTACGTGTAGTTCATTACCAATATACATGTATCGCGATATCTCAAATAGCGTAGCAAATGAAGCATTAGGTGGTCTAGTGCAGCACAATCAGTTGTCTGGAAACATCACAACAAACGAGATATTCAGTTGGGTTCCAGGTGAGCCTCTCGCAAAACTAATTTGGTTGCAAACGAGTATATTCCGATGGCTGGCTCATTCTTCTGGAACTCGGTTTGCAGCCATCTGTAAACATACGGCTGCGAATGTGTTTCTAAATAAATTGGGGTTACTGAAAACCTATTATTGAGGCAGGTTAGTGTTGGTAGACAGTGCCATATGCAAAGGTGATATCCATAAAATCAGAAATAATTATCGCAACATACTGTCGTTGAAAAGAGTTAAGATATCTTCTTCCATTGATAAATGTTCATCGGGGTTGTGTTCCACGATTGCGATCGAATCCAACACATTTACCCGAGGTTCCAGCACGTGCATTGGTCCCCATCGGCACAAGGTTTTGAGCTTTGCCGTCGTATCCGGTGAGTTCTACAAATGAGTATTTTCGTAAGAAAGTTGTTCGACGAAGATATGACCGATATGTATAATTGAATGTGAATGTATGTATGTTTGTATGTATGTATGTATGTATGTATGTTTGTATGTATGTATGTATGTATGTATGTTTGTATGTATGTATGTATGTATGTATGTTTGTATGTATGTATGTATGTATGTATGTTTGTATGTATGTATGTATGTATGTATGTTTGTATGTATGTATGTATGTATGTATGTATGTATATATGTATGTATGTATATCTTGAGTAAGGGCCGGTATATTGGGGCATAGGGCAGGACTATAAATTTGTGGCATAAAAGCTCACTTAGTAATTACGAAAGTTTTGAGAAGGCACCTGATCGAATATACAAGTGAATGCTGTAAAGTAAGTCGTGCTAATCTGTGCTGAAAAGCCATGAATCACTCTATAGCTGTTTAACATTAATGGGAATCATCAGCAGTACGAGTTGTAGGCAACCTTTGGTCGTTCGGCCACGAGTGCCCGATGAGCAGTGTGATTAACTGGTACGTAAGACATGGAACCAGTCACCAATAAGTCACGTAGTCCATATCATACCCGTTGACTGGCCGTTCAAGCAAAGGCCTCTCAATAATGACAAAGAGGCTGTGCAGTACTTCTCAGCTTTTTAGCATAGAATAGCTTCCATTACAGGAAGAAACTTCTGATAAAATTCCGAACTGTCCTCACACAGCCAATATCTATCTCTTTGTCTCGTGGGCCGAAAGTGATTTCAGGAGCAACGAGACTAGGAAGACTATTGAACCAATTTGTTGGGTGGCTCGAACCACTGATAATTTTGTCCGAAACAACCAGGTGTCTGGAGCTTTTGGCATAAAACTAAGTGTAAATGTCAGGCCTAGCTCGATGACAAAAGGAGATAGTCATTCTGGACTGCAATGTGCTATCAAATCGAGTTGATTGGAGGGAAATAGAAATACAACTATCAACTGCATATTTTGAATTTCCAGAACTTGCTAGTACCAACGTGATGAGGATGTATGCTTGTAGTGTCTGAGAATGTATCAAAGCACCGTCACTGAATCTGGTGTTCCCGATGAGCTGGGTAATTTGATTGCAAATGTAAACTATTGAACTTCTTTTCAAGGTTTGTTGAGTGTCGTTTATTTTTCAAACAGCGTCCAGGAAATTTCAAGAATACGCCTGGGAATATCTCCTTTTAACAAACTGTGTGCAAATGAGGTTTGTACTTTTGTGTTTGACAGCGTTTTAAAATTGTAATTCGTGTTGCTCAATAACAACTCGGTGTCATAAGGCAGTCTTCCCTTAGCTGATGATATGCCGAATCGTTTTAATCTTGATGGACTTTTACTATCATCAACTGGCATAACTACAAAATAACGTGCGCCCATATGAAGTGGGAATCATCTTGTTAATGGGTCGGGTATCACATGATCTAACATCGCGGAATTCCGCCCCGCGTAAGGGCCTTGAGTTGTGATAATAGTTTCCGTAATGAAGTGTTCCCAATCTGCTTTTCGTCAAAATAAATGAGTAAGATTCCGTTAATCAAACTTCTAGCAACAGAAACCACGAAACCCATTGAAGCTGCTTACGCACATAAAACGTTGATCAAAGTGCAGTTGACATTATCTTGCGTATTAAAGTACTGCTTCTCATATGTATTTACCATCGCTTTGTCTCTGACATGAATCGTCTTTGACATTCACTTGAGTCACGCCGTCCCAACCAAAGCCTTTTAAGACCACCTTGTAAAGTTTGGGTTTCAGCAACTTCTTGGCACATTGTATGCATGAAATTTTCGAAAGATTTGGACGAAACCCTTTTACATGTTGCAGAAGATGCAAACTTTGAAATAGAAACCGGTTTTAGTACGCTTAAGAGCTCCCTTGGGAGAGAGCCGGTGTGCATTAACGACGAAGGAGAGGAAACAATTGGGAGTGGTCCATATTAGAAATCGCACTCAGTTGAGCAAAAGCGTCATTTAAAGGCGCCCTGTACCTATTATTTTTTCAATCTCTGAATGATTTGCCGCAACAAAAGTCGAGAACAGATATCGCCAATTTCATCCGATAGCAAACACAAAAAACGTGTGACATGAAGACACGACAATGTCATTTGGTTCCATTCACGTGGCTAGGAAGAAAATGGGCACACCTAGTTGACGGGTCCTAGTCAGCTTTTTTCTGGTAGTTGGTCCGTTCCATCCAGACTGCGAGACCATATCAGCTAAAGTATTCTTTTGTAGCAGGTTGCACTCACCGTGATATTTTTTTACCTCAACTATTTCAAATACGCAGCTTTGGATAAATGAGGCGAAAATCTAAACACTATTTTGAAGGGTCTTAGGCCCCCGTCAACCATGTGGATGATAAGTGTACTATTATGTGACCCAGTAGGACTTTGTAGCAGTTGATTTGGGCAGTTCCAACAGATCGTTTGATCGACACAGAACGACCCACAAGCTCACCTGAATGGACAAACCATAGCAAATAAGCTTATCGTTTTTAGTTAAACCGGCATTGCGATGACTTTTAAATGAACAAACCAAACAAGGAGCTTCAAAGCCATTTCTACGATATCGTTTAATTTCGTTACTAATATTTACGTGTCCGAAACGCCTTTAAAGAGCAAAGTAGGAAACAGGTTTTTATTTTCTGAAGGTACCACTGTGAGCTTCTAGGTACATTGCTGAGCAGTTTTAGGGACAAACACTACTGGATAGTTATTTTATGTATATTTGTCAGCTGGTCCGGTCATCGCATCATCTGAAGCTGGAACGAGTTCAGGAGGCTCGTGGTTAGACCCCAACCCGAGCATCTCGATTGCTTCTGTCTAGGTTTGGAGAGTGTAGTGCTATTTCAACCCTGGTGAATCTGCTAGGTGGCATAGCAGCTACGCATACGGTATGGTACAATAAAACAGTTATCACCCGATATGCTCACCACAGATCTAGAAGCAAGGTGCCTTACAAAGTTGCTTTCCCTCTTAAATGGTTCAAGTGATAAATCAAGCTTTCTTCTTCCATTATGAATCATTCGATTGAAGGAACTTGGAATAAGCTATCCATGTAAAACCGACAAAGCTGTTAAACCATTCTGGGTGAATTGGTTTAACAGTCCGGACAGAACCAGTCTGTCAGATCAAACAAGTGGCTGAGATTTGACTGCGAGAGTTCCATTTTTGCACGTAAACACTTGAGTGAGACCAGGTAACATTTCGTCTTTTCTCTTCATTCGTCCATGTGCCTATGTGTATTTGCCTCCGATTTTTCATGTGTGACCTCAATATACAACAGGCAAGAGATAATAAGTTTAAAACAACTTTTTAGCAACGAAACATCCCCTCTCCAGACTGTCAGAAAATGGCCGATTCTACACGTTCCAGTATGTCACAAAAATACGGCCGAAGTAGTCCTCTATGTTGAGGAAACACTTTCGATAAATGTACAGGTGTAAGTGGTCCGAGAGTGCTCACTTGTCTCCCCGCAGTCAAAACCCCTACTGCGAGCCTAAATTTCACTTGGCTGGGAGAATCTACGTCTGCGATTTGGTTGAAGTTAGGAAGCATACCCGTTTTAAACGGCAAAAAGTTGGGATTGAGAGAAAAATACTTGGAACGCGGACTATTTTATCGTGGAAGAATTACCTTTCGCGGCTGAGAACAGAATTCACACTTGGGATACAGCACTGCCGAACAGCTTCCACAGCCGTCGTGCAATACACCCACGATCCTTGGCGTATTTACTGGATTCCAATGCGCCTCATTTAGAGTGAACCATATGGTTCTCCGCCTTGAAATGGTGAGGCAACAGAGACAGAAAGACCACAGAAATAAAAAGCAACTAGGTGGATGTTGTCTACATACGCAAGCATTACACGGGAAGGGTTAAGAAAAAATATTGGAAAGAACACTGACAGGCACAATGACCGTCCTCACCTGACAATACTTGGGTGTCCACGAGAATTCAAATTTCCAAGCGGATTTCATCACCTGAGCTTAAGCCAAATACCAACTTGATTTACGTTTTCGATATATCCAAGTGTACTTCGTGGTCGGCTAGCGCAGTAAAGGTGCTAGCATTAGGGATCATAATACATCCAAACGATGAGTTGCACTCTGGACAAAACCACCATAAACGAGAGATTGAACTGAGTCTAGATGAGTTTCTCGTTCAAAACCAAAGTGGCATGCAAATGAGTGCAGTTCGCTAATTTCATGCAACTTGGGTTCAAGTAGAACATAATATTGACAGAAACTCGGGAAACGCGGCTGCCTGATGAGCCCCAAGAAAGATGTCGAACATTTTCCAGCAACCTTATGAGTAGTGTAATACGTCCAAAAAACAAAGTGTATTATTCGCTTCTCTTATCATTTTTTCTCTCCACGACTGGCGGTCGAATTTTTCCAGGGGTTGTGTCAAGTAATTCTATGAGTGACTGTATGTTCAGTTCACCCACCGTATCCGACGTGCTGAATGGTTGTGGTAATGCTCGGGACAGATCCAAATTTTACGCCACGATAAACACTGTACCGATTTAGAAAGTCATGCAACGATAGTATTAGTCTTTTTAGTTTTGTTTAGACAGGTAAATAATGGTCAGCGCTCGTCATACGATCTGTTACAAAACTGGCATACGCGTTCATTCGCGTTTTCTAGGAATTCTTTTGAAGCGGTCTTTGTCTGACAGCGATTTATAATGCTGGCTTTTTTACAATAACGGAACAGCTAGTTTTGCCTTTTATTTACATGGTCGGTCGCGAGAGTTCAAACACAAAGGATAGCAAATCAATCCTCCTTATATGCGGAGGTCATATCATTTGCGTGTAGGTGTTCCAGCTTGTGAACTGTCCATATTGCGGGGTTTCGTTTCAACACAAACGTTTGAGCGTTAATTCCCTGTGGGTCCGAACAAAAACAAACCATTGCTAAAAGTATTCGGCACCAGGCAATGTACTGTCCATTCAACTTGCCCGAGTTAGCAAATCTGTTTCGTTTTGACACTTTTCTGTACGAATGAATACATGTTTAGTGACAATGAACATACAAATCAAATAACGACCTTTGAAACAGGCGATTCTCATTCTAACATTAAATCCATCTAAAAAACTAGTATATGTTGTTGGCTAGTGGTTTGAAGAAAGCTACTTTTTTGGTACTCTCAACGTACCCTTTTTTAACCTGCGTAAGCTGAGACTCCGTTGAATCCAGTTGGATTACACCTATGACAACCGGTGCGACAGCGAAACCCGAGGGTAAAGAAATCCAGAATTGCTTTCTGTTTCCATTGTATGTCATGGTGTTGTCTCTCACATTTATGTAGGCCAGCTTACTTTTTTTCAAAGTGGCCGGATCTGGCGTGCTTGTGGGCGAAATACAACCATCGGGTGTCTGTAGACTGAAAAGAAATGGAAATACGTGTAGTGAACATGGATGGTTTGCTGTTTTGTTGAGATATTTCGCAGTGGTTATTAACCACCACTCTCATTAGCCTTCAGACGCAAACCTACGTAGCTAAAAATTCACCTCCAATGGAATAAAGCACGTACTCATTGGAATACTCATATACTGCGCGTGACTTCACAGTGAATAGTTTGACAACATCACGCTTACTGGTAGGTTTACCTTGATTCATCATCCGTCATTCACTAAAAAATTAGTTAGGAGGGTAGCACTAATGGTATTGATGAGCGCCCTGCATCATCATCACCATCATCATCATTATCATCATTATCCTCATCATCATCATCATCACCATTATCCTCATCACCATCATCATCATCATCATAACATAATTTATTGCTAGCGGCTGGATGTTTGGCCATCCCATTGAAATGTAGTTTATTGCTTTCAAAAAATACCTAATTTCAAATGGAGAAACAAGTGGACAGGAAAGAAACATGAGGTAGTCTACCGCAATCATTTTGAAGTGCCTCCATTTCACAACACTCAATTGAAGAGGTCGGACTCTAGCTAACATCTCTCTTGTCGGTTAACCACCACGCCATTCGAAGCTGTAAGCCAAGCATACAGAACCTGGAAGGTGAAACGCATCATATATACTCTAATTCTTACTAAATTCTTCCATCATCTCCCACTAGGTCAGGTGTTCAACCACCACCGCCATTCTGAAGGAGGCGCAGTGAAACACTCTTGTCTTGGGTGACCGATTAATGTGCATAGCGCATGAAGGAGTAATGTTCATCATGACTAAAGCAATCACGCCCTAGGTCGTAAGCCCGAACCAGCTCCGCTTCGAACTGTACCATAGCATGACACTTACTGCAACCTAGCGCACGCAAACCTTGAGAACCAGTTCCGAACGTAACGGGACTATATAACAGCCAATGGAATAACCGTTTTCGTTGAGACAGATTTCGTTGGTTGTTCTTCACTTGCCCTTGACAGATGAGTTGTATTCTTCGTATATTTTTTACCCGCTTGTACGCAGGAATGATCAATAGATCAGCCGGTTTGCACGTTCGTTGTCGTTTTCTGATTCGGTCAAGCGCATCAGGCGATCAAGCGGCTATCCAGACCGGGGTTCACGGTAATAAGAAGGCATTAAGGAGACTGTGGTCCACAACACCTTTTTACCCTTATATGCAGAGCGAAAATAAGGACTCCAAGATTCGTTCACTGACAAGGAAGTGAGAAGTGCTTGCTGGAAAACCACACATGTTGAAGCATGACACTACTTTTCGGCGACACATCTCGTACTTAGGGACAATATGAACGTTTTTATTTTTCCCATGAATTGAGGCACTGTTGTTTGCATTCTCCACATCCATGTGGCTGACACAAGAAGCAATCTGAACTCCCGTTGTCAAACTCAGCAGACAACTGAGAACGAGGCTGAGCAGGGATAAAGAGAAAGGGGATCTTGGTCGAGCACCACTTTTGTACGGGAATAGCGCTCCCCACTCATTAAATCATAGAAAGAATTGCATGAACATCAGGAAAGGATTTTATCTGGAGTATCTCTTATTGAACCAGTATACCTCGATGAACTGACAGATCGCCTGAAAACGTGTGCCTATTAAAGGATTAATCAGACTGTAGTGGGTGTTTGCTTTCATGCTTTTTAAGAAAAAAGAACGTTTCAGCCGTAAATCCTTTCGGTGCCTAGCTGCCATGCCATCAGAATGAAGCACAAGGGCTGGGACACTGCCAGGTTGCCCAAGCCTAGACTGGGGACGCCGAGAGGCAGATGTCGGGTTCGAACCATGGATCTTCCGGTCAGTAAATTCGCGCTCTAACCATTTGGACCATGTCGTCCCCCATTACAGAGAGGAAACTGTTTTTTCTTCTCCATCCATTCACGGCGACATTCGTATAGTAGAAGACCATTTAATCGCTATAACAAAACGTTTAAACAAAAATGCAAATACCCCCATGATAGTCCCACAAATCACTTTCGATTTATGGATACAATGGAAAATCTATGATGGGCTTTCCAGTATTACCCTCCTAAACGATATTTCGTACGTTAGCTCGTGAATAATTACTCATTCGCAAGTCACGCGGTCAAACATAAATGCTAGGTTCACATAATCCGTTTCACATCTTAGCTGCGGATTTACTCAGTCACTATGTAAAGCCGAGGTGAATCCTGGTTCGAAAAAAAGCCTGTTGTGCCTTTAGTGTTTCTGTTTTGAAAGTGTCCCCGCTACTACGGAATAAAAATGCCCTGAGGCTTAGCGAAGTACCATCCGTTGGCATTAACGTGAGTTAACTTCAAAAAGGAATAATTGACTAGCTCATCGGTCACGAAATTTTGTGGATTCTAAAACTAAACTAGCAATTTTAAACATAGCTCAGTTTGTTGTTAGGTACTTTCAGAGCTGGTGTGCATAAAACACTTTCATTCAACAGCTCTTGCTTCTTATCTACATTCCACAGATCTCAAAAAGTTGAAATCAGTCAAAATCTCCTGCTGTTTCGAGAAAGAGCTGCATAGTAACAGGCATACAGTGAATAGACTGGAGTTTTTCAATGTGTAATATACTTGTATGATCGATACTCCTTCTCCTGACTAAACAACAACTTATATAAAATCTAAGGACACTGACTTTTCTGCAGGAGAGTCTTTACGGTCACAATCACCCACCTGGTCTATGTTCTGACTGGTCCATTAGGTCAAAAACCATATGAGTGGCTGTATTTTATTGTCCTCTACATCCATACTTAAAGTATATGGAAGCATACTTGAATGTATCTCCAAAGAAGAAAACTAAGGACATGCTATAGATTTCCACTTAAGTCCGGTGATTAGGTTATTCTGCGACAAATACTGAGGTGTGTGGGTTGTACTTTTGCACCGCACTTTTCTAAAATAGCGTGTCACACATAAAAATGTATGACTTCTAGAACACGGAACCATTGGTTATTGCAGGCCGGCTTGTGAACCTTCTCTCAGTTAAGGACGACAGTTATACGTCCCAGATATCAGAGTAACTGTCAGAATTCCAAACAGGATTGGTTTAACGACAGATTTTGAACCCAGTCCTATCAATGTTCTTGTTTTCATACACATGAGGGAGCCCATCTGTCCCTCATTGGGACCGATCAGAAGTAATAGTCTCCATGGGGGTGGGGTTGATAGAATTTTATAGGGAAATAACCACAACAGATTAGACATCCAACCACAGACGGTCTTTATTCCGACGGGGAACCATTTCACATATGATCCAAATAAATCGGGACTAAATCTACAAAGTAACGCGCTTCCACTTAGAACTGACTACGTTGTCACCATGCATATCCGTTTTCTCACAAAGAGTACATTGAGTCAGCGAATATACACTCATTTGCAAACTAATTTGGTTCTTTCGAGAGACTCACCTGGAACCCAGCTGAATCTCTCGTTTATGATGTTCTCAGGCAACTGAATGTGCTGCATCAGGCCGCCTCATGTTTCAGTCGCTACGATATTTGAAATATCGCGATACATGTATATCTTTGTAATGTACTACTCATAACGTTACTGAAAATCCATCGGTCGTGGGCTGTCGATGGACTTTCAGCAACCTAATGAGTAGTACATTGCAAAGAAGTACATTGAGTCTTTGCATGAAAATCTGCACATGAAAAGGTAATAAAATACTTCCACCATCAGATGTAAGTGTAAAGGGAAAGATCAGCGATCTCGCGTATTCTACCGTGGTCTGTTTATGTGTTGAGGAATACGGTTTCATGTAGGGTTTAGTGCTAATCACAAGAAACCACTCAAGTAACCTGTGTTCAGACAGAAAAGGTTTGGGTATTTACATGTTACTTTTTATCCCTCAGGATCATCCTAAGCGAGATGTTTTCGGGACTAGGCATATTGCCAGCCTGGATTTAACTAGGGTCCTCTAAGCCACTGATTTGAAGTGAACCTTTGGATTCCACGAGACTAAGCTATCTGTTAATCGACTGCATGAGATGACGTTCCGCTTTGACGTCTCGTTCACAAGCCCCACTGCACTAATTTTGAGCGCAGTTTAAAGTACTTTTCCATCCTGCCTGTTTGAAAAAAAAACAATCTTTCGAAGTTTGGTTGTTGGCCTGTTCGCCGAGATTGGCAGTTGGATGCAATCAAGCAACGCACTCGAGTTACCTACATTCTACAACAACATTTCGAAGTCTATATTTCAGCTACATTGTATTCCTCCCCAAAGTTACACCTGATATCTGCCAGTCACAGCAAGATTTCACTGAAATGGTGGGACTCTGGTGACCGTCTAATCCCCAGGAATGATGCACTATTTGTGCCTCTACTTTCGTGGTCCGACGAAGAATACACACACCATGAATTTATTTCGCGGACTTTAGGAAGTAATGAGAGAGTTCCGCATTTGTTAAACTCCGATTCCAAAAGTAGTGAGTTGTTGAAACGGAATTTGAAGGATCAGTGTTCTAGGCCATGCTGCTTAAGTACGACAAAACAGACAGGAAACTTTTCGCGTCGAAGGGCAACCACTGTTCCATCAAACTTGTTATATGTTCACTGGCTTCTAAAAGTTATTGAATTGCCGCACACTCTCCTAATCCCGACTGATTTGGGCACTTCAGGTGTCACGTGTTTCAAATCAGAAACCTTTTAATACCGAAAGTACATAGAAAGGGATATTTGTTTGACCAATTCGAAAGGTGGTGAGCTTCTATGTTTGTCAGCATTCGGTTGAATACAATGGCACCAAATAATTGGTTCTCAACAGAAACTGTCGCTTTTTCTGTTTTAATTGTAATTAATGTCGTGGACATGGCATGGATTGAATGCTTACCAAAATCGTCCGTGATGGCCGCGAAAATATATAAATATCGGGCCGAATGCTCGCAACTCTAGAGATTTCCCGATAAATCTCAGAAAAAATAAATTCATTCACGTTGTTTTGATGTACACTGGTCAAGATTTGGTTTCATTCCCTCAGCGGAATATATTTTGAAGTTGCTCGTCAGTGTCACTTAGCTGAGAAACTATTACACTTAATTATCAGACGGTTGCTTAAGTAGTATATTACTCTAGCTAGTGCTCTACATTCATTTGAATTGACTGTTTATTAGCCCGCTGTGGTGGATGAAAACATAACTAAACTTTTCCGCCCCTAATTTGAGCTCGTTATCACCACCATGTACTCACAGAGAGTTGGGTTTCTTTTGCCAGGGATTTGTTTTGCAGAAACAACAAATTTTTCGAAATCTGCTGTGGACCATCAAGAAACTAATGAGTGGATTTCAACATTTCGTATTCCTATTCGTATTTCATATTCTCATTTCGTATTCGAAAACTTGCACGGTCTACACTACCACTTGCAACCATTTAGATAAAATTCATTTGCTCCTCCTAGTCAGTGAGCCCACATTTGGTTAGTTATAATCAGAACTCTCGAACAAGTAGTGAAGCATGTTATACCGGCAGTATGCAGAATTCGACCGCCACATCCATTTGGTGTCCCATTTAGAGTACAGTGGTTACAATCCTGTGGAACGGAACATGCTACTTTCGATGGTCCAGCTAGTTAGTATGTTGATAAAACCATCGATACTTGATCCTCGCTTAACATTGTCGTTCAACACCCACTGCGGCAGCAATGCGGATCATTTCAGATACAACCACAAACGGCCACCATGTCTCGCGACAGGGTCGTATTAATATAAGTTAACCATATTCAGGATACAATACTCTTATCCTGAGCTCGATGGCGTTTCCTGATGCCTTGTCCTAGAATGGGTCATCCAGATGTGGTCCTTTCTATAGAGCAAAATGATGGTTGCTCAAGTAGCGTAGATGGTCGTTAGTTTGTTCGCTGAGCTGGGCACAACCACTAACCAGCCGCTGCGCACCACTACGCTCCCCAGTAACGCACTGATGATGTCACCTAGATTGGTGATGAAACGTTTGCAACCAAATTGCCAGGCTCAGCGAACAAGTCAACGGCCAGATGTAGTCTTTTAAACGGAGGTTTACTCAGAAGACCACATTGTGAGTCAGTCACGTTGATTGGGATTCGTTTGTGAACACACGAGTACAGTGTATCACAAAACAAAAGTTTAACTATACAAGTATCCTTAAATTGGAAACGACTCTATGACGGAAGACAGCTGTACAAATACTCCCCTCCACACATCACCCTCATCTTCCCAAGTCGATTCATCAAGTGCACCGGGATGAGTTTCACTCAACCTCGTCGTTCATCATGTGCCGAGATGTTTCTAAAGCATTTTATCATTATGTTATTCTTACTAAATAGAACAAGACTGTTTCAGCTTATAGAAAAAGTTCACTCTGTGCGGGGTTCGTGAGGTGTACTAAAAATCACCAGCGTCTATTGGCATCTGAATCAAAGCGGCAGTGTTACACACCGATAATAGTGCTGATACATTGGTCACCTCAACAAATGCCTAAGATCCAAGCATACTCAGCGATCACAAGAGATCACTTTAGAAGAACGAATTACCTCACCTTTTTTGTAGGACTGTAGCTAACTGGGGGCTCAAAAACAAAGTCTGGTTGATAGTTGAGCTACTAAAAGCTGTTAACCTGAAATTTTGCACTCAGCTCAATCCTGATTTAACGCTTTTGGGCTTTTCAGTCCGCCACATAGAAAAGAAACGATATTAAACGTAAAAATTAGTCTTGTCAACTCTCATAAGATTCTGTTGTTCGGTATTAAGCGGGAAAACTCTATCGCCAGAGCAACACAAAAAAGACGCTTACTCCCGATAAATAATCCTCATAGTCTTGACAGATGGTTCGGTTTCCCAGCATAACTGAATCTTGTTATCGGAAGGGCATAATCGAAATCGTGCAAGGTTCCTTTCTGTATCAACTGAAAACAAAGGTGGATGGAATGTGAAGTGCTACAGAAGACCTTGGCTAGTACATAGTTAAGACGTCTTTACTCTACTTTTAGTCGGGTGCCTGCTTGTCCGATTAAAAATAAAATGTCGTACATGTCATGTGATATGGAGCTTTCGTTTGACCATGTTGCGGCTGACCATGTTGTTGAGATAGCCGCTAGTATTGTCCACTACAACAAGCGTTTTAGAGCACAGTACACCTGTTTCACTCCAACGTCCCCCTTGAAATGGGTCGTATTAAAATAACCTGCATGCATATATCCGTTGTCGAAAGCTCTTCCGGCCGTGTTCTTCTCAATGAAACTCGTCGAGCACCCGTTTACTTCTATTTCTTTCTATGGTGCCATCAGTAAATACCAATCTTTCTCTGGCTGATGAGAAACAACTTAAGTGTGCTTCGGTTGTCATGGCACAAATCAATGTTCACTGGTATACACACAACATCAACACTTGCAACGAGCCAACCGATCTCCCGATCAGTTGCACATCGAGGAAGTATAAGTTACTTTCACTCTCAGCTTTGTCAGTAAAACTGATTGACGAATCAGCCTCATTGAATTTGCTGAAGTTGGCCGCGGGATGTGTAGAATTCACGTTCACACCACTCCCGTTTGAACAGTTTTCCTCGTGTCCGGCGCAGTTATTCGGGTGGGTCTGCACCAAAGGGAGAGGGAACGGGACTGGATTTTCTCACTTCTTAGAGCTCATGAGCAGTGTCTGTCCCTGGCCGTGTATGGGTTTGGACTCTAGACATCCGGTAGGCATGGCTGCGAAACCACACCTTTATCAGGAATGTTTGGAGTTCAAGGCTATGCACAGCTATGCACCGCTCATTAGCTTCGATAAGAGCGAAACCGCAGTTCAGCGCTTCTGCTCATTCGGAGAGTGTTCAACAAAATGTTTGCGCCAGAGCGATGGGAGGATTGTTCAAAAGAGATTGACGTGAACGCGAACTTTCTTACATTGTTCTGTGGGTGATGTGATATCTTGCACTATCGTCAAAATATGTTATCTGTATTAGGTTAGTCAGACCCGTTTAACCTGACGGCTTCCTGGCTTTTCCATGGATGTCAGCCGGCTGAGACTTCATTGCTACTTCAACAATCTGGCGCCAGAATTCCTCATCGCATCTGAACTGTAAAATGTAAGTACAACTCAGTACGAGTTCTTTTGGACGCCCAGTTGGTAAAGCCACTTGTGTATCGGAATTCCTCTCCGTACAGAGGATTAACGGATCCTCTGAATCAAGAGGAAGCATCAAAAGAGCACAAATGATTTGATTTATCTGGATGCCAAGTTTGTTCTACAAATTCCTTAATTTCCTGAGGAAAACTTATTCTACCATGCTAGTTGGCCGTCTGGGATTTGTACGAAATGCGGAGTTACACATATCTAAGATAGGGCCTGAACTACTGCTCTGGTTGTGTACGTTGAGAAGCCCGTCTATCATTAAACTAAGGAGTCAAGTAATTTCTAACCTTATGGACGTCTTTGTTGTAATGAATCGCTTCTGGTCGTTTTCAGATATTTTGGTTCCTGCTTCTCTATCAGCGCTGTTTTGCCTTTAATATCTTGACCCTTACAAGACCTGTGTTTGTTGCCCGGTATCGATTGCATTTTATGGATATCTTATGGTTGCATCTTAATTTCTTCAGAGCTTCAGGGTGTTGACTACTGACTACCGCTGCTCAGGCAATGATATACAGCAGCCTGGAGATATCTGAATAACCTCACTTAAAATGTTCTAAGTAGTACTTCGGGTTTTTTTGAAAAGTTACTGAGCAGTGTCCGCGATAACAGACTCGTGGTATGTTCGAATACGAGTGAAACATTCACGCAACTATAAGAATGAGGCTATGAAGCCTGAATACATCTGAACAGTTGATGATGGAACATGAGTAAAAACGATTTGAATGGCTGTGAAGTAATCGTTATTTTTCGCGGATTAAGACCTGGCCTCAATGCTTATTTGATTCACTGAAACGTTTTATTCATCTGTATGTAATATTTCCCATAAAATGTACTTCCCAAATAATACTAACCCCAATTATGAATCAGTTTACTCAATCTCTTAGTTTATTATACAAATGTAACACGGTGTTCTAGCAAACAATCTCTAATGCCAAAATGCTCCTCAAACGAAAAAGACTCCAGGTTGATAGGTTACGTACAAGACCCATTTTACACCATTCCCAACAATGGTGCTGTGAAACATAATTTTTATGCAAATGTTAAGAGCCGTTCTCCTCAAGGTGGGATGGAATCTTCCCCTACTTTGATATTCAGTGTCCTTTCAAACCGATACTCAGAGCCAACTGACAAACAAACTGAGCCGGTATTATGCTTACCAGCAACCGTCGTCTAATGCACCTAGAAACGGTTTTTGTAGTTGATGGAATTTGAATAACGGACGAGGGATACTTTTTGGAAAAAAAGCACTGGAAACACATGTGATCCCTAAAAATCACAGCCTGTCGAATACCCGATGAAGTTTACCCAGAAGAACTACCCAAAATCAATTTGAGGAATATAATCACTATACATGTTTCAAGAGAAAAGCCTACTTACTCTGGTAAACACCAGCAGCTGTTCTCAATTCAGAGCAAAATATATAATTTAGGATATTATTTCATACTGTAACGAACGTATGGGTATGCTTAGGATTCACTCACAATCCGCAGACTGTTCTAGGAATAGAGACAAATAACTTCTTTTTCCACATTTCAATCGACCCTTACTTTCTCATTTCCTTCTGTTTGTTGTTTTTTTCTGCGTTTTACAATTGTCTGTTTAGTAGAAACCTTTCTGAAAGCATATGGTTCATCAGCCACTTCTGACTTAACGTAACACACTTAGTAAAATTTTGATAACATTTACTTCACATACATCATCGATAGTCCCAGTCTATAAAGTGTACTAGTTTCCCCAGTTCGCCGCCTTTTGGTAGAATAATTCCGAGGTGTTTCTGGATAACCACAAAAGTCCTTGTACCAAAAAAAGCAGCTCAAACACCAACCGTCTATCTGAAATGGTTCGATGGGTGACTCGAGTTCCACTTAATGAAGATAAGACACTTGGTTATCTATTCATCGTCCCAGGTCAATGAAATTCCACTTCCACCATATTCTTTAAACCTCGGCCAATTTCTTTTGTTTTTCTAGTCTAAGAAACCTTGGAGGTGCCTCTCACGTTCCGCCTTCTCTTGCGTGATCCGGAGGCCAACGGTAGGATAATACATTATTGCTCAAACTAGTGGACTTGTCCTTCGCGCTTACCCCTTTTAAACAAAATCTCAGGATTGACTATACTGCTGAATGTGTTTCTAGGTTGGTTTGATGGAAAATGCTACACTATGACACCTCGATGGTTTGCTGTTACTTAAGCGTTAAGTTGAGAAGTTAACTGGCAAAGTTTTGGTGGGTAATAATCTTAAAATAAATTCAAATGGTTCGGTTCACACAAGCTTCACTGTTTCCATAAACCTCAAAGAACATACAGGGCCTGAGATGCCGCAAAGTTGCTAGATCTGGAAAACAGCAACAGCAAATTTGAGGACGGATTCCAAACACAAACAATTTAGTCAGTCTGAAACCAGAGAATCAATTCCAACACTTTCTTTCCAGTAGAACTTTAAATTGCCAACCGGATTCCACAGCCAGTGGGTGAACACACGCAAGCGACATAATTAAATAACCTGTGAGATGCTTAGGACCAGAATGAAGCAATAATTTGGTGAATATAACTTTCCTGCAGCTGTAATTAAGTAGTGTGGTAATCTAATCAAACCGGGTAGAACTTTAAATTGCCAACCGGATTCCACAGCCAGTGGGTGAACACACGCAAGCGACATAATTAAATAACCTGTGAGATGCTTAGGACCAGAATGAAGCAATAATTTGGTGAATATAACTTTCCTGCAGCTGTAATTAAGTAGTGTGGTAATTTAATCAAACCGTTTTAGGTATTTGGTACTATTTGGCACTTACCGATCGGAATTGTACATTCGACTCTATCCGATTTTGAAGAACCCAAGGAGATCCAGCAACTCACATTGTAAACTTCACCAGTAGTGAGTGAATCCCAAGTTAATCTCTCTGAGTCCGGATCACTTTGTGATTCGGTGAAGCCTGACCCAGTGAATCCTATTGCTTTCACCACCCCTTCGAACTCCGCGTCAGGATCAATTTCGTCGCGGACGCATTCCATCTTGTTTTGGTTGACCTCTATTCGCACCAAATCAGTTGTGTTTCTACACCCGTACATTTCGGAATTGCCAACATCAAATGACAAAAGAAATGTGAGTCCAGTCACAAAGTGATGAAAAATTGTCTCTTTCATATTTGCATCGAGGATCTGGAAGACGTAAAACTAAACATTATAAAAGCAATAAAGTGAAACGATGGGTCAAAGGCTATGAACCTGGCCAGCATATTGCTATATTATTTCAGGTAGCCACATGCTTGCATAGCAAATGCCACAGTTGCAGTTTTGCAAACATCGGTTAAAATCGGGCCTTCGAAAGAACGCCCTGAAACTGTTTTATGTTGCTACTGAAAGGCTACAGCAGAACAAGAACAATTTTGGAATTCCACAAATTCAGTGTAATAGCTGGGTCAACGAACCTACTCATCACTATTATTGTAGCGAGATGTCGATGTGGGACTTATCTCTCACTGAGGCTCCTCCTGAAATTTTGCACACACTAGACAGTGCAAAGCTTCAGTAATACAGGGAAACTACCACTTTGACCACGGTAAAATTACTGCTTATTAAAGTAAATCATATTATGATTACCAGTCCAGTCGATTTTGAGCCCACATACTCTACGCAGCTCCCGGATTTTAGTACAAGACCCACTTCCAAAAATATAAACTTTAATGCCTCCCGGTTGAGAACCATTCGCACGAATTCTTGTAGACCAAAGATTTAAGCGGTACTTTAAATCAAACACCCAAAATGTATCCACATAAATAAAGGTCCGTACGCGTTGGAACTGAGGTACATGTGTTGCCTTCCCTTCGCTTTAATTATGCAACAAGTGAAACTCAAAGGGTGAAATATATCGCTTTTTCCGTCCATAGTGATTGGGTTGAAAACAAATATGAGCTTGAATGTCATTCAACAGCAGCAAACGTCACTAAACATGGTTGGTAGCAGTGCAGGTAAAAAACTTCGAACGTACTAGCACGGGAAACACAAATCCGAAAAACTGAGCTCCTACAGTAAGTCAGTGCACCAAGAATTGTAGACCAGTGTTTGGATCCATTTGGATCCAGGATCATTTGCTTGTAGTTCTTCTCGTAAGTCTTGTTTTAAAGCCTATTGAGCTTATTGTACATGTGCAGTTCACAGTTGAACTAAAACGTTTGCAAAGGAGTCACAAGGGGAAAGGAAATCCATGCATGTTTGTCGTGTTCACTTGCGCCCCAACCGAATGTAGCTTCGACGCCATCAAAGACAAGCTTTTAGACGCCTTGAGTACCCTGTTGCGGCAGGCTAAAATCTCAGATATCGCAGTGGTTGCCGGAGATCTGAATACGCAAGTGGGCAGGCCTAGCGCACCCCAGACTCACTCGAGACGATCAATATAGACTGGACTTGGTACGTATGGACAGTGGTTAACGACTGCCTCAACTGCGCGCCGACCGCTGGCCAAAGTAATCTGCTCACACGGTGTTCAACAACGGCTGCCGGCCACAAACTCAGTCGATCACACTGCCATCAGCTGCCGATGGCGTGGATCAATAACTGACTTCCAGTCATTCTGGAGCAAATTTGTGGATTCTTACCAAGCACTGTTCCGGAGTCGCTTTTCCCTTTGTTTTCCAGGACCATGTGAATTGCGAAAAAATCGTCTGGCAAATAAAAGACTCGCAGATCTAGATGTTATACGAGTCTTCCAGAATTGGCATTAAGAAGCCCTACGACCGCTTCAGTATCACATGTAAATTTGTACTGAGAAGAGGTTGCCACCGCTTCGCTGAGTTTTTGCTTGTGAAACGGCACTACCAGGCTCACCCAAGCACCGAATATCAAGCCGAGAAGCGGCACTGCCTGAATCTCGGGGAAATATCCCATCCGGTGCCAAATATAACTTGACGCGACCAGTTGTCAGGCTTCAAGTTAAAGGGAAAATGTGAACCGACCGTTTGGTAGGACTTGACATGTTTGACCAGCAGAGGTGCGAGTTCTTTGGGTCTGTGACAACCGTTGTCTCAGAACCATAGTTCGTGTGGATTGGTGTCAGCAAGTCCTTAACGAGGAAATTAGAAACCGAGTTTCGAGTGTTCGTTTGTGCAATCAGTACTTTAAGTGGAGGATGTGTGCAGCACCAAAAGCTGTGTTCGTCAGGTTATGAATTGTGCATACTGAACCATCGTTCGCTGAAGGAAGTGCTGCTCTCTGTACCAAATTTTCAGAGTGATTGAAGCGGAGAGTTTGCCATCGCTTGACCTGGCAGATGGGATGAGAGAGATGACGAAAGGTTTGGGTGATGATATTGTTACTTGCCTTTCAGGATGAGGATCGCGTGATCCCCCTGAGCGTGGTTGAATACTCTACAAGTATTGGCTGCTAATAGATGTCAGTGGCGTTCTTAATGTCAGTTTCTATCCAGATTGTCCGAATGAATATCTGGAAGTGTAGGCACCTTGAACTGATTGAAATAAGGTAGCAATAAATCCATTCCCTGTCAACCTTTTTCCTTTTCTATCACCAAAGGCCTCCAAATAAATCATAGTTGTACGGCAGCGTAACATCAGTGCCGAATTCTGATGTCTTGCTGTCCATGGTAATGATGATGATTGAGCTAATTTGTTTGTTTCATATTCATAGTGTTTTCCTCAATTCAGGCTTGCTCACCATCGCCTGTGGTGGCAGTGAAAAGCCCTTCGGAGAAATTTGAAGGACTGGAAGGACGGGAACTGGAGCTCAATGTTTTGAGCACACTAGGTGCTAAAGTGTTGACTGTTGTTGGAGTTTCTTCCCATTCTTCCTTGTTAGTCCTTGAGTTTTGTCCCTATTAACTGTGCCAATGATTACAGCTGCATGTTTAGAATTTTAGGTGTTTTACAACCTGTTTTGTGCGTACTACTAAAAGGCTGTATGTGTGAATTGGTATAGTATCCCTGTCCACCATTTGAAGCGTTTTAAAATAACAACCATTTTCCACTGATTGCTAATTATCGACTGGGCAAGCAGAGAAATTAACAAACATGCAACTGATAAGTTGGAGAATTACAACGACAGTCCCGGCAGGGCTGATAAATCCTCGGAAATGACCCAGAAAGTAGTGGAGGCTCGTGATTCAAAACGGGGTCTCTTTAGCTTTCTCCGGGGTAGAATCGGAATTTCTCAGCAAATTAATACGGTTTTATTTATTCCTGTTATGTCTGAATAGTTATTGGATGAATGCCTGTTCTCCTTCTAAACAGCACTTGTTAAAACCTAATAGATAGTTTTACCCAGTTTTCTGCTCACCACATCTGAGTAAGATTTGTATGTGTCAGCAAAACTTTGAGGGAAGAATGTCCTCCCGTGACACACCGGAATTAGTGCTCTATTCGGAAACAGCTTGATAACAACTGCCTTACAGCACCCTCGAATTTGGAATTTGAGGTGAGAAAATATAAACTGGTCAGGGCTGCACTCAAGCTAGGTGCTGATGATCCCTTCGTTCGTTGTCTGGTATACGACATGGAATGTGTGAACTACTAGCACATTGAAGAATTTAACCTGTAAACCAATGACTAGATCGGCTTACTATGGTTAGATAAACGTTTCCGTGTCGCAGTGTCCTGCTTAAAATATGGAGCTCAATGGTGGTTCATCACACACATGCCTCACACACCAACATTCGTGCATCATGGCGGGCTTCAAATCGCACTCGCCAAGATAGTTCGGTGTGTGTCATCATAGCTATCTGTACAGCCGTGGAAGGAACTCCAGATGGATTGCCATTTTACAGGATGAGTTTTAAAGTGTGTTTTTGTTCCATGTCCCATTTGGCTTTCATAGCCGCGGAGCCGCCTTCCTTTCCTCGCCCTATCCTGTGCATCCGAGTAACTCAAACACTGATGGCAACGATATTCGGAGTTTAACTGGGCCGGTCGGAGAAGCCGTGTCGAAGGAAACAAGGTATGGTAGAGTCTTCATAGTTTCGTTCCCTAAGTTGGACTGAAAAAGAATGCTGAGTTTTCATGCCGCCGTTGCTTGCACAGTAAAACACCATTTGAAGGGTTACCGTCAGTTGGCGATGAAACAAAAATCAGCCAAAAGATCGGTTCTGCTCCAAACGAGTCGCACCACGGGTGAGGTACCTGTGTCGTACTACCTGCGTTTCTGAGTTAATTCATCCAGCTAAATAGGTCAGATCAGTGTGTTATAAGCCGCGGGAATGATCCTACAAGGTAATCACACAGCGCTCCACGAAGTTTCACGTCAGGTTTCTAATCAGACTCAAGGCGGATCACTTCCGATAAACTCCCTTGTCTGGCTTGAGCAACATCGAGTGATCGTTTGCCCGCACAGTTCTTTGTCCATGCCCGCCCCTCTCCAGCTTCTCACCAAACAAGCAAACACAACCGGATCACCTGATTGCCAGGTATCTCGAGTCTAAGTCCATGTTCGTCTCCCAGTCGTGTGCTGGGAGACATTACAGCATTACAGGACTCCAGGCTAGATGTACGCACCGCGTTAACTGGCAGCCAGTTAGTGCAAACCAACAATATCTCCCATAAGACAAACTGACCATCGTTCCCCGATTAATACCGCTCTGAGCGCTTTCTTTAGGCTGATAAAAACACTGGGTGCTCATATCTACTAATCATTCGACCGCTTGTCGCAAATCTGACGTTAAATAAAAACCTAGTTAAGACGGTTCCAGTGATAGTTTCCACATGCTGTTGACAGTTATTTATGGCTGAGCATAACTTATTTTGCACATGGAAAAACTTCTGACCTGGAATGTCGCCGTTAGTTCTGACTTTTTGCTACATTTATGGTCACTCTGTTTGTGAATTTCGAAACAATAGGCAACTAAAGACTATTCGGTTATAAATAAGCCAGTCTTGCATCCATCTAGTTTAGCTGTAATAGCACAGTTTTCTTGCTTTCTATAAGGTATGAGATTACACTCCGTTAAACTCACGCGTTGAATTACTTTAGCTCAACTTCTGTGAAAACAGTTTTCTTAGCTGTACTTTCTTCACGTAGTGCGTTCAATGTCTCGCTGGTTTCCTGACTCAATTACTTTGTCTTAGCAAAATTGGATCTTGACTGGCTTGCATTAGGCATACCGTTCGTTTAAATTCTTTTCATCAACTCCGGTTTTAATCCCACCTCTGTGGGGTAGCAACGAAGTTTTAGTCGGGAACTTTGAAACTCACAAACTTCTTGGCATGCTAGAGAATTCTGGGGATTTATGTAACCTTAATTTGATGTCGCGTAATCTATCGCTTGCTGGATACTGTACGCCGTACAAGCTTTGTCCAAGGATGCACAGCAAGCGTAGAGCACA
>NW_008751735.1:1126239-1133431 GCF_000715545.1 Opisthorchis viverrini
CCTCCGTAGACAAAACCGCACTGGACAGCTGGTGCTTCGCCTACTTTTTTTATTAGAAAATACGCTCGGCTTACTAGCTTCTTCGGATTCCCCGGCTTTCCGTTGGTCTTGGAGGCACCTGCTGCATTTGTAGTACACCCATTCGTAACTCAAAATGGTGTTGGTGCTTTGATTACTGGATGGACGCACAAATATCACAAAGTTATGCTTCATGTATTCATTTAAGGTCTTCTCAAATCCCGTGAAGGATGAAAACGATACACCCACAAATTTCTCATAGAAAGCCACTTCTGAGGCCATAGAAGGCGAAGTTCAAAGCCAAATGTGCTCCAATAATTTTCAAAAGAGATCCATAAAAACAAACAGCAAAAAGTGACGGCAGATGAGGGTGGTTTACAGTTCACGCATATATGCAAAGAAGTGCAACGTTTTGACGTAAAGTTTTTAATTTCGACCGCAGGGGTTTTACAGAAAAATGCATTGTGCGTCTAGCCGCTGGCGTTTAATCTACCGGCAGGCCTGCATATGAGGCTGCCGCCCCGAGTTTTCTTAGTGTTCTTCCTATAATGTCCGCAACTGTGGATATTCGACCCCATTGTCTACCTGTCGAACTGTCCGTAGATGGGATTTTCTCCCTCGTCTGTTTTTAAATCTGTGAAACAAGTTTCCATTCCATGTCTATTCTGTGTCTTAGCAGATGGTCTTCCGGAAGACCCCCGATTCTCACCTTTCTGTTGAGACAGCCGAGCACATAAGTAAGCTTCTCTGCTAAGTGTTCTTGGCCATTAATTGCCCGCTTGCTCATCTCCCATGCAGAACCCTCACCTCCTGGGACTGCATTTGCACCTGCTCTCTGAAGTTCAGCTCTTTTACTTAATGTCTAATGCATGTCTTTTACAGTTTGCACGCTGTGCCCAATGACCCTGTCATATTTCCTTACCTTCTGCACTTAGCTTCTTTGACCGGACTACTTAATCCTTCTCCTTCCAAGCCGGGTTCTGTACCTGAACGATTGTGTTGGATCTATTCGATGTTTGATAGTTTGGTTTGCCTAGTTCTCAGTAACAACAACCAAAATGAAGCCCTATTTCCTCGCTTTCCAGAACCATTCCGCACGCCCTGATCAGGCGCAATGCACATCAAACGGTGAGTTTGGAGATGTGCAATGAATGAATTACTGGTGTTGGTTTCACTGCCGTTTCTTTCACACAACGCTGCAGTGCACCTCCGCTTGGAATGCTTGTTCATACCAAGGCTCCGTCTTCGTTTCACCACAGTACGCAGGCTCTGGAGATCTCCATTCTAATCCTATGGCCCAGATGTTAGCTGCCGTTTCATTTGCCTTGGCGGCGTGCCTTTTCCAGTGGCTGTTTGCTGTTTGCTTGCTCAAACTGAGCTGTTTTACTGGTCAGGCTTCTCTGCTGGCCAGGTAAAATATCTGCTAACTGGAGTTCTCTTATATTGCACGGGCGCATCGCCCATCGACGGTATTTCTGGGCCTGATCTTTAATTTTGGAGACCCATAAAAGAGCCTCGCTTTGTTTGTCGGTAGCTGGTGTGGATTTGCTTCGTTTGTCATTTATCTGGCGAAAACCTGAAACACAAGCAAAGGACAATTGTCCCTTTGTCTTCCTCATAAAACATGCATGGGTTGGTCTCAAGATATTCCACGAGGATCATGGCTAACACCGACGTGCAAAAAGTCACCACCTTCGTCTTTGTTGGGGTTGCACCACCCGTGGACAACTTCGCCAGCCAGTCATAACACCCGTTCTTCCTGCATTTTGACGAAGTGATCTTATGCATATATAACATAAAGACCTTATCATCTCTTGACTACGAGCCATCATGGCTAGCGCCTTTGGTTGTTTTGGCCATTAGCTATTTGTTGATTGGAGCTGACAGCGATGAATCAATTACTGCCGAACCATATTTCTACCTGCCTGTTCAGCTCACGTTGTACCTTCCAGTTACACTACAGTTCTCACATATAATTTCGTAAGCTCCCTCGCAACAAATCCTTATCAGTCGGCTGTCCTTCTTCACAATAACCCTCTGTCACTTTGCAAAACAAGGATTCATTGTTTGTATTCTTCAGCTGGGCTGAAACTACTTCAGCTCTCTGTCTAGCTCACTCTAATATCGCCCGTATCAACTCTTCCAGCGGATAGCCTCCTTCTCGCTACCCCGGGGATACGTCTTTACCTTACCACACTC
Source organism: Opisthorchis viverrini (assembly GCF_000715545.1). Taxonomy (NCBI): domain Eukaryota; kingdom Metazoa; phylum Platyhelminthes; class Trematoda; order Opisthorchiida; family Opisthorchiidae; genus Opisthorchis; species Opisthorchis viverrini. The sequence goes on from NW_008751735.1 coordinate 1,128,457, forward strand.
AGGCGCCTACTGTGGCCGCGGTCTTGCACCTTCTGATCGACTGACCCTCAGTACAAACTTGAAACACCACTCTGAAAATCAGTGATAGTGTATTGTATCAGGATCTGAATGTATGGCATACAAGTAGAGCAGAATTCAACAATCGACAACTTAAGCCACTTGGATGCTGGGTTAGCCAACAAAAATTCACCCTTTCATGGGTTCATTCAGTTTGCTATCATCCGATTTACACTATTTTTCCCATTGGACTCCCTTTTATCTGATGCTTCCTTCACCTTATCCCTTTTTCATTTCCCATTTTTCCCAAGTGCCAAACTCCGGCAATGGCTGCTGAAAACACTTCTTACGACAAACATTCGCTCAATCTTCCAGATCTTTGGTTTAATTTGCATGGTTTTCCGACTGAATCAAAATTACCCGTGACTCTAAATAGGCTTGGCTCTACATGTGTCAGTTCCGATGTCTGACCCAGCTCCAGCCGCATCCCTTGTCCGAATGCCGCAACCTTGACCTCTGTTACGGGGCTATACAGAAACCGAAATGTCAGTGCAATGATAGCGCGGTACTGCCATGCACAGTCAGGTTGCACCTTGCAATTATTTTCTTCATTCCCTCAAAATCACCTCTCGCTCGCTCGAGCCTGTATTTGCAGCTGCGAAAAAATTTTCCACTCGGCCTCAACCGCCCCTGGGACGAGTTCGTTCTAACCCGTTGGGTATTTTTTATCAAATTTAACCGACCGTTAGGAGGTGACTGGACCTTACCGTTGTGTGACGGTTTGCGCACCCATCGAATGATTGAGCTATAGTGGGGGGTGTCGCCGTGACATTTTCAGACTCCCGTATCTAGTTGTTAAACACAGTCTTCTGATCCTCCATGTTGGTGGTTGGAACGTGTAGAGGTTTGTTCCGAAGAAATGGTAGTGCATTTGTATTCCTTGCCAACATCGCTGTTGGGCTCTTGAACCAAATGCTTTGGTTGAGGACACTGATTGTACTCCTCTCTAGGTGTGGGCGCCCCAACAGCATTAAAGCCCACGTACAACAATGAATTACAGACACAAATAAACTCATATAACATCGGCCATTGCGTGGTGCTATCATGCGGATAGCAGGGCGGGTAAGCGAAAAAAGGCTACTGCTGACGCCTCCCTTCTTTCTCTTTCACATAATTTTTTCTTGCTCCCCAACCCCATTATTAACCTCCTCTTGAAGGACCAGTACACGGGACCGTTGTCTCTGCTCGTCACGCATCGATTGTGCGTACATCTACTCGTCACATAACGCCGACATCGGCAGTTACCTTCAAATCAATCTTCGGGCTTTGACACCCTGTTTATATGGCCACCTTCAATGCGCTCACTCCGAAGTAAAACGGACAAGCTGCTTTTGCTCTCACACTGGACTCGCTTGGCATTGACATGCGCTGTGTCTGATGATCCAGAGGCTACTGCAGCAGGATGTGCAGGGTTTAGTATCGTTTTGAATCTCAGGACGGACGTATTCTTGCTTTACCGGATGCTTATTGATGGTTCCAGTTGGGCGCCTCGTTTGGCAACGTCTGTGAAGGAGTCTCACCAGCGGGAAGTTGATATATATTTGTTTATCGTGCTTCCTTCGCCACAACCGACTGTGACTCCGACGCCGTCGAATACAGGTTGTATGACGCGCTGAATGTCCTGTCGTGACGACCTCAGGCCTTGTGATGGTTGCGGGAGATTAAAATGCAAACGTAGGAAGGTTTAGCATATCTTAGACTCAATTAGGAGGTCCACATGGATTATACTCGTTAAGTACGGAAAATGGTAAACGATTGCTCAAGCTGTGCGTAGATCGCAAGCTGTAATTATGCAGTGCTAACTTCCGAGATGGCCGAGGTCGCTAGCCACATAGTGTCTTCCAGCAGCATGCCGGCCACAAACTCAAATAGACCACATTGCCATTAGTTACAGGTGGCGTGGATCAGTAACTAACTGCCAGTCATTTTGGAACATATTTGCGGATTCCGACCACGTACTCGTCCGAGTCGCTTCCCTTTACCTTTTCCAGCTGCGGACAGACAGCTTGGCAACTAAAAGACTGGCAGATCCAGATGTCGACCGAACTTACCAGAATCGTCTTTTGGAGTCTCTACCAAGTATTTCACTGTCAGATGCGAATTTATACTGGCACGATTTGCCAACATTTTCATAATGCTGTGGCAAGGCGCACTCAGGCTTTGGATATCACCGAATGGGTGAACTCCTTAAATCTCGCGGAAATATCGCAGCCAGCCAGGAACATAACTTGGCGCGACGAATTATTAGACGCCAAGTGAAGGTGAGTGTGAAAGTCGACAGTGAAGTGTGGTGGACACAAAAAGCCAAGGAAATGGAAGAGGCCAAGAAAGCCGGAAATATCCGAGGCTTATTTTATTCGATGCGTGCAGCCGGGCAACGGAAACAACCTGTGGGCGAAACCATTAAATCGGAAGAAGGTGGCCATTTAGAATAAACAAGAACGCCTCAACCGTTGGGACGGATACTTCGAAGAAAAATTGTCGTGGCCACCAGCTGGCACTCATCTCGAGCCCCCGCGGTGAACGTGAAACTGAATACGGCATCAGAAATTTATTACTGCATATGTTCTCTTGAGCGTCACCGGGCCATTGGTTCGGACAATCTCTCATCCGCATTGTTCAGAACGGGGGTGAAGTCTTCAGTTTTTGCTCGCCTAGTCTGCTTGCTTGTATTTGCGGGGATGAGTCTGCGATAATGCCGATTTTTTACAATGGTTTGTAACAAGTGGAGCGATCACAGGGGGAACAGCTTGACCCCGGCCGTAGCGATGTTCTTGGCGTCAGTTTTGCTTCGTCGCCTTGCGGTGGCGTGGTGGTGGTGGAGACACTGACCCGAGAGAATCACGTGGGATTCCGGCCTGATACGGGTAGCGTTGGCCAAATCCTTACACTTCCTCAGGTGCTAGAACAACGCAATACATATAAGCGGCCAACATTTCTAGCGTTCCTAAATTTCCAAAGCACTTTTGACTCGGTTGTCCTGCCTGACAAGCTTGCCAACCAAAGGATGCCCCAAAAGTTAGTGAATATAATATGCTCGTTATATTCCGGACGGGTGAGAGTATACGGCGAGCTCTTCAAAAGCTTCCGTACACAAAGTGATGTCCGCCAGGGGTGCCCACTTCCCCATTCCTGTTTAAATTTGTGACCTACGAAATCATGAGACATGCGGCGGAACCCGGTGTTCAAATAGCCTATGATGACATCCTTGTTGATCAAACGAGACATCGTTCTCATGTTCGAAGGGGAGGAGGAGGCGGGATAGTTCTTGGATGAACTGACCACCGTCATCCCGCCCCTTACTAAGAACTCTGCACCCACAAATTTTAAGGTCATGCTCAAGGAAATGCAGTCATTCAACATGCCACTTACAATCCAGGGGGAAGTATTTGAAGTTATGGATTGTTTGACTTTTCAAAGAATTTGCATTAGTTTCAACCGCATGAGTCAGTGCACGAGTCTGCCAGGCTCGCCTGGCGTTCGCTCATTTGAGACGCCTATGGCGTCAGTGTTATGTCCCTGAATAGCAAAGGAAGTGTGTAACAAGCTACAATGCGGGTCGTTTTGTTGTATAACTGTGAGACGGCACTTCGGGCAGTGAAATTGAGACGCCTTTGGGTTTTCGACAATCGTCGTTCCAGCGCCATAGCTCGTGTGGTTTGGTGTCGACTCATCCGTGACCAGGCAGTTAGAAAGCGAGTTTCCAGCTGTGTAGTGTAAAGAAAGTGTCCAGCGCCAGGAGCTGCGTTGGTTGGGACTTGTGTTTCTGTTAAATCTGCTGATTCGTTGACCTGTGGTATCTGCTGTTAACCCGCTCCAGTGTCTACTGCCGGAGAAAAAAGATTCACAGAAGGGAACACAACCGCTATATTCCGAACAAGCGAGTGCGAGAGGTGAGTACGTGCGTGTGCCACAACAAATTGCCTGGAGTAATGGACAAAATTTAACGACGACATTAAAAATGCAGGAAATCGACGTCATTGTTGCTGTGTCCAGCCATGTCAAAGCACAGAAAAATTGGAAGCGCAATATCTTCTAGCATCAGCAGCTGGTTCACCCTACTTGGTTGGTAAGGGCTGAATCAATAAACAATATGAATTGTTTAAACCAAAGTTGCGTAATGGAATTCTGGATTAGAAATGGGCATGGAAAATCATCTTTACACAACAATGCCAGAATCTGGTCTTTCTGGCACTCCCCCCTTTTGGCTGTTCAACGTGAGATTTTCGACGCGGGTTAAGTTGTACTGGTTCCACCCTTTCTCTAGTGCGACCGGTGCGGCGTCTTGCTTGCAGCAAAGGATCTGTCTTGGGTGGTACATGTGAGGCAGTGGCTATAGGTGCTAATCTTGGAAGATCAAAGGTTTCAAGCAGTAGCATACCCGCAATTGTTCCCCTCTTACTTTGTCCAGGCCCTCTCGCTCACCGGTTCCCATACCGACAACCACAATCAACCTTCATTTGTCCCCGGCCACCACCGGAAGGCGTTCATTTCGATCTGCCGAACCTTCTGCCAGATGCAAAGATCTCGACGGCTTTTATTCGTACTCCTCACCGAATGAGTCAATTAATGCTCAGCTTGCGTGAACTCGTTTCCCAAGAAACTTTTACACTCGACCCTGCTTCATCTGCAACACTAGTGAGTCGCTTCACTGCACACTGTACTTCTGCGTTTCCTGCTACCGTTTGTCCTTAATACATTTTTACCCCACTACACCACCCCCACATAACTTTCCGTGGCCACCCGCCATAGCCCAAGGCAATGAAGCCCTAGTGACGGTTCTGGACTTTAGTTCAAACCGGCCTGCCATGTCGTGGCAGCTCTGCTGCATCTCCATATCCACTATTCCGGCCCTACACTTCCTGTAGTTTGAAGTTTTTTTTGTTTCTCACGTTCCAGTCTGGAAGCTCTTTGTTAT
>NW_008751735.1:1133678-1134153 GCF_000715545.1 Opisthorchis viverrini
ACTTTTTTGCACCTTTGAGATCTGGCACTCAGTCGGCCATAATTGATTGAAACGTCGGTTTCATATCAATGACCCCACCTAGACGTTGTAAATCAGCTGACCGATTCTTTTGAAGACGATTCCAACAGTCCATCTTCGATACCCTGACAAGCACACGGTTGCCAGCCCGGGATGCTGGCTTATCTCCTGTCGGTGACTGAAAACAAGTATAGGATAGCACCATGGGTAAGCCTCAACCGTCTGTTCATCATAACCTCTGCTGGTGAGCGACCGTCCGGAGACTGTGGATTAGAGGTTGCTCTATAATTCAGCAGGAACGTATCCAGCACTTCCGTCGTAGTCACCCTTTCTTCCTTTGTCAACGCTCTTATAAGGGTGTCAGCGAATCGTTCAGCTTGACCGTTTGATTGGGGATGAAATGGTGGAGAAGTAACATGTGTGATGGCGTGTCTTCGAACAAATTCGCTAAGCTGAT
>NW_008751735.1:1134200-1135341 GCF_000715545.1 Opisthorchis viverrini
TGCCGCAATTTAGTGATGGTGGCCATTATTGTTGTCTCAGATATAATAAAGACTTCAGGCCACTTGCTGAACGCATCGACAACGATGAGGAAGCCGTGTCCGTTAATTGGTTCGGCAAGATCTACATGGATGAGTGACTATGGTTTTTCTGGCTGTGGCCAAGTCTGCGGCGACTTTCGGTTGGGCAACTTCTGGGAGATGCGCAACGGAAATAACTCCAATATAACTGCTCCATGTGTTCAAGGGCCTTCGTGTGGCTTACAATTGGGTGCCCACTGTGGAACTGCGCTTGGACACGTTGACGAAGTTCGGTGGGAATGACAATTCGGTCACCAAGGCGAAGACAGCCATTGACAATAGATAATGAACTCTGTCACCGAAAAAGTTTCCGGAGTTCGCCTAGTGGACTGGTTGTTGGCCAGCTTGACTGGTGGTACTCCATTGCGTTTTGTAGTATGCTGTCACTTTTGGTGGCATCTGGGATGGCGTCAAAAGTCACAGGGATTTGGCCCATGGTCTCCAACACCACAGCACGGACTTCCGGTTCGACGGCAACAGTTGCTATGACGGTGTCACCTGGTTCCATTTCATGGGAAGCAATTGGGCACGATAGCGCATCGGCCTGTTCAATTTTCTCGGTTGAGGCATACTTTATAGTAAGGTTGTAGCCGAGTAAATTCGTACCCCATCGTTGTAGGCGGTTGGCTGTGTATACTGGGATAACTTTCTTGGAAACGAATATGGCCAGTAGTAGTGTGCAATCAGTCACAAGCGTGGAGTGCCGGCCGTGAAGCATTTTGTGGAACTTTTTCACCCCAAAAATGATAGCTGGCGCTTCTTTCTCAATTTGACCGTAATTCCGTTCAGCTGGAGCCAGCGACCTTGCAGCGTGGGCGATTAGACTTTGCATACCATCAGGGAACATGTGAGCAATGACTGCACTAACTCCGAGGTTTGATGCGTCAGTTGTGAGAACGATGCGCAGTTGGGGGTTGAAGTGCTTCAGCAGAAGTTCAGACTACGACAGCCACTTCACTTCTTCGAATGAAAGCTGACAGTCGCGTGACAAATCCCGCTGACAGTCTCTGGTCGAAAGTTGGTAGAAAGGTTTGCGCAATTGATCCACGATCGGCAGGAAGGC
>NW_008751735.1:1135420-1144369 GCF_000715545.1 Opisthorchis viverrini
ATCTGCTGGACAATGGATGGTGCAGTTTTTACTCCGAATCGCAATCGAGTGTACTGAAATAGGCCCCGGTGCGTATTGATCGTCCGAAGGTGTTTGGACTCCTCTGCGAATTCAACTTGCAGGTACGCTTCTGAAAGATCCAACTCTGCGAAATACGCGCCGCCGTTCAACTTGGCAGAAATATCATGCGGTAACGGCAATGGATAGTGATGACTGTCTAAGGCGTCATTCAAACCTGTAGAATAATCGGCAGATATACGTAAGGCACCCTTCGGCTTTTTGACAACCACGATTGGTGCAGTCCATGAGGAGTAACTCACCAGTTTCAGAACTCCGGCATTTTCGAAGCGTCTGAGTTCAGCATCAAGCATTGGCGGGACCGCATATGGTACTTGCCTTTTAGGTATGAAAACTGGCTGGAATTCCGGGCGCAGATGAAGCACCACTTTTGCTTTCGAGCAAAAAACAACACCTTCGCTGAAAGCGTCTTCATATTTCTGTTGTAGTCGCAGGATTGTGGCATCGACTGAGTTATCTCCCCAGATACTCTCAAGATTTGGGTTGGTTTTGATATGCATAAGTTGTCGATTGACATTGTTGAAGGATGCAAGCGATCGATCCAGCCTATGCCCAGGAGATTGAGCTTAGAAGCAGCAAAATAGGCAGTACCACAATCACGGTGGCCAGTTATCACCCTCAAGCTCACCAAGAAGTTGAAGCTTACCACCTGATGCATTTCTGACAGTGTTAATTGTCCGTCTGAGTTTCGCTGATCCGATATTCTTCCAGGTGCAAAGGGAAACAGTCGTAATATCGGAAGCCGTGTCAAGCTGCAAGCAAGTTGTGCTTCCGTTTGCTCTGATCGTGACATACTTGCGACAAGCAACGATCAGGTTATCGAATGTTGCGAGTATTGCGTTAAAACAGGGTTCCGATTGGCTCCACTCACTTCGTGACCTCCGGCTTTAACTGCGTTTTTGGCTAGCTTTCCGCGTCCGGCACTGGCTTTCCTTGTGTCCACGTCGACTGGGCTTTCCTTGTGTCCACGTGGACTGCAAACTGAACATTTGTGCTTTTTATAGGGACACAATCGCACAAAATGCCATTCGCCGCATTGCCAGCATGCTGAAGGAGGCTTTGCTCCATTCGGCTTTGTCACCACAGGAGGTTGTTCGATGTCGTCTTGGCAATGTTGAAAGCAGGGTTGGATAAGGGTTTCTCCAACATGGCCGTGTCGTGCTTAAGAATTAAAAGGCGCTGGCAACCGTGGGTAATAGACTGAAGCATTAACCCCAGGGATTTTTTAATCTTGCTCAATAATCACTGTCTGAAAGCGAGTGAAGACCACACTTGGGCTGGTCCTTCAGCATGGTAGATAACTTGAATTGTTCGCATTCAAGGTTGACTCCACCGGCACAAGTGATTTAGTCCTCAGGTCCCTTTTTCGCCAGTTCCGTGCATTAGTTGCGAATATTAAACAAGGAAGAACGCTCACTGAGACACATCAAATGTTACTGTACGGTTTTGTCAAGACAGACCTCGCGTGTTCTTAGGCAGGACAAACCTGGAATACCGTATGTGTTCCGTTGTGCCAAGCTTTCTGAGCAATAAGCGTACTCTCCAGGCATCATCTTTGCGCTTCGACTTGGAAAACATTTCCGTAACATATGAACCACGAATCGGTGGTTAGGCAGGTATCAGGATCCCAATAGAACCCAGTGATGTCGTTGGAGATCAAGTCAACTGAATTTGTATCTGGAGCGGAATTTGGTGGTTGAATTTTAAGTTGCTGCGTCCGTGTTTCCACCGAACTTAATTGCGCCGCTTCAAACTGGTTTTGCTGTTTCAGCAAAATTACTTTCGACGCTTTAGTAGTTGTTGTCATGATCCAGTGGGTTCAAGCGTCGCCAATCTGTCATAGTTGCTGATTCGTTGCTAACCCACTCCAGTTGCTACTGCCGGAGGAATAAGATTCACAGACGGGAACACACCGCTATATTCCGAACAAGCGAGTGCGAGAGGTGAGTGCGTGCGTGTGCGAGAGCAAAAGTTACAACGGCCCCACGCTACTTAAAATGGACTTTTTGAAATTGATCCAGATTGTCTGATACTCAACAACATCGATCGTGCTTATATGAAATGCCTGAACGCTGATCATATTCGGTCGTGCTTCTGTGGCGTGTGAGAACACTCATCAGCTTTGCTGAATCGATTGAATGATTGACTAACCTGGATGCTTGCCGGCTTCACTGTTGAGATTTGGGTGGAGTAGTAGGTTTCAGGACTTCTGAGGTTACTTTCGGGAGTCTGACCTTTCTGATATTTTCGTATGCCTTACCACCGTTTAATGAGCAGGGTGCCGTTTTCCATGCACAACTCAGGGTTTCAGAAGCAGGGAGGTGGCTAACCCTTAATCGGAGGAGTATGAAAGTAATCACGAAACGTTTGGTTGCTCTTGGTGCTACCCACTTTGCAGGATGGGGGCCACGCGATTATCACTGCGTTTGTTTGGGAACGCTGCAAGGTATGGTTGCCAACCGATGTCAGTGGCGATCTTGTTGTTAGTTTCTGTCCAGATTGCCTGAATGAGTGTTAGGAGGCATGGGCACCCCAGAACAATTCTAATAAGCGTGCAGTACGTCATTCTCTGTCTAATTTTATTCTCTTCTTCACAGTAAAGCTTTCAAATAAATCGTGCTTGTGGGGCAGTGAATCATCGGCGTTGAAAACTGATGTTTTGCTGTTGATGGCGATGACGATTTTTGGCTGTAGTTTGCCCTTTTGCAATTTGAACGATTTTATTCGCAAGTTCGTTCGGCCCCATCATCCTATCGGGACTATTACCTCATCGACGATATCCTTTACAAATTACTTCCCTGAAACAGAGACAGAAGTGGGTCTACGTAGTTTCATTTTATACGATATGCGAGGTGAAACTTGTCATTTATCTTTACTTGAAATTATTCTACCTCCATCTCCATTTTGCTTTTGGTGACCCTGCGACCTGCGACTTCGTGAGCATCAATTTTTCAGTATTAGTTCAAATCAACCGACTTCATCATTGAACTAGTCATACCTTATGCTCCACTGTTCAAGAGTTTTCCGGTTCACACGACTACAGTGATTTTTCACGCAATAAGCGTATCACTACGGCGGTACTTTCCCCCGTGTTGTGTTATTACCCGCCGCGTTCAGGTTGTACGACGAGATCATATTTTTACTGGAGTGTTCCCTCCAAGTTGAAAAATATGCCTCATATATTTTCTGGCTTTCAACTCAAAAGAGATCATCTTACGTCAGAAAGGTCTACTACAGAATGGTCTGTCGATCCATAAGTTTGTATCGGGGACCGACTTCATTCTGGTATCACACGAGTTGCTGTGGATGCTTACCTTGGTGCGTATTATTTCGCGTGTACCTGACTGGAGATTCGCGCGCGCACGACAAAGTTAGAACCGGATGTGTGAGTGTGAAACATAAAGGCGACGTTGAGGCGGCAGGAGTCAGTGAAATGACCATGGTCTGGTGCAGTGCACCTTTAAATTTCCCGTCAATGTGTGGGAGCTCCGTAGGTTCGTGTCCCTTCCGAGCCAATATGAGAGAGAATGGAGCTTAGATAATGGCATTTCCGACCGCCGCCAGGCGTATGTGTCCCATCAATGTGTGGGAGCTCCGTAGGTTCGTGTCCCTTCCGAGCCAATATGAGAGAGAATGGAGCTTAAATAATGGCATTTCCGACCCCCGCCAGGCGTCTGTGTCCCACCTGAGACAAGAGTTTTCGTTGGCTAAATTTGCGCTGGATGGTAAGGAAGTCGACAGAGGAAATAAATATGGATCCGTATGAGGTGTTCTGAAGTAAAATGAGGTCTCCCATAACAGGGATTTTGAACCTGGAGAATATATCAGCAGGTTTGGACCCAGCAACCTCTTGGGAACGGTGTGACATTTGCATTGGTAACCTGTAAATGATGCGTAAGCATTCTTGGGTAGAGACTCCATGTGAGCAAAAACTGCGATGCTATTGAGCAAGTCCTTGACATGCATGATTTGGGAATGTTTCGACAGGACATTTATTGAGGTATTCTATATCGGTACGCGATAAAATTGACGACGTACGAGCAATGCCCCCGATTGTATTGGGTCAGGTGTAACTGTTTCAGCACTTGAATTTGGGACGCCGGGTGACGTGTGGTCGGTAGATATCTGGAAGGAAGAATGCACAACGGTAATACGTATCATGCAACTAAAGTCCCAGACAGGTAAGAATATTGTGACCTTTGAAATCATTGTTCGTGATCCAATCCGCGTCTTTGAAACAAACGCGGTATCGGTACACAGGCAAACAACAGAGAAACAAGAAGCTAGGATCAAAAAGCTCTTCAAAATAGCACTCACTGAGGAAAACACCGCTGTGGTCCACTAAACCCGTGTCTCAAAAATGATTAACAGCAATAAACAAGCACCTAGTGCATGACTTAATCTTTATAAAGGGTGCAGCCTATCCCTCATAGCTCCAAATCGGATTCCCCTATTTTTGGCCCCGCGGGCTCATCAGAGTAAACAGGCCAAAATAACACCCTATGGCGATCCCACACTTAACAGTTTAAAAAGCCTCCATCTGAGCGGCTTCCAATACAAACTAGTCAACCCCATCCTCCACGTCCAAACCCTGTCCTCCAATTAGTCCACTCATTTGAGTGAAGAAACCTGTCAGCAATCATATAGATTTTGCTCAGGACGTGAACCCAATCCCCCCATCCTCCACGTCCAAACCCTGTCCTCTAATTAGTCCGCTCATCAGAGTGAAGAAACCTGTCAGCAATCATGCAGATTTTGCCCAGGACGTAAACCCAATCTAATTTGAAGAACAGAGAATCACTGCAGAGCAGCGTCATTCTTATCGGTTGAAATCACAAACGTCGGGGTTCATGACTAGCAACAGAATAAAGGGCCATCCATCCTTCATCCAGTAAATTTATACCACGTAGTCAATCGCTGATTTGCTCCTCGGAGAAATCATTCATCCTTAGAGCTTTAAGGACTATTAGTGTAGTGAGATTTATTAGAAGGGGTTTCGTTCTTTAGGTGAAGATACTATATAGCGAAAAGCAGAAAAGCTCCCCTTTACCAGAAAGTTTTTCTCAATTGTTCACGTTTTTTGTCCTTCCACATTTTGTAACCTTTTTTCCAACTCATTTACGATGCAGGATGCCGTCATGACCGTCTCATAAGACAACGTAATTCACCATAGGTTGATGGATGGCATCACAAACAAGGCTTTTCCAACGCTGTCGCCATTGAAGAACCCTCTGTGGTTTACTGAATACAATTTCATACACTTGCTGTTAGCCAATCTAACCCTGCTCAACTAGGAACGCACGATGGAAGCCAAATCAGAGGTGGTTCCCCACAGTGTTTTCTCCAGCGGAATGGTTGTCGCTTAATCACAACAACCGTGCTTAAATCTGGGACTCAGTTTCCAGCAGTTATGAGGTACTTGGCGGAACTACGCAAATGGCTATTCCGGCAATCCTCTTTTCATTATAATCCTTCACCCTACGTGTTCCCTGATGCCAAACAAATTGAAGTTGCTTGATGCGGATAATGACAATAATATGTCTATCCCCCGACACTGACTGTTGATGTTTTCCCATTTTAGCTCAAGTGAACCCCCGCAACTGAAAATTGACAAAATTTCACATTCGATCTGTCATATATATTTATATGTTTGTATACATATTCGTCATTCACGTTCGCACCACTCTCCTTTGAAAAGTCTTCCTTTCATCCCGGCTAAGTTATTTTGTTGAATGCAAAACAAAGAATGCAAGTGCTAAATTCTGGCTTCGCCCTTATTAGAGCTCACCAAATTTGCATGACCTTAGCTGCGCCGGTGTCCAAATTCCAGACATCTAACATTTGCGGTGAGCGCATCACTACTAATATCACCAGTGTAAACTGGACGCATATGACTCTTGGTATCTAAACAGACAGAAACCATCATGCTTGAGTGATGTGCTGGTTTCACCGACGCATGGAACGATCGCTCAGGAACTGTCTTGGTCGTATCGATCGATTGGCTAACATGTAGGGCAGTCCCATTCAGATAGTGCCACGGATGCTTGCAACATGGTAAACAATTTTTGAGTTGTTGTAGGCGGCTGCAGAATGTATGTAGTTCATGGTTGAGAAGCCTTTCTGATTTCCTTGAGGAATCATCGCTCAATGCAAAATTTTCGCACGCTAGAACAAGAAAAGTTGGGTGTGAGCCAATAGAATGATGGTAACACTCTAGCCTTGCATGCCAGGTGTCCAGCGAGCAACCTTGCACACCGCCAAGCCCATGCACCACTTTTGAATTCTAATAAGATCAAGGCTCAAGCTCGGAGCGTCCATCGTTTGATGCGAAGGTGACGTGATTGTGCCGGAACATGAGGACGACGACTCAAACGAGGATGACGTGAACGTAGATTGCTCAAATCCCCCAGCTACTTATTACTAGTTCAAATTAATAACTGAAAATTACTAAAATCACTTCATCCTAAACCCACAAACAAATGAGTGAATGCATCTACAGCTGCTTTTACCCGTCACATATTTGAAACCAAGCTCTCCCTCCTATTTTCCATTCACTGTCACTCACATTGCCATGAAATTTTATCCTATTTATGCACGACCATTCAGAACACCATAGCCAAACCCCGAACCCTTGACCAATGTGCTGTGGTAGGAGCTTTACGGTGTGGTGAACAATTTTGACCGATGTCCACGAGTTTCTCTGCTTTCTACTTGCGGGCGTATCTGCTTGGTCGATTGCTCTGAACTCTATAAACATTGAAACGGCGCTCATTAGCCGCAGAGTGCTCTCAGGAGCAATACCTCTGCATAAGGAGTTACACTTTTTTTGCGCAGTGTTGGGTTTTATCGCATTTGTGCTCAAACCAGGACGCAGCCCAATCTAAGCACGTATTTTGTAGCTCACCAAATTTGATTGTTCACTAAAGCAATCATTGGTCTGGCGCAAAAGTCTGCTGAAAACCCAGGACGCCTAAATGGGGCTCAAAAGTTTGAACTGGTACTCTTAACTCACTTTTCCGATTGCTTTAATCCATCAGGGGCACGTCATAGCTGTCGAAAATTCAATTCCATTGTGCGAATACTGAGCGTCCATTGAAATAAAATCCGGAGAACGGTTTGGCATTAATTTTTTCCTTCGCGCTGCGTTGCGCGGTGCGTCTGAAATAGGTTTCGTGTCTTGCTCGTAGAAATTCGTTAAATTATCTGTTCCGTTATTTTATCTATTCATATAGTTGCCACGTAATATTTAGTCAATTTTATTACTCCAGTGTAACTTCCACCAACGCATGTTGGACTCATCTTAATTCTTACGTCTGAACGGGAGAGCGTGTTCACGTTTGAGCAATGTGATTGGTGTGCCTGACTTACCGTATAACCGACAACCCAGTAACTCTCCTGGTTGTGACGATCGATTGGCCCGCCTGCCAGGACTTTCCAGTCAGGCGCTTGTAATCAAGTGGAAAACTTTTTTTAATGTATGTTGTGGGGTTTGCGGATTATTTATTGTTCATATTCACATCACTCTCGTTCAAACCCCGACACGGCCATCTGGTATGTACTACTGATGAGCTCTATTAAAAGTGAAACTCGAGTCCACTGTTTCCCCCCTTTGGTGTGGACTCACCAGAATATATATGCCAGGACAGGCAGACGACTGTTCAAAAGAGATCGATTAAATATGGACAACACATCCCGCAAACCACACAGCAAACAATTTTACTATCAAACCGAGAGCAAAATAATAGAGTCACGCGTGTTTCGAAGTGCTACGGTCACGGGAATTATTGTCTTTTTTCCTGTTAATCTTGATGGATGCTGAACTAAACATAAGGTTTGCGGGGTACGTCAAACATACAGTTTTTCATTTGCTTAAAAGAACAATGCCTTATCCAATTAAACATGTAGTCGAGCTAACTTCCAGATGCAGGAAAACTCTTTGGTAAGTGAAACAAGGTAACTCTCAGGGAAGATTTCCTAAATCCGCAAGGGAAACCCATCAAGAGATAAATGAGTTACCGGTTTACCAAACTCCAGCGTCCTTAACGTGGTTCATTCTAAACCAGGCCTTCAAAATTAGCTTAGCCAACATGTTTCACGATGTCTGTTTGGTCTACGCAGCCAGTATGTCCAAAATGGTTTGGGCCTCTTGATACTTGGTGGAACTTCCCACCCCCTGGCAAAGTTTGAAAGGACAAAAAATCTCGCTGTCGGTAAATACGGTTGTGTTCTTTGTTCCATATTCTCGACACGCCTGTGAGGATAAGCCGGTTTTATTTAATCTGCCAACGACAGTTTAGCCAAATGCGAATGAAATCATCCTGCGCAAGAAAGGACGAAATCAACCAGTGCATGAGCAGTTATCAGTTACTCGGAATCGCTCTACTATTGGGTTTTTACAGGACGCCTATTTTGTGACCAGCGCAAAAGATAAGTCGACGTAATTTTCCGGCGAGGAAATTTGAAGCATGCATAGATATGAAGAACCCAATTTTCAAGCGGAAGTCTTGGGTCCGGTTTACACACAAGTAAGAAAAACCAAACAACACAACTTGGCCGTTCACGTTCGTGAGTCCGTCGAAGTGGAGCCCACATGTTAGCAAACCAGTGTTGGACGGGATGGCTTTTGTGGCCATACAAGTATGAAAGGCTTGTCAGAGCCAAAGAGGTAGAGTAAATAAACAAATAATCGAAGCAAGTAGCTGAATGGGGGTAGTTACCGTGCCGTCGAGTTTGATTCAATGAAAAATCATATCAGAACAAAGGGAAGTATTTTTTCAGGTTATCCAAGATTGATAGAAATAAGTTGTAGCTCAGTGACGAAGTACAGAGGGATTTATAGCACTACCACAAAACAAGTGTGCTCTTTTGAGC
>NW_008751735.1:1145139-1155999 GCF_000715545.1 Opisthorchis viverrini
AGAGTACAGAAGGATCAGGGTTCTGTCACCAGATTTGATGGTACCAAGCAGTTTGTAAGTGAAGCTGTACGCCAATAATTTCCCATGCAGGAACAAGTGAAAAACCATTTCAAGATGAACAGTAAAACGTGGCGCTCTCGACCAGGTAACATCTTGAAAATGGGCACATTTTTAGTTCCCATTCTGTATAAAGTTACCAAACCTCGATTGGAGCAATTGCACTTGTTCAGACTATCCTCTAAAGCCTGCATGTAGGCTCTAATTCTATTTGAACTACCTTGTTCTGGCAAGAAGCATACGACGTGTTTCTACGAATGCTAAGAAGGGTGAACAGTACAAAATACGTCGAGGTTCAGCGGCTTGTAATGACTAGTTCGCAGCGAAAAACAACAACAGCAATATTTGCCGTCCTAATGAGGTGTGTGCTCATGAGAAACTGGGTGAAAAGGGGCTTATATTGCCAATTAAGTTTCATTAAGCAACGCTCATTAAAAGCGAGTTCAAATTAATCTCACTGATACCCATTTTTGTTAGCAGGCAAAATGTTGAAATCATTTGTCATTTTTGAGGAACCACAGTCTATTATGGATCTTGCAGAGAAGACCAACAATTTCTGTAACTTTGTAACGTACTTGAAAAATTATGCCGTATAAGTGGACCCATCGAATCAGAATAGAGTTAACGTAACAAAGGTGATACGAAAACTGAAACACTCAAATGAGAGTCAACCAACTGTTTTCCCAAATGCTTTCCAAGCGATGACCTTTTAGTTGCCTTCGAACTTGTTCTCATTGATTGGGCTCACAGGTAGCTCTTACACAAAGTAGGGAACTTTCAGACAGATTCTTCTAGTCTTTTGAAAGCAGTTGACGACTCTTACCAGGATAGATTGAATTCAACTATGTCGCATTCAAAATCAAGCTTATAGCGGAATGATGGATACGCAAATGCCAGTAAAATGATTACGGGTGGTAAATGACTCAGATCGTTGGTAAATTCTAATGGAACCTCAAAGAAATAGAAACATTTAAACATCCAGGTAAAAAAGGCTTTGGGATTTATTACTGAATACTTTTTATTGCGTCTCAAAAGTGGAAAGGGTTCCCGGGAACCGGAGCCAATTGCATTCACAGAGAGCACTGGGCGTAACACAGTCCTATGAGTCGAAGGAACAATGGTAGGTAACTTGTGACAGCTACACAATTGAGACTTTCTGGCTGAAACTATGTTTGTTTAACTCACATCCCATCCGTTGCAAATTTCTGGACCACATGGGGTTCCTAAATTCTACAAAGAAGACCATCCAATCGATTATTTGTGTGTTTGAACGGTTACATCAAAACTACCCCGATGGCTTTTCAAACGCACTGAACTCCCCGGTAGAAAATCATCCATATATAATTTATACGGTTCATTTTAATGTCCGCGGCCACTAAGATCGTCAAATTACACGATGCCATACGGCATGTTTGCTTCCTCTAAACACTGCTGTGCGGGGAAGCAACGCATATGCTCACATGCCACTGAACTAAATATCCTTACTTATGGTCCCTGGTCCCGGTTTTTAGTGTATACCAGAGATATGGAGATCTAATTTTAAAGACCTCGACAAGTTGATGATATGGAATGGCTACTTGCTCACATTTTCTTGCTGTATCCGGCGCTTACCAATTTACGTCTGTCTACAGAGAAAGTGCACGTAAATTTAATTACAGTTAATTCCCCACTCAAATAGTGCTGGAATGCCTGGATGAATGCCATGAATATGAAGTCATGGTTGAGTAAGAAAGAGTAGGAAGCTTTGCTTACCTAAATGCCAGATTAGTAGCAAATAAAACTTGGTTACACACCGGTCGATATTCTAGAAGCCCGTGTAGACAAAAATGTTCTTTAGTCGCATAAAATTTGATTTTATAAAATAGGAATCAACGTCAGTGCAAGGTCTGGCTACAACGGCCATGAAACTTCGCTCTGAAGAGGCATCGTGAAAGAATATTGGAAATATACCAACTGCTGTAGAATAATAGCTATTCCAGACGCTTTAGCATAAAGTGCGGAAGAATTGTAGAGCACAAACGAAAGTGAAAAAGAACGTCTTTATCACGCCAGAGGGAACCAGTGGCAGCGGTGTAGCCAATTTCTCACATCGTTTAGTACCGCGAACCTAGTACTGCTCAACAAAACACGCCGAATGCCCACAGAAACTATATCAGACTAATCAGATTGTTTGAGCATCCCCTTCTCCATATACCTTCTTCAATGCATTTGCAACAACATTTACGTCATGAGAACAGGGTGACGATTATCTCTGATGTTCCTCTGATCATCCGTCGGACAGTGCAGCACTTGACAGTTAAAAAAAATCCGTCCAGTGTACATGACTACACACTAAATTGCTGATACAGTCATAAGTATTCAGAAGCCCACTGGTCTCTTGCGCTCTGCTGAAGTGCTTGGCTAACCTCGTCCTACCTTGGTAAAGTGCATGGTGATTCGTGCTTTTATTCTGTGTTTTCATCCAGTCTACTAAATAATTTAGTGAGCTTTTCTTGTTTGAGCGATTCTACTGGCATATGCGCGACTGTCCAACGAAGCATTTATCTGTTGTCACGCTCCAAGATTGATTCTAAAAGGACGTTATCATTTTATGCGACGCGCAAAATGACTGAATTCACTCTGGTCTGTTGTGATGGTTCATCACCCTCTCTCGTTTGCAGGAAACTAAAAGTAAAATAAGCCAACAACGCAGTGGAAATTAACACGTTGCGCATAGAGTAGTGTATTTATTGAAATCGTATAGCTATCGGAAAAGAGAATTTGCTGAAATAAAGCTCAATGTTTTCGTTGAACTGTTGGGTGCAAGGTGCGTGTTCGTTTCGACGATAGACAGAACGCTTGACAGGGGAGTTAGATCATACAAGAGTGGGTAAACATTTCGTGAGCTTGGTGCTAATATCATAAGGAAATTTTTGATCTGCATCAAGTTTGTCTTACGTATACGTATGACATAATATTAAAGCCCGGTTTCGAGGGTTTATCTGGTCTTCCTTCCTGTATATATTGTATGTTTCTAGACAAACTGCTTCCTGCATGGTTTCCGGACAAATTCAGATTTACTAATCGTATTATTGTCCTTGCATCTTTCTCGGCTAATATTAGCTATGAGAGTGTCCAACATCTCAGCGTATGGGCGTCCGCAGTTTTTGCCATCTTCTTGTCAGAAAACACAAGCAAAGCACACTTTATTAAATTTTATCAATGCAACAGTTACTCATACCAGGTCAAAGTAAACGATATCATGCATACCAACAAGAATGCATTTGAATGAGTTGGAATGCTGTTTATTTTACGATTAGGACTTACATTGTCTTTCCAAGAATGATGAGAACGTCCAAATTTGAAGCCATATTTAGAACTGACTAAATAAACATTTCGTCACTCTTGGTGCACTTCTCATGGACAATTTATTTCGTGGGTGTTTTCGAAACGTTAAATCCGCAACTTCAAAGCACTTCAAATGCACCCAGTATTTATCACCAAAGTGATTATCATAAAATGCTGACTTGATGAGGTCGATTGTATCCCAGATTATTTCAGGCTGAAAATATCCCGCTCTCAGCAAGTCACAATTCGGAGGTAATGAGAGGACTCCCGTTTTATCAAAAATTCTGGTGTACTTTTTAGCTTTCAGCAGTCAGCATCAAATTCAGCCTTTCAAAGGGAAACTTGTTCAATTCGGTAAAAACAACGTGCTTATTGACTCCGCTTCAACAGATATTACTTCTCACAGATGCATCAGTTTCAGTGAGTCACTGTGTTCCAAATCCAGCTTGATACGGCAGTGAAGCATCGATGTTGAACACTGATGTCATGCTGTCGATGATGGTGATGATGGTGGAATTCGATTTGGAATGCTAACTGAAAGCAAACTGCAAAATCCGCCTTGGTCATTCAGAAAATGATGCGGGAGTTGTAAAATGCAGAAATAAAAAAAAACAAAAATTTTGACGTCCTCCTGGACCCATCAGTGATTTCTATTCACTAAAAACGAACTGTACTTTATGGGTGTTGAATGCACTCACTAATAAGTTTGAAGGGTCTTTCTTAACCGATATCTGGTTTTTTATATTGTCCTGTTGACCGCTATATTAGCTCGCTCCCCCTTCAGATTAAAGTTTACGCCTGCTCAGGGCTGTA
The DNA here is from genome assembly GCF_000715545.1 of Opisthorchis viverrini. NCBI lineage: Eukaryota > Metazoa > Platyhelminthes > Trematoda > Opisthorchiida > Opisthorchiidae > Opisthorchis > Opisthorchis viverrini. Next base: position 1,149,337 of record NW_008751735.1, read on the forward strand.
AAATCCAAATATAGCTTTAAATATTCCAGGAAAATAGAAGATATTTTGTGGATTAACCTCTTATCTGAAGCATCCCAAAACACGACAGCTGAAGATGTTCAACTTTTACTTGGGCCTAAAAACGTTCGATCTAAACTTTTCATCGTTTATTACATAAAAGTGCTTTGCACAAAGATTGTTCGTGCAAATCCAACGCTCTTATATCTAAAGGTAGCGTGCTCACATGATAAAAGAAAAGGTTATTTTTGACATCGAAATAACTAGTTCAAAACCGCTAATATAGCCACTTAGCATGGTACTTCCATCCAGTACGGAAAGTGAGTCCATCCACCATCTAATGTGAACAGTCCCCTAAGCGAATAGAAACCGAAGGCTACTGTCATCCAATGAAAATGGAGAACTTAACTTCAAACCTATAAGGGCTCAGGAATGTTGCAGGTTTTCAGAGCCATGATGCCCTTTTTGCTGCTGCTTCCCTTCTTATCTTTCTGCGTGGAAAGTGAAGGTAAGTTCAAGCATTATGATTCGTATGATGAAACACAAACCAACTAATTCCCATCGATATTTTCAGAATGGTTCAAATAACACCTAGTATCTTTTCTGTACTGGTAGTCACCGAGTTTGACCTAATATGAATATAACCTGTGGATGGCACCGATGCATCAGAATTTATCAATTATCATGCCAGCGACACAACAGCAAGTCGAGCTTCAGGCTGGGCAATTTTTACACACACTTTGAAGAAATAGGTGTTTCACTTACGTAGTGCAGAAGATTTTTATAGCGATGGCTATTTTTCCTACGCGGCCTTTTATTGGAAACTCAGCACGAGCATTTCTCAACAAACTAAAGGTCCATGGTCACATGTGTAGGACGTGATCAAACCCAAACATGTTCATGTTGTACTTGAGAAGACGAAAAACGCTGGACACAAACGGGATAGACAAATGACCATCGAGATCTAGCTTGCAACTTCCCATTTTCTTTAAAAAATTTGAGTTCATCTATTTCGCGTTGAAGCAAAAATATGAGCAACTACAATCTGAATGAATCTGAAAGTAGAACATGAGAACTGATATCAAGACTATTGCACTGTTTTGTAGCAATTTTCTTTGAGTTAAAGCAGAAACGAAGGCTAAATATCAGTGATTCTAGAAGGTAAGGGAGGCAACTCAAGTGGTTCCCTAACACACCCACCCGCAGGCATGCGGATGTCATGGGAACAGAGGTCATTGTTAGCGTAAGTAGGTCGAGAAATCTCTACAAATCCATGAACTTCATGATCGCCACCTTTGAAATAGTTAAGTTACTGTTTCAAAGTTTGCAATAAGTTTAGCCATGGAAATCTCGTTTAATTCGCGCCCGGTGTAATTAAGGAAGACTTTATGATCCATGGTAATTTTGGAGCTTACGAACGACTCGCCTTATAGTGCGCTGAAAGAAAAGCGGGTAGTCTGACCACCCAATCGAGTATGTGCTTACACTCCGGATGTAATTACCTCTTGGACAATAGTCAGAAACAACAGGAGATAAATAACCTCAGAGAAAAATCTCACGGGTCATTTCTCGCAAGGACTTTTAAACAGCGTATTTCTTGTGATATGCTTTTCAAAATCCATGCACTGATTCAGTTAAGTGGCTTTCATTGGTTTGTTGAAATAAGGTGCTTAATATGATGTTATCCGACTTGTTGATGGTTGGCAAATACATTTTTGCTGTTTTTTACTCTTGTCCGGAGAAAAAACTCTGGGAACTGTGAATCCGAGGTTCATTACACAGGCAACTCCCTGAAAACCATCGTCTGGGGGTGACGTTACGGGAGATGTGTCAATTCTCGGCAGCTTTCTGAAGATTAACTAAGCCACGCGTTTTCAGGTGACCAAAAACCGCCCTGGCAAGGTGATAAATATCACGTGCTTTAATTATTGAGTCATTACACCGCACAAATAGCAGCACCAAAGCAGGAAGGGCTCTTAATCCTTTTCGAAAAAGCCTTTGCATTATGTAAAGCTTTTCTCATTAGGTGGTGCTGCATATGGACCAAATTCATCCAAGGGGTCAAATTGGGTCGAACGCGATCCAAATTAACGAGAAACTAACATCTTTTTCTTTTTCGGAAACCATTTGACAATATAGTACAGACTCCCCAAGTTGGTCTCAGAAACTTCAGCTGGCTCGGTTAGTGAGAATCCTGACGGTCAGTTTGGTCTAGATCCACTTTTATGACCACGAAAAGACTGCTGGCTTACCTCTTGGTGTACCTTGATCCAGAATAAAGCCATAAAGAGGTTTCTTGCTCTCCCCTGGAATACGAACCAATCGTATAGTAGCTGACTTGAAACGCCCTGCTAGTTTCTCAAAAAGCACATTTCAAATTCGCATAAGCCTTATCGAGGAGGTGATTGTACCTTAAGCATGCTTTACTTTTAACATTTGCCCGAAAACTTTTGGAAATTGTTGATATCCAAATGTCTAACCACTGATTCTTTTCCTCTCAAAGCAGTCGAGGTGTTTATGAAATCTGCACGTTTTTCACCTCCGACTGAATGACGTTAGAATTGATGCACAGAGCTTAATAAACTGCTCGTTTTTAATTCAACTTGCAGAGATATGGTTCAAGATCAGTAAGTTTGAACCTCAGTCCTATCAAGAAATGGTAATGAAAGACGCTTAAGTAAACATCACTTTGAAATAATGAAACAACACTGTTTTCTGAGGGAATTGCCAGTATGAAACTACAAACTTAAATCGTAATCGCAAAAAGTACCGCATCAAAATAGGCGACGCTTCATTTTCAACATCTGTGTAACCATACATACGTACATATAAATAGCGGTTAGATGAGCTCTTGCCATAAGTAAACTCAAAGAAATCGATCACAGTCAATCTCCTCTACAACTCAACACATTCCTAAAGGGGAAAGTTTCACACCAACACAGGAAAATGACGAAAAACCAGTCTTCCAGGTAAGAGAATGAAACTTTATATGAAGATAGCACCGTTAATAAAACAATGACTGGTTTTGTCCCTAATGAGGAAGTGTTCCAAGGAAAACATTCATTAGATGTGTGAGACACGGCTTCTCTGTTAAAAATTTAAAAGGCTGAAAGATTTGAACTACCGCATTACCTACCAAGTGTGTCCCTCCGGAGCTCTTTGAGTACGTATCAAAGAATACTGGACAAAAAAATAGTGCTATACTTTTTCATCTGGGCTGCGTGGGGAGACCATTTATGAATAGTGTAAACAGTGCGACCATCTCCTGTTTACACTCAATGGGTTTCCATCTTCTGACAGCACTGATTACATAAAAATGCTGGCATTTTGTCTTCGGTTCTCGTGGACGACTCTACAAAATTTCTGATAAATGACATCTACGGATGAAACCAATAAGGGTCACGCATTAGCCTCCGAGTTTAAATTTTTGGTGGGGTAGTTTGAACTTACTGGTTGGATAGTGCATCCTAGTTGATATCTGTACTGCGTGTCTAAAAGAACTGAAGTGTCTAGGAATGAAGCAAACACTCACGCAGTAAAAGAGATGAACGAAGGCTTACTTAGTAGGGGAGGCTTGAACTGAAGAAGCAGAGATTCGTTCACACAAAAATATCCTCAGGCTTGGTTAATTTAGCAGCCTGGGTGAACCCTTTCGTATCAAGCCTAAGCATACTGCTCTTCCGCACTGATTTGAATGACCCAATTGTATGAATTCTGATTGTGGTTCTTTGACGTCTCCAGTGCAACGTGTTCCTGAATTCTCCTACAATACTCCAACTAAACGTTTTTGTAATGTTATGACATGTGTTAATGCTGGTCGGTTGAAATACTGTCTCTTGCAATGATACGGTGATCAGTAAGATAATGCATGCTCAAAGTGTTTAGAATCTCGTTCGTCAAGTTGACCCTTCCACTACATTCGTATTTCAGCGAATTCTGTCAACAAAAAATCACGCTGGTTTCCCTCTAATCTGCTGGTTAAATGCACTTTAAAAAATAAGTCTAACCTTTTCTATGCAAAACATGAGGCTTTCAAGGTTCGTTGTTGGTATTTTAAAGCTAAGGGTGTGAAATTAAACAAAACTGCACGGAAAGTCCATTGATTCCTTCGAAGACAAGGGTGGAAACAAATGTGCGGTATACGGACATATGAGTTGCTGATATCCAGCTTTAAACCGTGCCGTGCGATGCTACGTTTTTGGGAGTATCACCCACGTTGTTGCTTACGAACCACTCATGCACCGGTTCCGTTAGTTTTAAAAATCACCTTGCTGTATTCTCCCGGAAGGAAGTCTGGGTGTCTGACAGGAAATTACGATTTGTATAGTTTAGAAGAGCCATAGAATTTTGACGGCTCTGTGCCGCTGGATCACACAAAATTAGTGATGATTTGGTGATGAGTGGTATTTCCCAAGAAGACCGGATAAACAGATTCCGACTCTGTTTACTGGAGTACCATGGAGTGCGCAATTTATCTACACGTTCTATTCCAGTGAAAAATTCAGGCGGTTAGTGCCAACAACAATATAGTTCAATGACTCACAGGGACCGAAGCGTGTATTTCTCAACACTCCACTGGACGAATGAACAATCAGATATCACTGTTCTGGACTATGGAATCACCAGTTTTGGTTATAGTGCTTCAAAGAAATGAAAACTGTCTGCCTACTGTCACAGTAACTTAGGACGGAATTCAGGATGCCTGGTTGTTAACTGATCTGTCATGGTTATTCTGTTACTTGTTTGTGACAAAGATGAGAAATTTTGTTGGTCGTCGGATTGTTTGCCGAGATTTAGTGTGCCGTTTACAATAATAGTAGTAATACTTTGTTGAAGCCGATATATGAACTCTGCTAGATACTGGTCCTGTCGGAGAACTATCAGAATTTTTGTGTCGTTTTAACTGCGCCAGAATTTCCAACTCTCCGTTGCAGATATGATTACTCAATACGTATAACTCGTAATGCGAAGTCCACTGGATTTGGTCTCAGTAACAGAAAGGCGGATTATATCAAAGGTTTTGCAAGTCCTGGAAGACTTTGTCTACCTGGAGTAGATATGATTACAAAAGTGTCTAAGGGGTTCAAGTAACCAGTATCGGACGCTGATACCCCTAGCATAAACAATCGTAACAGTGAAGACTGACTGACCTAGAAAATCCACAGCGGGCAGACGAGTGCAAAGATCACGGGCAATTGATGAGGTATTTGCATATCAACCCTAATGATCTTGTTGAAATCTTTAGTTTGGAAGTGTAATTACCGAAAACTACTCCTCAGAGAAGGATGCAAATTAGTCATCAGAGTAATTGGAAACCTTTAATTTAGCAAGATACTGAAACACATACTACAATGTTCTGAACTGAGCAGAAATACGACACAGTCCTAAAAGACGAACCTGAGCACGAGTACCTTATCAAAATGAATTTCACATGGGCCAAGTCTAATCTCAGAAATTAGTCATCAGAGTAATTGGAAACCTTTAATTTAGCAAGATACTGAAACACATACTACAATGTTCTGAACTGAGCAGAAATACGACACAGTCCTAAAAGACGAACCTGAGCACGAGTACCTTGTCAAAATGAATTTCACATGGGCCAAGTTATGTCTAATCTCAGAGAAAACATTTCAGAGGGGAAACATAAAGTCTATAAGATTTAAACACTGTTTACTGATAACGCTCACAGATTTTTCACTGGAAACTGCCGAGGGTAGACTAAGTCACTTTGTGTCCACGACCACACAAGGCTACAGGACCTGAATTTTTCTAATATGAGATAATTGCCGGTAAGCTGGCTACGACAACGATTTAGGATTTCTTTCAGGCGATGCGATAATCTTGTTTATGAACCGAAAAACCCTGACTCCTTTTCATCCGTCGAGTAAGCCGAGTTTTGGAGGCTTTTGATGTATAGGGAGAAGATAATTACGCAAAACACTCATGACTCTAGTTGGCTGGTCGAAGGTTTGTAATCACTGCAGAGGGTGCATTGATTTTGTTGTAGCATTCACAACTTTTGTCCCTAAAATTCTCATGAGACTGCTGACCAAAAAAACCTGGAATAGAATTGTCAAATTTATGCCTTTGGATAATTGAAAGGTGACCATTTCGTCCACATCTATGTGGGACAGGGAACGTCCTATGTAATGAAATCTACGCCCATCTGAGTGTCAGGCAATAGTTGAGGGACCGTTCTAATGACCTTAAAAAGAACGGAAGCTAAGATCGTATCTGAAGTCATCCAAATTTCTGAGCTGATGCAGTGATCACAGTCAGCTTGATGGTGAGTATTTAAGGGAGACCAATGCTGATGCTTCTAAGCCTATTAAAATTTTTGATAAAAGAATAACTGTTGACATATTAAAAACTTTGAAGCAGTTTCCTTCCGTATTGATCCTTGGCAGTATTACTGTTGTGAACAGTAGTCAAACTTATCAAATGCCTATAAACTGAATGGTCACCAGACACATAACGGGGTCTACACTTTTACATTTTCAAAAACTTTCCAAATATAGGCAAGCAACCTGATGTAGAAATGGTTACAACCAGTGAGTTGATATGATTTAGTTAATTCATCAAATATGCTTTAGTAGTTACCCTTAACATCGACACTCGTGATAATGCCTCATATATATATATATATGTATATATATATATATATAA
>NW_008751735.1:1156022-1160405 GCF_000715545.1 Opisthorchis viverrini
TATATGTATATATATATATATAAGGGTTTCATGGAACCGCATACTCTACCCAATGTTCGGTAGGTCCAACACAAAAGGGCTCGTATTTTTCGAGCAGTTCTCCCAAAAATTAGGCAGCTACATACAATGTTTGTTCTGTGAATGTTTCCTTTTGTGATCGGTCTAAATCGTTCAATTTTATAAACAACAGCAATGCTTTTTTGAGCGGGTAATTCGATAAAAGACCCCAAGAATCAAAAAGTAAACTTCGAGGCAAATGGTCGCAGCTATCAATTGATAATAGCTATATTCATAAAATGAAATATCACGATCACAAGCAGGTGGCGATGTCTTTTAATTTTTTCGATTATAGTTGCTTGGACCAGCTGAAATTTTCGCGTCTTTTTCAAGGACGGAAAACGTTCTGGAATATTAATTCTTAGACAGGTCTGCCAAAATTAGACACATAGAAGGTTTTAACGGTTGCGTCTGCCACGCAAACACTTCATCCCATATGCTTTGTCACTGAAACAAGTGAAAACATCGCCAAATAATACATTCTGAATCCAGTAACTCTATCAGATGCACGCCACTGATGATTCCTCACAAGCAATAAGAAGCTTTACAGTGCTTCTCAGCCTTTTATCATGGGTTTATTAACAGGATAAAATCTCTCGTGAATCTGCGATAAACTGCGCCATTTGAGATATTACTGCAAAATTATTTGATGGTGCCCCTCATCAACAGGCCAAATCGTTCATAATTTCCCTGCCCAACACCCACATTAGCAGTGCAAAAACACCTACAATCTACTGACATTTGGTCCTTTCCATAAAACCAATGGATTTTGAGAGGTCTAGAATCACCGTAAAATTGTTTCATCCCCGTTGGAAAGCACTAGAATTACGCGTCTCATCACCACGGCAGTACATGCGGCCGTTCCTTGATTCTTTTGATGAAACAGTTTGAACTGAACATAGATTGACTGACCAAGAGCGACAGTCAATTCAGTATTTTCTTTTGAGATAGGACACCTCATTATTGCATTTGCTATGTGTTTCTACCATAAAGACTGATATAAGCTCTCCTGTCACAAGAAGGGAGTTGTGTGATAATTTTGCGTCGCCCAACACATAACGGAACAAAATGAGAGGCGTCAAGCCCTCGGAAAGCAATCAATTTTTGTGATGAGTGATTTGCCTGTGTTTATGGGTAGCGCCGTAAACAAACCAGTGTCTCAGATCTCATTGCAAACTGTAGAACGTTTTTTCCAAACAAAATCCTCGAAACTAATAAAAGTCTATTGGTTGTCAAAGTGATTCAGATTCATCAGCAAGAACGGACAAATTTGGATTTTTAACTAGAGTGACTGAGATCTCGGAAACACATTGTGCGCTCACTAAATCTTGATGTCCTTTGTTGCATTCAGTCGTTTGTTTTAGGCAATAGACCGAATTGCTGGGTCAACCAAATCTCGTCTCTTTTCCCGCCAGAAAAATGTTCTGCTATTGTGGGTGAGCTTGCAGTCAACTGTTTACCGCTCGTCTTTCACCACCGGTTTATCAAACGAAGAATTGATTATCAACCGAAAAATAAGAGTGCTTCGTGTCAAAGTTAATTAGATCGACTTTAATGTGAATTGTTTTTACCTACCACGAGAAAGGCAATCAACATAATCAATCAGTTAAGTTTAACAGAATTCTAAGCAGATCTTATCGGTTTCGCTCGCAATACGGTTCGGACCATTGGAAATTTGCCCCAAAATAAACAAACCAAATGTCACTTCCACAATTTTAGGGCCCAGTGTTTCCCCGTTATAACACTTCAAATTACTATGAAAACATAATGGAAACTACTTACAAGGTTATTGGTTGTTGATCAGGTGATCAACAGCCACCTGATCAACAACCAATAAACTCACCCGAGCTACCAATATTTCAAAAAATTACTTACACGGTTGCTGAAAACTGTTCGACAGCCCACGACCGGTTTCGCCCTCCTTGATGTTCATCAGGATCGCACAGTCCTCAAGTTCCCGTCAATCTTATATTCTACTTGAACCCAAATTTGAATGATTGCGACAAATACGTTCATTTGCAAACACCAATTTAAAACACTTAATTTGTGACAGTATACATGTCCACATAAGCCATTCAGATAGATGGAAGCATCCGAAACATTGCGCTTATACTCGAATTAGTTTCAAAGTATCCCAAAGGAAGTGTGAATTCATATGATGTGTGAGACTTCCTCCTAAAAAGTCGTTACTTGAGGAACTAATCATAACCTAGGGAAATACACTCACTTGCAAACAAATTTGTTTTTGCGAGAGAGCCATATGGAGCCCAGCTGAATCCTTCTTTCGTGATGTTTCTAGGAAACCGAATGTGGTGCACCACGCAACCTCATGTTTCAGTTGCTACGATATTCGAGATATCACGATTCATGTATATTCGTAATGCACTACTCATAAGGTTGCCGGAAATTTTTCGACAGCCCACGACCGGTTCCGCCCTTCTCGAGGCTCATCATATAGGCGCAGTCCCAGAGTTTCCGTCAACCTTATATCCTAATTGGGACGAAATTAGCAAAATACACTCATTTTCAAACATCACAAACGAGAGGTTCAGCTTGGTTCCAGGTGAGTCTTTCGCAAAACCAAATGTGTTTGCGAATGGGTGTATTTCGCTAATTTCGTGCAATTTGTTTTCAAGTAGAACACAAGATCTACGGAAACCCTAGGTCTGCGCCTATTTGATGGGCCACAAGAAGGGTGAAATCGGTCGTGGGCTGTAGAAAAAGTTTCAGCAAACTTATAAGTAGTGCATCACGTATAAACTAATCAGAACGTTACCATTTGATGTGGATTTTGCGACTAAAAGATGAGTACAGCCAAATTCTGTCTAAGTGTGAGTGAAACAATACAGATCAGAGTTCTCTGGTCGGAAAGCTGTTAGCCGATGGCAGAACAGCTACACACTGCTTCGTCGCTCTAAACATCACCAGTAGTCACTTATAGGGCAAACTCTCCATCCAGTATTTTCAGTAAGATTTTAATTACATTTATTGTTAGTTCTACGGAAAGAACTGACTGTAATTTAGCGTTCAATGTGGTTTATTATTCATGAATTTTACTGGCACGGCCAATTGCATTTTATCTACCTGGCTTTCAGAGTGCATGTCAGCAAGTAAGTTGCTAGCCGCGTTTGTGTTTAAGAGCTATGATCCCGGGCATTTATAGTGTGCACTCTAAATATGGCTGGCTTGATGCAAATAACTGAATGGGGGAAGATATAATTGCAATCTTTAAAACAGATTGAATGAAACTAATTTTCCCGTGGAAAGATCGTATTGGCTTGAAGAAACATGTCCCCTTAGAATATTTGACTGCATGTCACAAATTCAGAGAGTGAGGTAAAAAACACGCGGCCTGATTGGTAGGCTGCTAAATGTACACGATTTCATCATAATCACACCTGATTTTCCACGTACTCCTGGCCCCATAAAACAGGGACTTATAAGAAATGATGTAGGCCAACAGATACATTCTAATTACTAGGTGCACATGGAATGTGGAGAATAACTGCAACAAGCAGTAAACATTTTGTATAAAATTCATCAGCTCTGCAAAAAGCTGATTTTGAAAGCTTCGGTGCCTTAAGAGACGAATATTTAACTTCCAGACACACTAATTAGTCCTAGGTGAGGTAATTTTTTAACTGACCATCAGCGATATACACGAACTAGATAGGCTTCTAGTTTATACGCTTGATGAATCACTTGACAGAAGAAAGAATTCGTCACGTTTGCATGCGGCGGTTAGCTGACACGAAAACAGACGGAGTAAGTAACAATTAAACGAGAACGAAAATGAGAGGATAAACTGTATATAATAACCTAATCGGTTTACCAGGGAGAGACTTACCACAAAATTTGTTTTGTGTCAGATCACCATTGGAGGCAATATACCGGCAAAATACACTAGTGTTCAGCTGCCACATGACAATAGAGGTGAGCTTTTATCCCAGACGGTCGCATTTACTGAATAAGAAAAGTGTGTCCTATAGTGACAGAGGGAATCTAGAAAAATAGCTGCTGGCCAAAATAATATCGGGCGCATGTCCTTGGTATGATCTCAGAATTGTGGCTTACAGTCTGATCAAACCTCCCTTGGGTTTGGCTTCAGCGATGTTTTAAAATACAGAACAATCAAAAATTATGGGCAAAACAGCTTTGTCTTTGCCCCCTGACCTGGTGGTGAATATTACTGATATGAGGTGAAAGTAGCATGCGGATAAGTGTTAAAACTTTATTGCGGCATGTGGTGGATGGTTGACACGGTTGACACGATCACTTTGCGATATATATATATATATATATATTACTCAAACAGTTTCAGGTAAA
>NW_008751735.1:1161752-1229262 GCF_000715545.1 Opisthorchis viverrini
CGATATATACATATATATATATATATATATTACTCAAACAGTTTCAAGTAAAATTTACGAGAAAGCTTGGGGAGGTTCACGTTCCAAAAATTATGTCAATGGGGATTTTATTCCCGTTTCTGATAGGCGATAACGCCTTAGTTCATGTTAGTCAGTAAAAACTGCACACAGAATGTGCCCCTCATTTTACGGAACCTGCTCAAATGTTAATGCGGTGTGTATCACTGGGTAATGGGAAGAGCCAAGCTGTGAAAGCTGGAGGCTATATTTTATATATATATATATATATAATTCGCTTATATATGTGTATATAGCAACGATAAGGAATTGGGGGATGAGTCTTACACAGAAGGGAAATTCTTTCTTGTCGCAAAGTGACCTGTGGTTAAAATTCTGTTAGCAGCCTTTAAGAAATCACAGACAGAGCATTGAATTCCTCATTTGCAGTAGGAACGATAAGGAATTGGGGGATGAGTCTTACACAGAAGGGAAGTAAATTCTTGTCGCAAGGTGACCTGTGGTTAAAATTCTGTTAGCAGCCTTTAAGAAATCACAGACAGAGCATTGAATTCCTCATGACGTTGCAGTAGGCTTCAATAATTTGTTAGACTGATGATGCAGCTGATTCGTCATACACTCAATGAGTTTCGGCCTCAGTGTGATAATGTTTTCAAAATGTTCTCAAAATAGACCGTAAGCCAACTTATACCGAATTTAAGAAATATGACAACTGCTACCTTTTACAGGGAATCCAACGCTTTGGGAAAACAGTACTGAAAAAACATGAATATTTTCATGCAGCTTAGTCAAAGCCTGTTGAATGGGCTCCAGTGTGCAACCGGAGAAGTGACATTTTTTGTAAATAAGGGTTTATTTCCTGAGACCTATGCGGTAGATCTACAAATATGGTTCTACTTCTCAAAAATCCTTTGGTATTTGTAGGGCACATAGAGTAAAAAAATTTGGATTGCTTATATAAGGGCTGCATAGAATATTTTCGCTATGAGGGTGCAGGGTAAATTCAGGACAGTTGGTGCTTCTCACAGAGGAGAAAACTTGATTTCTTGTGTAATACAATGGTTGATGTGCACTTTCTGGTGAGTAGTTAGTTTGTCCCGGCCAGGAGTGTTAAATGATATGATGAGCACTAATGTGGTTTCAAAGTGATACATAGGAAACATCCTCAACAGCTTGTCTTGTACACATTTGATGCAAGAGTGTCAACATTTCAATCGGCACCAGACTTCAGGTATCCTCCGAAGTAATTTCACTAAATGTAAAACAGTTTAAATCCCACAGACACTGATGTTTTATGGCTTCACAGCCATAGTTTTAGGATGGTTTCTGGCCAATGATGTTGGAGAAAATATAAAAGAATTTTTTATGGACAGGTGTATCTCCAAAGGGCATCTGCGTGTAATTTAGGGGAATTTTTGGACACTTGTGATTTTGAATAACTACAGAATTGGCCTAAACGATGTTCGGACCTTCATTAACTACTGAGGAGAGTGTTAGCAAATCGCTGATCATTGTTTTTTTTGCTGAGCTGGGAAATTTGATTGCAAACGTTTTATCGCCAGTACGTTTATAGGGAGTATAGTGGAGCTTAGTGGCCGGTCGGTTGCCAAATGCAACATCTCAACATGTAAACAACTCTAGCACCTGTTTCCATAGAATCTTCGACTAGCGATCGATATCAGTGCTTCTGAATTTTCTACTTCAGTGGATACTGGAAACCTGGGTGGTCGAAATACCGCTGTTCAAAACCCGTCATTCTTAGAACCTAGTTTGTTCAGAAGGTATATTTTTGATTTTTCGGCAAACTAATGTAATTTTCCGGATAAATTTCCGAATTTCAATGATAGCAACCGGAACGTTGTTACATATCACGCTATTTTTGTAATAAAACCAAATGATTTTGTACTTCCGATTTACATCAACCAATCCTGCGATGCAGTTTACATCAAATTTCATTGCAGGCAGTGTGCTTGTGGCTTATTAGTGAAGAATTGTTTGGATCAAATCTGAATTGGGGCAACTTCGTCTGTGAGCAGCCATATCGGGATGCTGCAATTCAGCTTGTGCACAACGTGCTAATGTTTCCATTCTTCTGAAGAGTTAAATTTGGAAATTCGAGAACAAACCGGCAATCGGGAAACAAAACTTGATAGACTCAGGTGAAACACCACATTGTCTAACGTCCTCGGTTAGCACGGTTACACGAAATAAAATCACGTATTGTTCGCTTGACCAAACAAAACAGAGCACAACAGGCTTTTGACAAAACCAGTTTATGCAACTTTATGCGATTTTCTGTACCAACCATCAGTATTTAGGTTGAATAGGCATTTTCATAGGCAGTTTTTTTGCTATTTTATGCACACTAATATGGTTGCGGCTAAAAACGGCTTTTTTGACAAGTAGCTTACAGTGTAATATGTATTCAACAGCATTTGCTGACAGGTTTTTTTTGACGATCAAAGGCTACTGTACATTCAATTATATTTAATCATGGCAGTGTGTAAGTTACTTGTTGAATTTGTTGATTTCCATCTCACTACCATGTGGTGGTTCATACACTAATCGGCTTGGGTGCAGCTTTAAATAAATCCAAAAGCTCTTAATTGAATCACAGGTCAACTCAATTCGATGTGCTTGTTGGCTTACTACGTAACACAGTTGGAAANACGTAACAACAGTTGGAAAGAGTGGTCCGTAGCACAGAAGAAAACGATGGCTTTTACTTCACATCAGGACCAAAACATGTCGGATCATTTTTTTTCAAGTCTAAAGCCGATAATCGCGTTCATTAATCTATTGAAAGCTACTACTTTCACATTATCCAGGATATATGTCGTCCCTGAACTCAATACGTGTTTCATAAATTGCATACAGAGAAAAATAACTTTGTCTGTAATCAGGCTTAATTAATCAATTTTCGTAAGTAGATTGTTTTAGAAAAAGCCTTAGCGCATAAAAGTAGGCTGAGTATGACTACTTCGTTTCGTAATTAAATGCAAAAATGGCGCTCTACATCCGTTGAAGTCATCAAAGGAAATAAGTATCGCTGAAGGAGCCTGTCCACAGTAGTTGGTCGTATGGATTAGCATATCACGACTCTAGGCTGCCAGTCACGAAGTATGTACACTGTCATGAGAGGGTTAATATGATATCAAGTTAAACAAACTATTTTACGGTCAGAAGATTCTGTTGGACGGAAATCCTCTTGGGTTTTCTCTCCTTTAGAGTGTGTTTTTGCATGCAGCATTTTCAACCATTCGGACTGACTTCAAACACCTAGGCCTCTTGACAGCGAGAAAATGGGCTTCATTTCCTGCACGGCATAAATGCGTGCAACAGACGTGTTCCCATGGTCACTAATAATTAACAGTAGTTGGTAAAAATTTGATTCACCTATTATAACGTTTCAGGTGTCAATTAACCGCACTTGTACAGCTCCATAAATCTCAAGGAAGTTGGCTTTTTAGAGTAAAAAAGCAGCCCGCGTGAGCTAAATCTAACGAGTCCTTGAGCGGTACTGAGATGAATACCATTCTGCTTGGTAGGATGCCTAAATAAGAATCAAAATGGGGTGTAATTCCAGCAGTACTTTTCAGCATGTGAGAAATTTATAGGACAATAATCACCCCGGCTTTTACTTTAGTACGACTTCGTAAACCATCAGCAAACACTCAAAATGCGTTTTCAGACCTCTGACAAGTGCAATAAAGGACGTCACGGTACAGTGTAGTAGTTACATAAGAAAGTATAACAAAGAGCAGAAACTTATTCTTACTAATGTGTTTCTAAGAAAAAAACCTTCAGTCAAGCTGATGCGTTCCAAGCACATAGGTTGGCCCCGCAAACAAACCGCATTATTGGAAAGTCCGGGGAAGAGATATGATTTGCCTCTTTGGTTTAAACAGTGAGTAAACTAATCAGACATTGTTTATTTTGTAATAATACACGGCAGGCTACTCGGCACGCTTAAATCGGCGCACTTGCATTATCAGAATGTTAAATGGCATCTAAAATACATATTTTTGAGCGAAAAAACTAACCAATGAACTGTGTAAATGCGTAGGTCGTTTTGGCAATTTCGGACGCTTCCAAACTTACTCAATGCAATTTTATTCACAAGAAGTTTTTTATTCCGGTTGAGCTTTTAGGTGGAGCAATTTGGACCAAGAGGGCAGTAAAGCCTGACTAACAAGTATCACTTCGAGAAAAAAGTAACCTAAGTAATCCGACAGCAAAAAGTTTCGAAAAATTTAGGGATCCAATTGGGAGCCAAGTGGTTTCAATGCAGTTAAAGATGTATGACCTCAGAGAGTTTGTGTGTGGTGTTCCAAGTAGGTTTGACGACTTCCACCATGTGATTCTGATATTGTTGACCTAAACACCATACTTCATCGATTTGTCATAGTGCTGAGTACTGAAGATGCATTAAAATGAAATTGCACAGACGTTTGGTGGTTTGTGAATTTCGATGTTTGTTTTCATACACATGCCTGTTAACTCATCTTAACTCATGATACAGGATAACACTTTCGTATTTTAACCTCCCTATGGAATATCTATAACAATGAAACAAAGTAAATTAATCAAAAATGTTCCAATCAAGTGGCTTGTGCTTTCCGTTTTCAATTTCAGGGGGAGCAACGATGGGAGTGTGCATCAAGTGTGAGTGAAATTCTGTAGTGACGATATTTTCTCGGCTTATCTCTCGGTCTGAGTCTCCCAAGCTAGCTTTCAAGTCAAAAACAACCACCAAAGGTACACAAGGTATATTAACGCCCAAAACGTAATCAGGAGCACTCGTATATCGCTTCATATATATAACTTAAGCGGTAACAGTTTTCTAGAAATTCTGTCGCGTTCTGGATGCGCCATTGGCAACCGGCATTCAGGCATTACTGGCTCACGATTGGGTCCAGACTTTCGACCAATCAGATCTCGGCTTGGTGACGGACCGGCAAGCGTCCCGAATGTTTGGCCAGTCTTGCGTGGGACAGGCTTCTCTGCCGTAGCAACACCTGACTGCGAGCGGTAAAGCGGGATTCGTGTGCAATTCTGCCTAACAAATTCAAAGTGATTTGTCGTCGAAAACAGATAATCTTAATTGTACTTAATTGTGCTGATTAGTAGCCACCGCTTTCTATGTAAAATACAAGAGGGGCGTGCTTATATGTTGACAAATGTTACAGGCCTGTCATAACAAAATACCCTGGAGGCCGATACAACCGGTTTGCGGCTGCCGAAATGTTGGAGAGTGAACATCTTTACCTGAACATGCAATAAAGGCTGTGGTTGAGCTCATATCATTATCGTCCTCACCGACAGCATGGCATCAGTGTTCAACACCGATGGCTCGCTGCCATGCAGCCATGATTTAGTTGAAAGCCTTATTGTGAAGAAAAGAATAAAGGTGGACGAAAAAAAGGAATTAATCCTGGCTCACTACAACCATTCAGAGATGTTCAAACCCCCATACACTCACTCAGGCAATCTGAATAGATACTGACAACAAGATCACCACTGACATCGGTTAGAAGCCATATCTTGCAGCGTCTTACACCAGGCGCAGTGAGGATCAGGTGGTCCCCATCCTGGAAGGCGAATAAAACCGGCAGCACCCAAACGTTCCGTGGTTTCTTCCAAGCCCTTCTGCCAGCTTAACGACAAGTCGCCTCTCTCTTCCGCCACTAAGAATTGGGCATTGAAAACTGCACCCTCTTCGTCAAACGATGGTTAGTCATGCGCAACACATGTCCCAACCAACGCAGCTTCTAGTGCTGGATAATGGAAATACCCAATTCTTCAATATAAGTCACTTTTAATAACAACCATGTAGAAAAGAAAATGTATGGGGTGAAAATAACCTGCCTTTAGGAAACTTGTCAATCAGATTAAATGACAGGACTGTACCATCATCTGAAGGGAAGCTATGTATTTTAGACATAGAAAAACAGAAATGTTGAACTTTCTATGGTGATATTTCCAAGTAAATCCATCGGAGCTAAATCATGGAGTAGTTTACAAGGAATTTTAAAGTTGTTATGAGAATTCTGGTAAAGAAACAAAATCCCACATGCCTTTGAGTAGCCAGACCGCCTTTGAGCAACTTCGAGGAATAATCGATAAAAGGGCTGGGATATTGGATCTGTTGTAAACTATAAGGTGTGTGCCTAAACATCTTGCAACATGGTGGCTGACCAAAGGAAATTTAGGAAACTGGAACCCTCATGTAGGGAACCTGAAGTAAATAAACTCCCATACTTATCCATATTGAAACTACACTTACAGATCTTAAACGATGCACCTGACAAGATCGGGTTCTCAACACTGGCTGAATGCAAAATGAAGACCCATTTACGCTCAGTTCAGATTCTTCATAACGCCTGTATATGAGACCAATTAACCGGACTGGGTAGTTCCTAGCTGGTCCTACGTACCAACAAACGGTAAAATCTATTGCTGCAAATGATATCTTTCTCCCCATGTGGAACAAGATTTCAAGGAAAAGTCAAGGAACACGATGATTAGGCCTTTGAAAATGAGGAGGTGAAATTTCATTATTATTCCTGACTTCCTGGCTACAGACCCAATCAGTATACAAAATAAACGGAAGCTGAAAATCAAGCAGAAGCGCTCAGAAATTTGACGTTCATTATCTTTGGATGCTGTGTAACCCACACGAACAATTATACTTTTAATATGGTCATAAAGTATCTCAGATTGACAGGTTTATACATAAACGGGGAATTCCGACAACCTTATTCCACTTTCCAACAAACGAAATTCAACATGGACATCCCAACTTCTGTAATATTTTTTCGGAAATAAAATTGAAGTATTACTCTAACGAATTTCTTCTGGTGAGACAGAAA
Organism: Opisthorchis viverrini; assembly: GCF_000715545.1. NCBI lineage: Eukaryota > Metazoa > Platyhelminthes > Trematoda > Opisthorchiida > Opisthorchiidae > Opisthorchis > Opisthorchis viverrini. The sequence goes on from NW_008751735.1 coordinate 1,168,643, forward strand.
AACTTCGCAAATTATTAAGGCTGTGTTCCAATTAGGTACACTCTCATAGAATCACATTCTTGGTTTCATGAACCCCCATTAGAATGTCTCCGTTATAACAACAGATCCTTGTTAGACCTCAGGTTACTACGCCTGCCAAGGTGTGCAGTAAGTCCAATCCAGACGGACGGAATGCTGACGCCACCAACCCGATTGATGAATTTCGGCTGTATATTGATCTCTAGGGCTTCCGCGCACGTCCGTTCCACAGGTGGCTTGAATCCTGACTGTAGTATACATGTAGCATCAAAATTGATTTGGTGGTTTGACTCAAGTACGTGAAGCGTAATAGCTGAGTCGAGTTCCGGTTTTATTCAACTCTATTGGGTTTGTTGGAAGCTTATGTATTTTGCTAAACATTCTGCACAGAGAATTTTGTAGACGCAGTTTGTTCAGTGTTCCAGTTCGACTCGGTCGTTAGCCCTCACGAGGTGTCCTTGTAGCGTGTTGTCAATTCGGAAAAATATTTTCCTATCATAAGTTCGAAGAGTTTTTCGAATGCCGTCTGAAGTGATAACTCTGTAGGGGATTATCACGGTGAACATCAGGTTTTTGTCTTCCTGTCTCACCGCTCCGATTACCGTCGTACCCATTTTTGGGCAATGAGCCTCATGGGGTATTCATTTTTCTGTAATACCCTAATGAGTCGCGCCAGTTTGTCTGCTCGTATAAATTCGTCCGAGCATAGCTTTTTGATGCGATTCGTCAGCGATCCGACGACTGCGCGTTTGACGTGATATGGATGCAAAGATTCATAATGTAAATACCTGTCTGAAAGTGGACAGTGGATTCCCACTGAGAATCCATGGTTAGAGTTAACTGAGAGCTTGCAGTCCAGGAAACTAATGGTCGCCTGCTCGTTCTCAGTTTCAATCCTGAATCGTATACTGTTGAATCGTTCATTCTAACAGTTTAGAAAGGTTTGCCGTTGTGTGCTTGATATAACCGTAAATATGTCGTAAACATATCTTACCCAGGTGCATGGTTGATGAGCGAATTCACCTAAGGTCTTAGTTTTAATAGGGTACAAGAAGAGATTAGTTGCCATGGCTGATACTGGAGAGCCCATGGCGACACCGTCAGTTTGTCTATAGGGCGTGCTTTGAAAGGTGAAATAAGTGGCACTTAGACCCAGTTTAACATAAGCAATGACATCAACAGGGGTTAGGGTTGTTCTGTATGCTAGAGATTTGTCGTCACACGAAATATAGGACAGAAAAGATAAACAGTCGTTAATTGGTACGCTAGTATAAAGAGTTGTCACATCAAAGCTGACTGCCACTTCATCGTCATTAATTTGTGTAGACTGGAGGGTACTGCCAAAATGAAAAAGTCATTCACGTGGCTTACCATTAGCTGATAATGTGACTTTAGCAATTCGCCTAAGCATTTGGATAAGTTGTAAGTTGAGCAAGTAGTATAGTCCACGATGGGACGTATGGGGTTACCCCTTTTGTGTATTTTTGGTAACCCATTGAATCTACCCAGTCTGTTGGATTTTCAAGCATACTGCTTGTCCGCGTTTGGGTTTTAGCTGTTGTAGGTACTTATTAACGCTCAGTTTGATCTTTTTGAGTGTTGCACTTTGTCGGCTTCGATCTTTTCGTAAGGACCCAGTGTTAGATGTTCGAGCACTTTATCTGCATAGACCTTGCAACCTGGATTGGACTGGATTGCACACCAAAGCAGACGTAACTAGAGGTCAAGCAAGGATCTGAAAAATGACGCGTCACAACCTGCACAACACAAATGGATGCACATCCTAAGCAGAGTGCACACACATTTACTCGTACGCAGAAACCCACGCACGCACGCTGACCCAATCTGAATGCAAACCGATAACAGGGATGCACCAATCACAAGACGTGGTAGCAGACCCAAATGTCGCTGCATTTGACTCGTATTCAGTTGAAATTGTAGAAATCCTTGAGGAAGATCACCCGCGGCAACCGAAACGTCGGATTTCAACAACCTATTCCACTACTTATGTTTTAATTTTGTAATTAAAACTCCTTATTATACAACACACGGCACTGCATCTTTTTTCCTACATGAAGGAAACTACTCGAATGATTATAGAAAAATCTTCGATGGCAATCTTGTAGTTTTCGAGCAATTTCCGTAGGAAATATGCAGCGATATCTCAGATATCGTAAGAACTGGAACATGAGGCTGGTTTAGCAAAACACATTCAGTTGGAGAATAGCATAAACAAGAGTCTCCTTCGAAGAACAAATTGATTTGAAATTTGGAGTATTGGTCGAACACTTTATATTCACTCTATGAAGAATGTAAACGAGTCACGGGTGCCAAGAAAACCCGTTCTCAAGTATGCAAGAAGTAGTTTGTATCGAGTAGAAAGACAGTAAATAGTGCACCACATTTCAAGAAGATGGTCATTTTGATAGCAAGTTTATTACCTGCTATTTACTAGTCAAGGAAAAACAAATTGTTTTTTAAGCTTTCCGCATATTTTTCAAACTGCATTTTTAAGACCACATTAATTTTTGGAGCGGTAAGTATTCGCACTCCAGGCAAAAATTTTCTCACGTGAGAGCTTATATGGATTCCACCTTGCAGTTGGAAACTTTATTACTGTTCATTCTACTTGCACGCATTTTTAGTTCCCAAAAAGTATATTATTGCCTGTGCAACAAGTCACGTGATTACAGCCACTGTTCATCTAAGTGGATTCCGAGCTCCTGCATTTCTTGCTGTTGGCATTACAAAGCATTGGATATTACCGCGGTGATCACTGCGTTTACGGCAGCTAAAAATTGAGCGCTATTTAGAAATGAAATCAGATGGCAAAGCCCAAAGCAATCAATACAATGTAAACGTTTCAGAAGTAGATCTAACACACGTGACGAATAAACTGTTCACGCAATGCGAACCAGACGTCCTGCTCACTGATAGTATAGTAACTCATAATAAGGCCTAAAAATCTTTGGGATTTCTCGATTTTCAACATTTAATGACCTCACCTGTGTAAGTTTTCATGAAACTATCCAAGACTTTGAGCCCCACTTTTAACTGAAAATATCAGTGGCATTTCGCATGGAATCTGTTTCCAGATTTCCCTGGCAACCACGGTAAATCTCGGATGCTTAGTATTATTAATCCCCGAATGGTGACGTAATCCGGTTTGTACTCTTAGTTGTGATCTATTCTTCCAATAAGTAGTTACATCGACTGTACCCACGAATTCTATTTTCTGATGCGATGTCGCCCAACAATCTTCGGCCTCTGATATTCCACAGACGTGAGAAAGCTAACTCAGACGTTTTATTCTACCTCTCCAGGATTACCTACATCTGTGTTCTCGATTCCATGTAGAAAAACATTACAAAAACACACTAGGACCAAATCTGCGTTATTTTCTAGCAATGGGATTTTTAAATTTAGTCTTTTAGAAATTAAGATGCTATCGGGAAGAGTTTCCAATTGTGTGATAAAGCTCATATGCTCAAATATCTCCCACTTGCTTGCATTTTGCGGCTGCTATCATAAGTCACTAAGACAGATATTTATACTTTATACTTTAAATTTATAACGCTGTATCTCATGTGTTACTTCGTAACGGTCATATTGTAATCGGATCTTAGTTAACCATGTTGTACTTGTAGTCGACTTTGGTTGTCAATCGTCAGTTAACTATACTAAACCATGCTCGTACATGAGTTGTATAATTCAAACAATAAATAGCCCGTGGATCATAAGATTCAAGCGTTCATTATGAAACCACATACTGTGACTTAGCACACAATAACATCATTTTTACAAGGCTGATATTTATGTCGCCGAGGTTTGCGTACATTCTGATTGGAGATAGATTTGTACCCAACAGTTGGCAGTCAAGACAGACAGCTACAAGATAACTATCTGGAGATAATCATCTGCAACACAAGACTAAAAAACGCGACCCCAGAAAATTCATGCGTAAGATCTATCAGCACTCCAATTGAAACGCGTTCAACTTATTCAAAAATACATCTACCGCACCTGAGATTCAGTGATGCATTCGTTCTTCTGTCTGCAATTTGGAACCACGTATATATATATATATATACATATGATATAACCAGGTCTTTTTATACATAACATTGCTGATTCCCATACCATCGAGTATATGGAATGGGGCCTTATATGCGGTGTACCTGGTAATCAAATATAATCATTCAGCTGCTACACGCTTTCGGTGTATAGCTGCCTAAGTTTGGTAAATTGGTACGTTTTACAGCGCACCTATCACCCCCAGGAGCGATCCGTCGTTTGTCCCTATCTGAGAAAATGAAATACCCGCGGCCTTGTTTAGCCAAAGAACACATTTTAAGTTTTTCAAAACAGATTAAAGCCTTTAGACTAATTATTAAAACTGAGAACAAATGTCAGCAATAAAAAGTGAAAAAATGCCATAAAAGTGATTCCGGTTACTCGGAATAAATTTTGCGTTTCAAAGTGTAACAAATTGTTGAAAAATAATGCTGTTTTAGGATATTTTCTTCCAGAGTTTGATTTCAGTGTGAATCAATTTTATCTTTCTTTGCTCAAAGTGCGACAAGAGTTGGGAGGTAACTGATTAAATTTGTCGCTTTCTTCCACTTGCACAAATTGTTTATCACAAAATAAAATAGTGTATAACATATCAGTTGACTTCAGCGCACAAATTTACTCCACGTTATTTCAAATCCCAAACTTTCGAAATGAATTCATCTCATTCTGTTTTCACTCTTGTTTGGACGTCACCTAGCGGATCGACAGAATGACTGGATCCAACTAAATGCACACTGCACTACGTGTCAATCGACAGATGTTTCGCAAATGTTGGTGTGATAAACTTACGTGTGGTTTGGAAATAAGCCTGCGGATAACCTGAAGACTATTCGACGTTTGAAAATATTCAACCATTGTCTTCCGTTTGTGCATCTGGATATAGGGTGTGTTTCCGGCGAAAATGAAATACTTATTCTAACATGATTTGTTTCAGTAACAAGTGTGTAGGGTGTTTCCTTGATTTTTCACATTAATTGGTTCCAAAGTCAGTATTTTGCACACTCGGTTACGCAGGTTTGTTGCTTATTAATTTGCATCCACTTTCCGGTTTGAGTTATCACATGCACGATCCTCCTGAATTGGACTCAACCTGCACGTTTCACAAATTTAAAAATGAATTTGTTTGGCTCCAGTTCAACCCGCTCACATGGGATCTGTGTGGGAGAATTTATTGCATTGATATGTTTTTGTTTGTCTTTCCGTATTTTTTTCATGGAAAAAAATCGCGCCTCCGTTAAGGGTTTTGCTCATGACCTGAGAAGCAACCAACATTATAAACATTTGTAAAAAGTAATTGAATCATATTGAGTCACAGGCAGATAAAATTTTTGCCTAGTTTTTCGTTTTATAAAAAATGATCTTTGAGTGCACACCTTTCCCATGAAACCAAGTTAACTAATAGTATGCCGGGCATCTTACAAGCTATCTCAAAACTATACCTTTACGTTAGCCCCATAAGTACAGGAGGTATACCAAAATCCGTCAAATTTATTCGTAAGCTTTGTCAAATAATTTTTTGCTCCCTTACTCCACGATGGATCACGGAGCATGAGTACCATGCAAAAAAACCAACCACTTGGAATAGGGTTGTTATCCACTACACCCTAACGTCTGGCGACGCGACCACACAAGTTAAGTTCTTTGTGTTGATTAAAGAACAGACTCACGTAAGAATATTGTTTACTTTAAAATCGAGCATGCATGAATGATTCTTCAGTGATACTTTCAGTAATAAGATGGCTAGTGTTGTGTTAGATTTGTCCCAAGGATACAGAACCACCTAAGTTCTGAGAGCAATTAAGATGACAAAGGCCTGCCGACTAAGATTTTGTAGATCGTGCTGGTCGGCGAAAATTTTGAACATTCCATGTTTTAATGCGCCCACTGTTGTGAGGCATTCAGTCCAATATAGCTGTCATATCTCAAAGAAAGCTAGTTCCAAAAAATCTGGTTAGGACAGATGGATTGAAAATATTCTAATGCAGCAAAGACGTACAAAAATTGGGGTTGGTGTATTTGTTTCAAGATATACTGCGTCTAGTGGCTTCGTCCAGTGCAATCTAGCTGTAGAAGCCAGCTTTTGGTTTGCTGTTTGATAAAACAGTAGGAAATTAGACTTCCACAAATTATTTCTCCTGTACAACTGCACGCCGCAAATCTCTGGAGTAAATTGGGACGAACTTGGGTGAAGCACACAAGGAGGAATTTGACATATCAAATACTTACAATAGTTGTAACAAAAATCTTGCATTATCTATTTGTGAAACGTTTTGCAAACGTTGGGATTTACGGCGTTTTTTAACTTGTAGTGACCAATCCATGAAGTTCTATTAATAAATATATAAACGGTTCTAGTGTGTGCGAATGCTGACACCAAAGAAAGTGAGTAAAATGATCGGAAATTCCCACTGCGTAATGAAGCTAGATATTACGATATCGAAAAGTTCACACTTATTAAAAACGCTGATGAAGGGCTTCATATCTTAACCAGAAAGATTCTCCTGCATCTCAGTTTTCTTTCTATTTTGAAACGAAACAATCATTTTACAGTTCCTGTACATGGGACAGCTGGCAATACAGAAGCAAGAATGAGAAGGAAGATTTATCCAATTTGTATAGTGTACTGTAGGAATATTAATTTACAACTTGTGTCCAAAGAGGTTCTCTTGAGACATCGGAATTTTTATAGAGTTCATATTTTGATGGAAGTTTCATGTATCACCTCAAATTACTAGCGAACAATAAGTAGCTCAATCGAAGACTGATTTCTCAAGAGGAATGAAACCCTCAAGTGAGAAGCAGAGGAAGCAGCTAACTCGCAACGAGGTGTTGTGGCTTCCGCGATTGATAGATAGGTGGCGCTATCTCCTATTCAAATGCGATATAATTATACTGCTGATCACCCGCCCTTTAGTGAACGGTAAAGTTCGCAAACTATTATCATGAAGGTTGAGATTTTGGAACCTCCTGAATTTCCATGAGATGTGACTGCTTATGAGTTCCAATAAGGGTGAAACAGGTGCAGTACTCCTTGGCCTTTTAGCATAAACTGCCTTCACTTACAGCACGAAGTCGATCGAAAAGTACTCAAGTACCTAAATACTAAAGGGGAAATCAACTAATATCAATGAATTGCAGATGCAGATTTAATTGTTTGGTTATACAGAGACAGCTGGAAAAAAACAGTGAACAAAGTTTGCTAATTGTAAGCACCATGCGAATTTCAGTAACCTCAACAAAATCGAATAGCATCTCGAAGACACCTCTAACAGCTACTACAAGCTACTGTGCGGATCTGCTGTGAAACTAGCAGCCTACATTGCTGCTAAGGTTAATTCCCCCAAGACTACAAAATTTACAGTTACACCCGAGCAAGTCACAGACATGAAAACTGCCTTTTTTCACTCAGCGATTAAATCACTGACGCGGGACCGGGATTCGTAAAATTCCCACTCATCTTAGAAGTTAAAGCATAATCTAGGTTCGAGGTTTCTGAAAATAATGACAAAAACTTCGAACCCTTGCAATCCAGAAGTCGGTCCCCCAGCCAACTGCGTACAAATTAGTAACAAGACATACCCTGTGTGTTTTAAATTTCGCCTTTAATCCTGCCTCTTTCCGTGAGTTTTCAGACAACCATTTTGGCGAAAACTAAACTGGAGAAAATAGACCGATTTTCTAAAACACCATTTTAAGTGACTGTCACCTGTCTTCTTCAATTTCTCCATCGGCAAACTTCGGCAAACGGCCGAGTTTCTTGTTTGGCACTATTTGTTGTAAAATGGGCGGTTTAAAAAACCAGCTTATACCATATTTTTCTACTGGTACTGAGTTATCATCCTACGAGTCATTTGAAGATACCTGGAACATGTCGACTTTATCAGTCAGACTGAAGCTTTCGCCGATACACTCGGAATAAACGGTTACGGGAACTTTTGCTGCTTAGTCTTCGGGGTAATCATTTGCTTTACTTTTGGAAATCAATGTTATACGCATCCAGCTGTGATGTATGGATCACACTCTTCATGAGTAAAGCAAACAAGTTTTGCTCATCTAGATTTTATACTACCAAATGTTATCCACAGTATGCTTTGCATTTGTAAAGAAGAGTAAGTATTTGTTATTCTTCCATTAAAGTGACCGGAACAACAAAAGTTATTTTGTCGTTCTTATATCATACACAAATACCCTAAACATGGTTGCTATGATTCTGTTTGCTTATATATTTCCAACGAAATAGGAATTTTATGTATGCTCCAAAACTAACCAAATGAGGACAGTGATGAACACATTTATTTTACTGGAGGGATTCGTTTTGGGCACCGCCAAAATCTACAGATACAACTCAGTTGGAACGTCATGTTTAATGTCATCTTTCAATGTAACGAAGCAATTACAAGCATACATAGTTGCTTATCTGACTTATCCGCCTTCATTATCGCATAAATTAAGTTTTTTAGTGTCACTCCGTGTTCACCTGCAGAATATTCCAAAACAGATCGCTTGGTTCTAGAGATTTGTATTTTTTTTGCTGAAGCAAAACGCAAGAGTTTGAATCGCTCTCGGAAATTCATGGTAAGCTACTAATGAAAGGAAGAAGGCCTGCATTGCAGAGTATGTTTACTAGAAAATGTCAGCTGAACGGTTACGGACTATTGGACAGGGAAGCAAAACTCACATGCATGTTGTTTACAAAACAGCATATCCATCTTCTCCTTGAACGCGTCTTCCTGAACTTTCCTGGGTATTCACTAACTGTTACTCAACTGCAAGCAAATGCTACCGAGCGACTTCACAAATTCCGTAAAAGATCCCACTTTTCAAGAGACGCCATGCGGAGTTAAAGGGGAACATACTACCCGCATGCCCCCATAAATAGTATCACCGGTACACTAATAGTGTGCTGTCTATAAATCGCGGCAATCTCTGTAAAAACGATACACATTCAATTTGAAGACTAGCTCTATCATTGCGTCACAACGATTTGTGTCCCATCTCACCCTGGCAGAAGATACATTTTTGAGTGGCATTTTCTCGTTATGTAAGTCTGGACCATGGAAATTTTGATATTATCTTTGCAAAAGTTGATTATTTTGGTGAACGACATTAGGAAATGCCAGCAGCCTAAAGTCACAAAGGGAGTTTTTCTGGCTATCAGTCAGGTGAAAACTAATGATATTCTGAGCAGTAAACTGGATGAAAATATAAGGGAGGATCCTTGATAAAATTATCTCTCCTGAAACATTTTACTCTTGACCGTACTACAGGTACAGGCACTGGCGCGGATTTTCCACTGCTTGCATGCTAGAATGTAGCCATTTACGTTGCTGCTTTCAGATTATAACTAATTTTATTCTGTTACATCATAGCACGGCGTACAATTTCGCCGCAGTTTATCTATCACAAAGATCAGCGAGTTTCAAACCCGTGATCTCCAGGCTAGCGGCTGAATATCTAGTCGTGTGGCCACAAGAGGAGGAAAATCATTTGAATAGCATTAGGTTTCTACCACACAGACCGTTTGGTTATAAAACCAGCGAACGAGTTTCCTGAATCATTTGCCACTGCCACCCGCTGTTGTGATTCCGTTTTATACCAGTGTTCCACAAGTGTACCATAAGCTATTGTTCATAAAAATCCACATTTTTTTACTTATTTAATGCACATTCGTTTTCATCAAAAAGATAGTCCTCATGCCCTTATAAAAAACATCATTGACATTAATTGCAAGCTTAGTGTTGTGGATAATCCCCAAGGCTTACAATCACATAGTGATGGGCAAGCAAACTATTCTTTGTTTTTAGAACGCATGCACTGTTGATGCACATTTGTTGTTACTGTCAACAATGGAATGCCTAGTCTCTGTCATCATTTATTGCATATAACTTTATTTCTTCAGCAGAAGCAATCAAAACGAATAAGCTCAGCTACTGCTGGTGGTGAGGAATTGGGTGCCTTAGCGTTAGGTCATCCGCTTTTGTCATTGTAGGAAGTAGCGTGAAAACGAAACTTAGATCTTTGATGAAATACACTCATTTGCAAGAGAAACTCAGCTGAATCCCTCGTTTGTAATGTTTCCAGGCCGCCTCATGTTTCAGTTGCCACGATATTTGGGATATTGCCATACACGTGTATACCTAATGCACTGATTTTCAGCAACTTAGACCTTTCTTAATGACATGCGGGAATTCGTGCAAGTGCCCCGTGGTGCTAACAGGCGTACTGAGATCCAAAGTCATCTTTAAAGGGGGTTGGTTTTTGCCTCCGATCTCAAACTACTGGCAGTATTTTGTCAAAACATGACAACACCAAGAGTACGGATAAAAATGCATCAGGCACTCCTGTGATTCGTTTCTGAAACTTTTATTCATAAAAAACTACTCAAAAAGCACCATTAATACGCTTCCACTTAATTACACTCACGAAGTCCATCGCAGGAGTGCTTTTTCCTCCTGGCACACGTAGCGGAAAGAGGTGTTTGTGTTTTAAAATGTTTAAAATTTATGCTTTATGATCTACCAGCAGGCACTTTTACTTCAGATCATTTTTTGTGGATGAGCCGATAGATATTTTCTAGGTGCTTCTTCAGCATGGTCAATTTGCATAGAGAGAACTGTTGTAGAAGAGCTACCACGTAAGTAAGTATCCCGTCGTCACTTGAAAAAAGCATGCAAGAGTTCATGAATATTCCTGTGAAAGTGCTAACATTCAACCAGATAGACAGACAGATAGATAGTCGAAGCGCGGAGTGATAGTTAGACAGATGACGCGCTGCATAAATTGGGTGACTGGCAGTCGGTCAGGTTTGTTTGTTTTTCTTCCGAAATTCATGGTAATAAACTTATTGTCTTGTCTTAGCAACGGGGGTTAGAAAACCCACACACAAAACTGTAGTTGGTAAGTAAATATCTCGTACCAGTGAGATATATATTCGTGTGCATTTCATAAATTCTCTTGCTAACTTTCATCAATTTAAAATGTGCCTACCTACTACAGTACATTCAAGTATATTTTTATACATTACTTTGAACCCTTTTAATACTTTTTGAACCAGAAAGGAACTCATTTTTGCTTGAAGATAAGATGAATAATTTTGTTTATACAGGCGTGCATTAAACTCCTCTAAATTAAAATTTTATAAATATGTTTATCTATTCGTTTGTTTTCAAAGGCTGTAAAGGCAGATAATTGAATTTTTATCCTTCTTTCCATATTTATGCCGAAATATTACAGAAATTAGTTAACCACAGTTTGGTTAGCGATGTTCTTTTATGCATAGAGTCACAATGTTAGATGTAAATTGTCAGTAATTTGCTAAAAGCTGTTTCTAAGGCGATAGCGTTTTTTGTTAAGCAGTTGGTCGCCTTCGGTTTTCAAAACAATCGCAAACAAATCAACCACTTCGGTGTATATGGCGCGCTGTATGTCGCAAAAATGACATAATCCCCTGCGTATATTTTCCTATCAACTGTGTGTACCTAAAATTGACGGTCTGATAATTCATATTACATAATTTTGGCTCTAACACTGTCCGAGCTTCGATGTTAAACATGAGCAAGCTATATATTATACACCAAAGCTCAGCGCCTCACATGTGCACCGACAAAAACAAGATTGGCCAGCAGAATTCACCAAACGATCCAAATTTCAATAACGGCGCCACATATTAACTTATTAGGGTGATGCAATTTTGAGGGCGAGAGAATGACACTATTTTGTTTTTGACTGATTTCGTCTAAGGAATAATAAACAATCACAGGACAGCAAAATGTGAGTTAATGTTACAAAAATATGTTTTTCCAAATTTTCAACTTAAAGAGGTGTACTTTAGGCGAAAATTTCAAATTGCGACTTTTGCAACTGTGCAAATAGTGGCATGCCTCTTACCCAATTCGAAACCCTTGACAAGAGGCTTGTTAAATGTTTTCCTACTATTCTTAGTTATCACAAACCATTTGGTCAGCGGTTGAGTCGAATAGCCTGACGACCCCGGAATCGTCACGCAATCGCTGACTTAGGTTAGCAAGTAAACCAAGGCAACATCCAGATTCCTTTATTCCAATTGACGATGATATAGCTTCAAACTTTCGGAATGGTTATGCATAGGGTGGCTTGTTACTTCTTATAGGGTGTAACTATTTACCTATGGCTTTCGCACAATATTCCCACTGGAAATGTTTGTTGCTCCTACGGGAGCCGAGATAACACAGTGGTTATAGTGCGCGTTTACTGACCGGAAGTTCCGTGCTTCGAAACCGGCCTCTGCATCTCGATTCGCCTAGTTGGGCTCAAGCAAGCTGGCAGTATTCCAGCTCTTGTGCTACATTCCGATATCATGGCTGCTATGCACCAACGGAGTGTTACAGCTGAAAAATTATGTTTATTTTATTATATTTGATCTCTTAAAGTAAGGCATTCAAATTCCGTCAGCATGAAGCAATGACGTATCAAGCGATAAAATGAAATTACTAGAGCATCGACTCACCAACTGGATCTCTGCTGATCCACGATTAATAGGTCCATCATAAAAAACCGTAAGATACCACATTCATCATCAGAAGTAAAACTAAAGTGCGGCAACCTTGCTTTTAGTTGGCTTGATATGTCCTGTGTAGACACTTCATTTTCCTGCGGCGTCGTTTTATTTGCCCTTCGTATGCACTTCAGTGAAGTTGTGGAGTTGTAAAACCTTAGTCGCTTTATACGCTTTTACCTGCCTAATTCTTTAAAGAGGTTTTATTCACTGTGGATTTAATTTAGTGAAAATGAAGAAACCCGTCAAAAGTGAGTAAACGGATAGATGTAGGAAAGGTGAAGTTAGCATCCAAATTACTTGCGTTTGTACATTACTCTCTCTGCCATGTTGACAGCAGTTTTGTATTCTAACCGAAAGATTTGGGTACGATTTGAGCAATCTCTGTAACTAGTTACATTAAATAAGGATTGTTCAAAGTACTCGTGGCATTACTTGAGAACAATTTCAAACTATTTGGTTGGTATAAACAGAGATCCCTACATAATTGAGCCTTTGAGAGTGGTAACGTTAGATGGTGACAGTAGTTCGTGAAACTTGCGTCACAGGTACAATTAGCGAGGACCATGTGTCTTTGGGCTGTCCCTCTTTTAAAGGCGGGAACATCTGTTGGAAGCATGTAGGAAAAACAAATCGGAGTGAGTCACTTACTAGCGGATATGTTTCGACAGAAAGTTGGTTTCTGTACAGTATTCTTAATTTTCATGTTTGTGATTACAAATATTCCAAGAAAGTTTCGACATCTCAATCCTGCATAACAGACAATAGATGAAATTGAATATGTCAGCTTTACCTCCTTAGAATTTTAACCATCGAAGTTTACTTGAATTTTGATGTTTTCTAATTATACTTCAAAATTATTGTTCAGTGTTTCCAACTTTTGTATGGCCTTATCAAAACTAGAATGTTGGAAAACAGAGACGACCGCCAGAATGGGTGTGGCGAAAGTATTTATTGAGCCAAATGATTGACAGGTCGTAAACTGAGGACCCTTGATGACCGTGAGGACCCTCCAACCAAACCATATACCGACTATTGTGTATTATTATATTTCATTGTATAAAAAAATATATTATTGTCTTTTTAGTATGTTGGCCAATATACATATGTATGTGGTGGACTCAGGTGTTTCCCAGTATAGGAGAACGCAGTCGAAACGCCATTTGATCACCTTCATAATTTCGAGACAGGAACTTGTCAAAACCAGGGGTTGTTAAACGATTGCTCAGAGGTTGCGGTCCGCACTTATTGACAGAAAAATTCCTGGTTTGAATCCAATCCTACTGGTTTTAGGCTGCACCACCCTGATGGGATCTCAGCCCTCATGCTCCCCTCGAGTAACTTGGCAGGTTGGGATCAAAAGGGACTTGCAGCTAAACGATTATTATTTGTTATCGAACGACGCCTAGTTTAACTATGGAGCGATAGTCATTTTTGCCTAGTCAGTTGCATAATAGTGTGTGTAAAGAATAACTAGCTTTAATACAATACTCACGGGGTTGCTGAAAATTCTTGGACAGCCCACGACCAGTTTCGCCATTCTTGGGAATCATCAGATAGGAGAAATGTCCGAGTTTTCATCAATCTTATGTTCCACTTGAGACCAAATTGCACAAAATTAGCTTGAAGACATCATAAATGAGAGATTCAGCTGTGTTTCCGGTGAGCCTGTCAAAAAAACAAATTTGTTTGCAAATAAGTGTGTTCACATAGTGGGGAACTTTTTTGCGGCTAGTTATATGCCTCCATAAAGTTGGCCTCACTTCACAAATTAAGTCAATAAGCCGAAAAGAAAGTCTCACCCACAAGAAACTGTCTCTTAGAAGGTCAGTTTAATTCACAATATTCACTGGTTTCCTTAGATTATATCGGAAAAATGCTGCTGTTTTCTTAAATCGGCAGTGGACATCCGTGTTGGCCTGAAAACGAGTATTATGCCAAGCTAATCAATAGCTATTCAGATTCCAACATCTTTGCCGCAGAAAATTGCCAGTTTTTTTTGTTGCCGCCTAAGATGTATATTGGCCTTCCTAAAAATATGCTCACATTGGAATCAACGTTGAAACATAAGTACAGTATTTTTGTAGTTATTTTCTTGAAAAGCCAACGTGTGTATTCAATAACTCTTCGCGCTTCGTCAAATTTAGCCTGTCAGTTTGATCTTACCAGACACACAGTACGGTCGACATTGTACACAGGAATATAAGTACCGTAGGTCTCTCAAATCATACGGCAATCTTTTGTTTCTTATACAAACACAGGTGTAGATATCATCAATATTACTTAATGTGAAATAAACTTTTGAGTTCCTCAAACACAGAATTCTTTACACATCACTTTTATCTGAAATCACAGGAGAAGAAATTGTACTGTGATCAAAATTTTATTACGCAAAACATTTGCTACGAAAACTTCCGGTAATTCCGAGTCTACTGGCAGTGTAAGTAAAGTTTGGAAATTTTCAATGTAGAATTCGTTCAATGAGTGAAGCCATTATATTCTGAAAATCCAAGAAACACTGTACAGCTATGCACACCTCGTGAAAATCCATAAGGTTCCGAGCATATAACCTCCGATGTATTCGTGTATACAGTTAACCAGTCGTCCGAAAGGGGTTAAACTGCATGTATAAGGATACTGCACTACCCATGCTTCGGTAAAATAACTTAGTCACGTGTGGAGTGGCTCCTCGAAGGTCGACTTTTCAGATTAAATTTTCACTCGTCGGGTAGTTTCTTTATTCCTCCTCTCAGCTAACTATATAGTGTTGTAAGGCGCGAAACTTCGGAATTCAGATGGATCCCGTGCTTGAAGTCTGAACTGCGCTACATTCCGTCTCCACACAATCTAATAACACTGACAAACAGCCACCAGCGGATGAATAGTCAAGGTTTCTGACTAAACGCTGGGAATTAACCGGGTTGGGTATCATTGTAGCTCCGGAAGACGCACACTACTGCTGATTTCAAGTCAGGATGTGAAGTGATTCTCAGCTTTCTAGCATAGACTGGTTTCGCCTGCAAAGCAAAATCCAAACTTCAGATTTGGCTGCGAGTTGGAATTTTCATTTATTCATTAGTTTTTCCAAATCTTTCACGAGTCTCCGGTTTGGTTTTTGAACTTAATAAAGTAGACTCTGTTTCAAGCCAACCAACATCATCTAGTTGCATTTTAACGTGTTACATTGTACGATTAATTCGTAGTACGTGTAAATTGGCCAGAAAGTAAGTTCAACGGAATGTGATGTTACTTTACCAAGGTATGACAGCACTGAGAAAGAACACTGTCACATTTTACCCCATAACAAGGCTATAAAAATTTGGGTGGTTTTCCTAGCAAACCAAAACGTTTTGCTACTGATAAGCACTTACTTAGTTCTGCCTGTATATCAGTTTAAATTAATCGAATTAGGGGACACAACTAGATGGGATTTACCAGAACACCTACTAATGTAGTGTTTATGATGACAAAAAAACATCTTCGAGATTGATGTTCCCGAAAATATTGTGGCCTTACCTATTCGTTTCACAACAGAAACCGGCATCTCCCTTGAGGAATTTGTCGCAAAGTGAGGGAACCAAATTGTCAAGCGTGTGGACAGGTTGTTTACTGTCTCTTTAGTCATTCCGTTTGTGAGGAAAACAAGCTTTTTCGAAAACCGAAAAAAAGTATCGGCTTAATTTTCGCTGTGTACCTTCCTGTATGACGGAGGAGGCACTCTTGTCCGTAAAAATGGCCAGCGACCTATGGACACCAAAGCGCCCAAAAAATTACCATCTTCTAAAATTGAGATCCCATAGCTTTCTGTCATGCAAATACTTAGTGCTCGACACTACTGTCACATTTTATTGGGAATAAACAACCCGAGAAAAGAAAATTTCTTAGATAGTTCATAGAGCATTACATGAAAAAAGTGACATCTAAAAATCTACACTGATTGTTTATCACCAAGCGCATCCACTGCACTGAAATTACAGCACTGTAGGTCGAAAAGCCCCAGGGTAGATTTAAAAGACATCAGCTTCGAAACTATTTTGGTCATATTTTGTTCAACTGGGAACATGGTCTCCTACTGTACACAGAATATTTCAGTACCATTTTCCTGGCACTTGAGGTTTTACACTAATTATCTTACAAGCGATTTCTCGTGTGAAAAACATCCATCATAACCCTCTAATGAGACCATTTGCGTGCCTATTTTTTACTCACTTTCCACAGTAAAAATAAAAATGGGCTGTAAGTCTCATCCAATTTATGAATTCATCAAAATCAATAAAATCCATCCTGCATCACATCAGTCTTTCTAGCTACTGCGACTGCTAATGGTCAGTTATCAGACAAATGGGGAGATAAATGCTGTACTTTGTTCGACCAGTGATACGCTGTACGGAAAATTATCCTGCAGGGTAGAAACCAACCTGCCATATTCCGCATGCGCTCAGTGTGACCGAAACGGTTGACGACCAATACACACCGGCCACACAACAACATCGCGCTGTAATCGAGTTAAGGGGGCTATGCATGAAAGCCCAGTTCATCGCTTTTCTTGGTGATAGCTTGTTATCACCCGTTTCTTTATAACCCTGTTTTTTTATCTAGTGAATATGGTTTTAACTTCGACTTCGGACTCGCATGGTAAGAGGGCGAGCGTGTACCTACTTCTTTTGGTTCCAACTGAGTCGGAGTACTTTCGCTGGGTCGGCACTTCTAACACCATTAAAAAGATTGGGATCCCCCGGAATGACTACCTGAAGAGTCATTACGCAACCTCCATAAGCGATTTAATCAATGGACTACTGCTGGAGTGTGCAATGTACAGCTAATAGTTTGACTGCTACCAAACCAGATATATGTGCATTTGATTGAATCTGCCTTGCCCTGAGTTTTCATAATAGGCCTCCTCAACATGATGAAAATTTGAGTTTCGTATTTCAAAGTGATCATGCAGAGCTACTCAGAATTGCCTCATGGAAGATTTATGTTGGAACTCAAAATTCAGAACTGTTGGTAGTGCTCTGCAGCCTCTCCTCTACCATTATTTTGCATGCCGCCGAAATTTGGAAGTGCATCATTACACAGATTCTCGCTGTGAGTGTTGTGTAATTTCCGTTGACCCAACATAAACAATCTAAGTCACCAGTGTAATACCTGAACCAGAAGAGATAGGAAATCCAGCACACTTTGTATAAGTGAGTAACAGACAGAATTTGCAAAGTGAAATCACGCAGGAAAAGGATCGACTGGCCCTAACGCTAAAATACTGAGTAGGTGTCCTTCAGGGTACTGTGGACGCCTATGAGCCAACAAAAGACACTGGAGAATTATCGATCAAAAGGGCTTGCACGTGACTTGTCAGTGAAATGACGTGTAGCAGAGCTGGTCGTGGGCATGTATCTATCTGTCCTTTTAGCGCTTCGGCCTGACAGATTTTAGACCTGGGAAATAGTGCGAAATCTATTTTAAAAAATACAAAACTGACTCCTAGTTCGCTTTGTGTAAATTATTTGTATCTACCTCATAGAAGGTTACAAGATTTTGAAGTAAACATCATTTGAAAATACATCAGAAAGAGCTGCGTAAACAGCGACGTCATCGGTTGGCTATATTTGTTGCCTATACACTTGTGACCCGCTTAAAGCTCAGCTTTATGAAGTGTCCCCAAAACTTTGAAGAATCCCGTTTGCATTTGAAATCGCTTTCGGAACTTTGCGGATCTCACACTATAACCTGAATAATCGACATGGTGCTCGATTTTCAGTCAGCCGAGCGTCTCCGCATTGTGTAGCCACTGGCACGTGGCCTTTTGCAGCCACGTCTAATCTGCAGGCCACCAGAGAATGGACGGACCAGTATCACGATAATCCCGAGCTGAGCATAAAGAATGGACTGAATAACGAACCATGATATGATGTGTAATCCCCAATGTCAGTGTAAAACGGAC
Organism: Opisthorchis viverrini; assembly: GCF_000715545.1. Taxonomy (NCBI): domain Eukaryota; kingdom Metazoa; phylum Platyhelminthes; class Trematoda; order Opisthorchiida; family Opisthorchiidae; genus Opisthorchis; species Opisthorchis viverrini. The sequence continues at coordinate 1,187,209 of NW_008751735.1, forward strand.
ATTATAATACGGAAGACGTAGTGGCTACACAGCGTGGAACATGTCGTTCCATGTGATATAAGGGCACGGTTTGTTTACTTGATTGCGAGCAACTAACCCTCTGCTCTGCATACATAAATACCAGCTTTGATTGTATCGTTCAATGGGAATAACATGACTGTGGAACGCATTTTTAAAAATGGTCTAAACAGATTACTAGTGCCAAATTTTATCGTTCAGGATGGTTCGTAATTTGTGTCAACCACGCCTTAATAGCACACATCTCACAGGACATTGAAACGTGTAGCCTGAAGGGTAAGCAAGGCCTCTCATTGACAGAAACGTCATCTCTAAACAAGTGCAAAGAGATGCCCTTTTGATTTTAAAAATATAAACGCACATTTCGCTGAGTTTACCATGCCTTGATTGTCAGAGAAACAAACGATACTGTTTTTGTTTGGCAACTATAACAGCTGTTTGCAACCTGATTCAGACATTTAAATCCCCATTTCAGGTTACTTTGGAGAGCCCGAAATCTGTAAGTAATCTGTTGGACTTAATTCAAGAAAGAACGCTACAAACTTGTCTGCTTTCAGCTACCATGTTTCCATCAAGAATGTTAAATTTCTCGACTTGTTCGCTGAGAAGATAGCTGATCTAGATGTGTATAACAACACCACTTCTGCATTGGAAGTGTAGCAGTTCCGCGGTTAAGTGTTGAATGGTCAAGCAGAGTACATAGCCTATCAAAATTCGCCGGATTATTTTTAAATCAAGCGAAAAACTTTGTTTTAATTTTCCTCGCAGCACCATTTCTAAAATTGACGTTGAGGGAAAAGTGGATCTGTTTTACCAATTTGATGGGAATGCGGAACTTCCCGGTGAACCTCTACTAGTGGAAACAGTATCACGTATACTAACTTGGACGAAAAGCATCCTCCTGTTACTGAATAATAACTCGTTATAATTGGGCTTGAAGTGACAAAATTAGTGCATTAATGTACAATTTGGGGTCTGCTCTGGTTTGGAGCTGTTGGCGATCAGTTGGACTTTAGTGTGCTTGCTAGTCGTCATATTCGGTCAGTCGGATGGATGTGGTTTCTAGGCACTGAGTAATTTGCTATAACTCAGCACACTACCCAAAAGTTTTGAGTAGAAACAGAAACATTAAAAAATTTCGAAGCACGGAAGTTGAAACATAATTGGCATTTAAGACTCCTCTTGCTCAATTGGAGCATGCGCTCTGAACCCAATAATCCTCTTACCATATCCCCATCGTGTGTTAATTGGGTCAACAGTAAATGAAACCGCTGGACACACCTTGTCCACCCAGGGCGTGAAGAAGTATTAAGTCTCCTCGGAGGCGACGATACTTCAGGGAAAAGAGATTAAGCACCACGAGATGCGTTTCTTAGTCCACAGATTTAAGGCCTATAATCATCTTCGCAGCAGCTAGTTGAATAAGCCTAATGAGGGTTAAGCCCTTCTTGTGTCCTGAGTAGATCATTTGGTTGGTATATTCAACAATCGCTCTGAAGTGAGCTCCCATAGTGTAATTGGAGGTCCATATGAGTAATACCGGGGAAGGTGCACCTAGCCCTCCCCAGAATGACGAACTCATTTATTGACTTGTTTACCCAAATCCATTTTGTATCTAAATTCGTAGTGACTTATGGTCCATTCTCATTATGCACGACAGAGGCACTTACCGAGCTTCCTCCGAACTGCATTTGGACGCACTTTGAACCATTCAGCGGAAGGTGCCAGTCCAGCGGCAACCCCTTTGAGCTGTTGATATCTATCTGAAGGGTAGTGGGGTTGGAACACTTGAATTTTAAGTCGTCCGAAAAAGTGGACATAAACTTGGGAGAGCATCTGGAAGGTCATCGACGTAAATCAGAAACAGGTGTGGTCCTAAAATGGATCCTTGTGGAGCCTAATTAGACACCAATACCGAAGAATAGTTGATCAAGCCTACGTTCTCTCGAGAGGTTCTATCCTACAGGAACGATTTGATCTACCGCAGAATTCCTCCATGAATCTTATAAGACTCGAGCTTGTGGAGCAGCGGACTCGTTCGAATGAGCCCTTTGTCCTTAGCTTGGCTAAAACTGTCCATAAATGTGAGCATTTTTGTCACGCAAGAAAAGTGCGGAAGGAGTCAAGTTGTTGTGAATTTGTTAGGTTAAGTTGTTGGTACTGAGGTGATGTAAGATGGCCCGCTACAGAATGCGTTCCATCACCTTTTACGATATACAAGCAAGTGTATTAGAACTAGAGGTGCCGGGCGATAAATGGCCACGAGATTTGTAGATTTTTATGACAATCGCTGCATTAACTGATTTGCCGGATATTGTGAAACGTACATTTCTTGATGGTTGTTGGTTTGATCTATGAGCTGGGAAAACTGATTACAATTTGGGATGTCTATGGACCAGCAAGACACCAGAGATTTATCGATCAAAAGGGCTTGCACGTGACTTGTCAGTGAAATGACGTGTAGCAGAGCTGGTCGTGGGCATGTATCTATCTGTCCTTTTAGCGCTTCGGCCTGACAGATTTTAGACCTGGGAAATAGTGCGAAATCTATTTTAAAAAATACAAAACTGACTCCTAGTTCGCTTTGTGTAAATTGTTTGTATCTACCTCATAGAAGGTTACAAGATTTTGAAGTAAACGTCATCTGAAAATAAATCAGGAAGATTCGCGTAAATAGCGACGTCATCGGTTGGCTATATTTGTTGCCTATACACTTGTGACCCGCTTGAAGCTCAGCTTTATGAAGTGTCCCCAAAACTTTTGAAATTGTTTTCGGAATTTTGCAGATCTCACACTATAACCTGAATAATCGACATGGTGCTCGATTTTCAGTCAGCCGAGCGTCTCCGCATTGTATAGCCACTGGCGCGTGGACTTTTGCAGCCACGTCTAATCTGCAGGCCACCAGAGGATGGACGGACCAACACGGCTGCTTCCAGTATCACGATAATCCCGAGCTGAGCATAAAGAATGGACTGAATAACGAACCATGATATGATGTATAATCCCCACCCTGAGCGTAAAACGGACATCATTATACGGAAGACGAATTACATACACAGCGTGAAACACGTCCTTCCATATGATATAAGGGCACAGTTTGGCTACTTGGTTGGGAGCAATTAACCCATTGTATGACCACCAGTCTGGGTGACATCATCAGCACATTGTTAGGGAGCGTAATGGGGCGTTACTATTACTCAGTGTTAGTGCGTTGAGTAGCGGTCCGTGTGTGTCCGGTACCTCCCGCTAGCCGGTGACCGACCTACAATCACAATTGATGGTTCGATCGATCGGTGGGTTCCATTGGTTGGTCTGTCGTCCTTTTTCCTTATTGATCGGCGACCACGTGATCTATGAGCTTCGCCTAATCTGCTCTGGTTCCTTGGTCAGTATTGGAATGACCTTTTTACTTCACCTCTCTAAGTCCCATCTAGTTACCTTTTTTACCTGACACCAAGCTTGTTGGTTGGTTGGACCTCTCCTCAAGTTCAAAACAAAGAACGAAATATTAAATTTCATCGGTCCAGTTGTTTTTGCACCGGCAACGTAATCTACAACATTAGGGTTGCAAGTTCATTCAAAATTCACGACTATTCTTCATGTGTGAGTCAGAAGTCTCACTGGGTCGCTTTCGTGCAGAACACAAGCAAAAATACTCAAACTTCGAAAAAATCACCGACAGAGCTACATCATGCTTTATTATTGTTGTGATAGAAATTTCATGAGGTTAGCACTCGTGGGAATTGACCGGTTTTTTTTCGCACTATACCTTCAGATACGGAGGCAGTCGAAAGTGAGTTGACTGAATAATCATTCCAAACCTGAATTAGTGATAATGCGAACTAATCCGTTGATAATTGTTCTAACAAACAAGGTGATTAGAATAAGGCTGTCGCCGAAAAGAGGCAATGAACTGCACTTATGATACGGAATTTCAGCAAACCACTTCCAGTCCAGAAGTATAAAATCCGTGGTTTGTTCTGACGACATAGAACCTAAAACATCTCCAGTTCTGTGAATGTCTGTTTCCAAAGTGCTCCTGCAATGTTCCTGCACTTTTCTGCGTTACTCCAGCGGCGCTCAATCTAACCTAAATTTGTCATCTGGTTGTAGCTGGTGAATTTTACTGGCGCAGTGGCCTTGTCGGCTATACCAGTTTGAGCTCAGTGGATAAAGGTACTACCGTGTTAAAAAGGCCAAAAAGAGCAGTCCAACGAAGGACAGTAAGTCTGCATATTCCCACAAATCGAATAGCGAGACGTGGATAGGTAAATTCATATATTTCAGTAGCAGTCTTGAGACAGTTATTTGTTTCCTTCAGATGAAGAAGATGTCCATATCTACGGAAGCAGCCATTCAGACTTGTCACAAGGAAGGACTGGTTAGAAAAGAGTAGTTTAATAGCAGTACACTCCGATCACCCAACCCTTGGCTGTGAACTTCGGCACTTTATTCGGTTCCGTCGATGTATCTTGGGTCCAAAGATTCTGGTGATTCTTAGAGTGGACCTGATGTTTGCAGCAGCATTAAAGATCAGATAATTATGCTCGACACTCGGCTCCCTCAAGCCAGCGAGCCTCTGAGAGAAAATGGGTCAGACCATTGAGTCGGTGGCTCAGGGAGGGATCCGTGACTAAATCCTAATTACTGCTGCCTTCCGACTCAAACTTTTATTGTTCCTGTCCAGCAGGAATTTTCAGTACAAACGCTCACACCGAGTTGCCTGGAAGCCAACAACTCAAGCGATTCATGGAATTAGTTGGGTCATGTCAGCCTCAAGAGCTAATAGAGAGTCTCAATTAAAGATTCTTCGTTCATTCCGGAGTAAGCAACTTGATTCAAATCGTGTTACTGTGCAATCCTTGTCATCACTTCACTTTCTGTCTTACGGAAATAGAACGGTCATGTTCATCAACCTGGACAACTTTCAGTAGCCTAACAATAGCAAGCTTACCTGGCTGGAAAGCTACTGGAAACGCACAATCATGGTGGTGATAAAGACTGATTGGATGTTGGATACAAAAACGTAAGATGGCTTACAGAACTGTCTATTCAGTGTATCCCACCAAATCTAATGAACACTTGATGTTGGCGGGCAAGATGACTTTTTCACTGCCAGACAAATCACAATGACATCTGGCGAGTGCGATAGCGAAGGTGAACTTCTCAGACGCCTGGTAATCGAAAGCCTAAAGAACAACAAAACAGCAATTGAATTGAGAAGGCTAATTTACGGAGAAGGAATATTAATTGATCCTCAAAACTGAACACTCTAAAAAGCAGCTCACCTGGCCTACTTCAACCCAACCAGACGAGTATGAATGGAACATTGAGACCAATTTGCAACAGCGACAACAGAAATCTATCTATTATGCCTCTAATGGGATAAGGCAACCGGTTGTAATGACCATCAGCCTGTAGTTTTCAGAAGTCATGAAGCCTGACTGGCAGCCTAATGACTCTATTTTGGAAGATCTGGGATGAAAATGGAATGCCGATATACAAGGCGCCATAATCGTGATTTTTTTTTTCATAACGGAGAAGGAACGTGAAGATAAAACCATCTTGGCATCAGCTTATTAGTCGTGATATTCTAGGTGGCTTCTAGAATTATTTTGCGCAGGTTGATTGATTATAATCGACAACTTGTCTCGTGAAAACCGAGTCGAATTTCGCCCTGGCTGAGGATGCATGGACCATATATTTACCTTGAGAAAAATTCCTGAACGTCACCATTATTTTAGTCTCTGTACGTTGGTCAGACTTCCTGATTTAAACTAAATTGTGCCCGTTGATCGTCATAAACTTTGATACTGTTTGGGACTCAGAGGATTTCGTTCGAAACAATACATAGAACATACAATAAAACCATACCTACATACACACACACATACATACATACATACATACATATATACATACATACATACATACAATACATACAGTTGCATTGTATGCTAGTTCCCATAGACGGGAACGAGCTTACAGCAAGTTTTTGCCTGGATGCCTTAGGCCCCGTGGTGTGAAACGAGACTGTCCTCTCTCGCCATTCCTTCTCAAACTTGTTATTGATCTGCTGATAGAAATCCGTACGGCTCCCGCTGAACCTAATTGCTCCAGAGACGGGCGCACCAAGACAATGAAATTGCGAACGTATTGCTCTCACTGATTCTGATTTTTCGATGATGAACTTCATGCTAGGTAACCAATTAAGTCTGTCGGTCAATGTGTTATGGACCTCACACCTGAATAATTTAAGGCGCTGTTGCCGTTGAATCAATGCGAACTTGGTGGTTGGTAAATTTATTTACCTGGGTACTTTCATAAATTTGAGCTAAGGGCAAGATTTCTTCCCACTGGTGGAAGGCCAGCGTTACACTTACCAAACTTCCATGTGTATGAAGCAGAGATGATATCAGTTTGTTGCCAAGGGTAGATTATGCACTTCAGAGTATACGCTGCTTCATGGATCAAAAACGCAGTCACTACGTGTGTAGAATGTATAAATGTGGTCAGATTCCGCCAGCCGGTGTCTTCAAAGCACCGACAGGGCATCGAAGGAACAATGGACTAGCAATGCTGATTGTACTTAAAAAGTGAATTCACTCACAATGAACGAATTACTCATGTCTCATAGATTACATTGGTTAGGATATGTACTTTGCAGGCAAGGAGACTTTCTGTCTCGGAGAGCTGTCCTCACCCGCCCCTATAATGAGTGTAAGGTATCAGAAAATGGACAGTCTTTGACCTGGCAGCAATGCACCAAATCAGTAACCAGTACTCCTAGTCACACTGAAAGCCGCTGCCTCCCTGGATAGGGACCATGGACTCAACTCATCACTGGTTATTGACGCTGGCTGACATGGCTCAATCAAAAAGCCAGCAAAGTTCGAAAATCACAGGTCTTGGATTTAATGAGCAGTGTACAAGTTCTCCGTTTCTATGGGCAACTGAAATATTTCAACATCAACAAACAGGTTCTACTATCAACTCCAGTCCATCTCCTCTGCCTTCGCATTTTTCGTTGACCGAAACTGCAGCAGCTGGAACCAAAATCCACTTCATACATCGTTTATAGCTGATCGACTGAATATAACTGTGTGACGCCCAAGTGGCTCATGCAATCGGAAGAAAAAATATAGAACCTGGGCCAAAGGCATAACTATGTAATTTTTCGTTTATTTGAAATCATAGGTACCATGGTGAAACTCCTCTTACGTTAAAGTGGTAAAAATACATGACAGTTTTGCAAATTCGTCCTCCACGCAATAGCGTCTAAAGAGCCTAAAAACCCACGTGCCAGGAACAGGTATCATCCCACCATTTTGGACGTTTGCGTGCCGTAGTAGCGTCCAAATATTCCAAAAGTAGTTGTGGGTGAAATGGCATGAACAGTTTCTTTGAATTCATAGGCTACTTTACCATATACAGTAATTCCTCGTCCTGAGTCTTATTTGTTTGACTATCGCAAAGTTCCCATTTAGCATTATACCCTCAGCCCTTCTCATCAGATCTTATGAAAAGTGATGCTCTCATCTAACGGCATCTGCGATTCTAACAGCTCAAAGTCGACTTCCCGATTGAATTTTTAAAGTACTGTTTCGTTGAGCAACGTATGAATGTGGGCAAACATTTTCCAAAAACAATTCTTGGTAGTATTCGCTGCTCGTTTAAGTTGGGTGTGGTGAAATTTTTTCACTTGTAACCTCCGCAAAAATGTAAAATGCATCTCCTATTCTCGCTTGCCGGATTAACTAATAACCTAAATCCAAGACCCAATGGACGCATTGTGAAAATGTTCCTTTCGCTGAACAGTTTTTGACCCACCCCCCATGAATGCTTAGCTCTTGATATACATATCGCCTTATTTATGGGCTCAAAAATTCCGAATCTAACATATTCTTGAAACACACCAGTTTACTGAGTAAAAGATTGAGTTTTTGGGTAAACCCATGAATTAAAGGTACCTAACGAGCACTTTAACAGTTCTGCGCTTTCATGAATCCAAACCCACTGGTCAAAGTTTTGATGAAAGAAAATCAGCCTCTTTTCGTCTATTCGCAGCATATCAGATAGGCGCATCAAGTGAGCTATTCCCCACTAAATGATAGTTCCATTCTGTTTTATGCATTTATTACTTTGGAATGCTTTCTTTTCTTGAAGAGTTTGCACACACTTAGCGTCGGGAGACTTGCTTGTGTGTGGGGCTTATTCTGTCGTAAATAGCAGGTGACTCTCATCCAGTATACTGTATTTCGGCCCTTTTCAGTCGTGGTTGTGCCAGGTGACTCTCATCCAGTATACTGTATTTCGGCCCTTTTCAGTCAGTGGTTGTGCCACTGTCCCACCGCTGCACTCCCTTAAAATGCACGGGGGTGTCACCTGCGTTGGTGATGAAAAATTTCTAATCAAAATGCCCAGTTCAGCATCCTTTGTAATAGCAAATGTAAACACTGAGAGTATGGGCCGACGACGTTGTGCAGAGCAAACGTAGTTGAACCTCACCGCGAAGTTCGCTTCGAACCGGGAGGTTTAGGAAAAAGCTTCAAAACAAGCCTTCCAGTAGTTCATTTATGTTTGGCATTGTTTAGCTTGTTTACCACCAAACCGCCATGAAATATGTCATTCCAGAAGATTTAGGATCACCGAGAACAAAAGAAAGTCCGGCTACAAATTACCGAACTGTAATATATGTGTACCACTGGGAGCGTTTTGGAGAGACAAAAGGTCGTTTAGATTGTCTACGGTGGTTAGTAAACCCTACCTCCATCCCCATCAACTTAAATAACTGCAGTTGAATATTTTAGTTAGCATACTTTCTTAAGTTATTCCGAGAAAGCACGGAGCCATTGAAATAATCAGTGGTTCAGTGCAAAAAAGAATTAATCTTCAAGAAGTTCAATGGGAGGATACACAGTGAGTGGTCGTCAAGTAACCTCGGGGTCACGACCTCTTTGTCTTGTTGAGTTTTATTTAGACTTATAACAGATGGTATATGAAGTGATTTCACGTGAGAATTCCGAATAAAACTGATGGTTTTGAAACCATTGTGGTGATGTGCAGTTATGAAGAAAGTCTTTGCATTGTCTGCAGATATTATTCGGAGTAAAAAAAGACGTAACGAAGACGTATTCTATTGTCCGTCTGAAGGACTTTCAACGCTCAGTCCCTTTGAAAGACAAAAATAGTTTGGGTACAAAATTTATAGACTCAACCAAGTTGTAATCCATGATCATCAATTGCATAACTTCAGCGTTCAACACCGATAACTCTCCGCCGTAATTATAATGCGCGCAATTCATGGTTGCACGGGTCCTATTCTTACCTGCTTCAATCCGTATGAAAGATGCTCTAGACTGTTTGATGTCCTCACTTTAGCAATGTCGGAACAAAGACCCTGCTGTTTACGTAAGTCAGAAAATCGCATCTACCTTCCAACGTTCTATTCACTATACACTAAAATACAAGGAGGGGGGTTCTCTCGTTTCGTGTGCGATCAACAAATTCCTTGGTATATCTTTAACCCTGCTGTTTTTTGAAGACCCAATTGCTAGCCCACTCCGCAATCGTTCTGGTTAAATGTTTTCTTATTGTTCGTAAGTCACCCAAATGATCGGCCTTTTTCAAGTTTTTAGTCAGTGAACAGCAAGAAAACCCTGCCGTGCTCCCAATAGGAGTGTTTCAGATGTCATCATTCGATGAAATCACTCTTTAAGCGTTGAACGCCAGAAAGGTGTCAAGTGGAATCAGGCTTTCATGTGGAAAACCAACTTCAACTAAGCTAAATCGGATGTATCATTTTTTATAGTTTGGGAATCATTGCAAATCCCAATCAGTTTCATGCTTTTAATGTACTTCTTGATTGTATGACACGCACTGGTCTCGTCAACAAACGAACGTCCGTCAACTAGTCACTTTACAGGCTTCTTAATAATCAACTTCATTCATCGACATACTTAGACAGTTTATTTAGAGTTACTAGCTATTTGTGCACCAGAATCCGTCAAGAATTGCGCTCACAGCGTACTTAACGAATCGGGTAAATACTCATTATTCTTTGTAGAGAATATTTTCAGATGGCCAGTCTTTTTCTGTTTTTCGTCTCCAGGGGCCACATGCAACCAGAAAGGCTTGTGAATATCCTTAACAGCCAACGATTTACAGATTCTCCCTTCTTGAAGCGGATTAGGTTGGTCTAGTCCCTATTATCTCTATCAAGATTACTCTTGACTTAAGCGTAATTTTGGATTCGTAGCTTAAATGTAGAATTCAGGTGAAGTTTATTCGAGTCTCCCATCAGCACCATCTGAATTTGAAGGATATTGTTGCTATTGGAGAAAGTTGCAAGTGCAAGTTTGGTGTTAGAGTTGTATTGAACACACCTCAAGCGGCATAGTATACAGCAGACAAACCATATCCGAGAAATTCGCTCGGATAGCTTCAACTAAAGACTCCAGGCATTAGCAATTAACTTCAATATTCTATTTTCATGTAATGTCCGGCGTAAACTGAATGAAGAATGACCAGTGCGTTTGAATGTGCCTATGCTCCCTAACACTGGAAAAGTGCAAGCTGTAATCACTGCTTGTAAAGTCTCATTTTACTTCGTAGCTTAGAAGCGAGGCACCGTAAACGAAATTGTAGTTCACTCAACAAGTGCACTTCAATTACCTGCATACTAATTCGGGGAAATTTGGGGTGTGGACTATTCAACAAAAACTTACGCGATGCCTCATGGATTTTGTTTTGGTTTGTGGTCTGCTGGCGACATTACTGGGTTAGCTGAGCTGCTAGTTGAAAAACTGCAAAGGAAGTAATGCAAGGTCTCTTAAAAATCCGCTTTGCGCCACGAAATGCAATATGCAGCCCGAAGTTCAGTGCAGAACTACATCTGTACATGTCCATCTTGCATGTCACCTACTTAATAAAACATTTAAATGATGTCTTCTGCAAACGAGTGTAAATCCGAATAGGTACCAGTCATGTCGGCCAAGTAAATGCAGACGTAATATGTCCAAATAAATGACGCAGTTTTTATCTATTGATGATGTCTGAATGTGTCTTTCCTGTTCACAAGACGGAAAGTACATTTTTGAACAAGTGATTAAGCAGACGGTGCTCTCTACATACGAGTGTAAACAACCAAGTAGACCCAAAGAAACAAATAGATATAAACAGATCCACTAACCGTAATTTGTTTAGGTGTCCGTATCGCTAGCCCGCAATCCATGAAATAGTGACATACAATGGCAAAAGGCTGGCAATTTTTACGATCAAATAGTTTCCCAAGTAATCCAAGAAGGTCCAGTTTTTTATAGATAGTCACAGTCTCCAGAGCTCCGGAGAGTACAAATCACAGAATGAACTTCCGATTGACCCAACAAGCCCTCGAGACGTAATAATGCCAAATTTCATACAGACATTAGATTTTGTATGTTACCTGGATGCAACGATATAACTTTGCATGCATTTGCCGGAAAAATTCGCGAACTGACCTACAAAGTAATTAGATCCATCATTCATCGTAAACCCAGAACCCGATAGATCCCAATTTCCACTTTGGCCCTCGGAACTTAAACGGATAGATTCATTCTGAGTGGCATGCTTTCTAGTAAAAATAGCGCTGTTTTCTGGTATTTGTCCAGATCAGCTGAAGGTGGCCTGTTATTTTATTGGCATGCATCTGGGTCAGTGATCCCGGTGCAGCTAACACGTCCCGCCAAAGCCTATCAGTTAGAGTGGAGAGCAATGAGTACGAACTTCACTTAGATAGAAAAATAGCTCAACGATAGACAACTTTTTGAAACCTATGAAGGGATATTGAGTTGAAAACTAACTACCAGAAACAAGTGCGAACTTGATATATCGGGGCATTTGCAGGCGTGATTACGGTTTTGATGGCCAAGGTAAACTGGCCGCAATATAACCCCTCAGCGGTCAGGATTCATGCAGTGCGCATGGTAAGTTCGCAAAGTTTGGGGGAGTTAAAGATTTTTTGTGATGAACCCAGTACTGGCCCTTATTAGCTGACCTTTATTAACTTTGTGTGATAAATAGGTCATTTTAATGGGTTATTCGCAACGTTTTACTTATGGTGAAATATGAATAAACTTTATTCAGTAAGTCAGCTAAACTTTGAAATAAAGTTACAGATAGGTCACAGCTAGTTCGTTATCCCGCAGTACTAGACCATAACAGACGGCAGGTATCATTTCATAAAGAAGCCCAGATAGACGTATAATATGATCATATATGTGCATACATATCTGAGGCCAAAAGCAAACCGACAAGTTCTGGGCACCCTTAGGTAAGTGATTTAAAATCCCTCAAATATTTAAACGTATCCGATTGCGAACATGGGCAAAATGTGCCCATACGTGTTGGCTACAACGTTTTTGGCGCTGTATCGTGAACACTGATCAATTGGGTGTTTTGGCTGAATTTTCGCATATTCATATTTGTCATTAGAACTTCAATATTGTGTCAACCGAGCCCCTGAATGCCAACAGATACAACTGTAACTCATGCTAAACATTTCCAATGCATGGAATTCTGATACACGGAATTCTATCATTACAGAACCGAGAAGCGTACCAAGAATAAATGCGCGCAAGTTAAACCTTTTTATTGATCCACTGTATTCGCTCACTTGTTCATCATCTTTGTGTGCCTAATAAAATTGCCGAAACTAAGCTGCAGATTAATTGGCTAAAATGGTCTACATTAAAGTTATTAACCTAATTACTGCTCGATGCCTTGAGCCTCTACCGAACTCAGTGACCCGGGAAGAAAGCACCCGATCAACTGTCAATAACCAGAGCTACTAGTGAGAGGAAGAAGGCCGCCTCTGCGGAGTTGTTTGTTAGAAGGCACCAACTGAACATTTACGGAGCAAAACTCTCATGTGCATCTTGTTAACAAAACTGAATATCCATCTTCTCTTTGAGCGCATCTCCTTAAACTTTCTGGGTATTCATTGACTGTTGCTTAAATGCGAGCAAATACCACAAATTCCGCAATACTTCTTAGTTTTCCAGTGACGCAAAGCGGAATAACAAGGAAACATACTACTCCCATGCCCCCTATTAGTAGCATCACCATTACAGTAGTACTTTAACAAACTAATAAAAACTACGCCGTCGTTTTTATCCACCAATGGCGCTCAGTCCGATGAGCAGTATTTGTCATTTTGTAGGGCGAATATCTTTTCATTTACTGAAGTTGGACACACGCCCACTATTCCACTGACTTGTGGTTAGCCCAATCCTCCAATGAAAAGACCAACTAGATGGTTCTCCTGTTTATCACGCGTCAGTCCAGTGTGTCAGACCGTAATGTGTGCCAATTTTATTACCCCTTCGTTCAAAAAATGGAGCGGGATAATTTGAATGAGAATCTGTTGATCTTTTTACTCAGCGACCAAAGCTGTGTGTAGTAGAATTCTCACCTTCAGCAAGCTGTGATAAATACCTAAAAGTGAAAGACACCAAACCTTTGTTCTCTTAATTCACAGCTCGTCCACCGGCATACGGTAAGCGTTACATTTTGTAGACATTTTTGGATTATTTTCAATTTTTCGAATGAAAAGTTAGTTCAGAGTGCTTGATGTACCTTAATATAGCGTGCAAACCATCACACCATCTCCTTATTACGAGGACCAGACGTTAGTGCACTCAAGACTGAAAATCTCTCGATACTACGAAGAACGATTCTTTTCAGAGTTCTTACAAAATTGCATGAATTTATGACTACTTACATTCAAGAGTAGGCAAAATTGAAGATCCGGTTTTCTGATCAGTTACAGACCTCACAGGATAGAAATGTACCATGTTTGAACACTTGTCTAGAGTACTTTGGATGGCAGGTTGCGAAACCTGGGCACAATTTTCGTGCTTACAAGATCCAGCTCCGTCGAAACCTAAATTCTGACGTGTAGTTCCTACGTCTTCCACGATCGTATTTTTGTCATTATTGTGTCAGATCTAGTTATCTTGCAAGCAAATGCCTGAAGTGTCATAAAAAATTACGCCGGATCTGTGGGATTTCATTGCTTTAGGAAATAAACAGGGCAACAGTGAAAATGATTTTATCAACCCACGAAAAACAAAACATATTTGGTGACAAAACGATGAAACTTCATCTGCTATGACAAAGAACGTGGTTCTACCCTATAATTGCATTTATGATTTCGACAGAACCCCCACCAGGATATGGTAAGATTTAAAGAAAAGTTCATGACACATATTTGTTTGTTCCTCTCACATCGAAAAAATTTGCTAATTTCTAGATGAAGACATTTTTTAGCATCTCTGGTGGCTGGCCAGATGATTTAACCTTTAGCTACAAACTGTGGGGCTTGTAGCCGTGGAAATTGATGGAATGGGTGAGGCTGATGATTCCAAATGAGGTTGATGCACGATGGATGCGTCAGAGAATAGCAATCTTTCCTGTAAGATAAATTATGAATCAAAACTTTTCCAATTCGCCTTCGTATTACAATCAACGGACACTTGAGATCTGGTGTTTTTCACAGACTGGGGTAGTGACCAAACGATGTAAAAAAAATTCATGTGAAATTATTAGTTAGCGAACGGTTGCTGCTTCAGTTGATGTTGCTGGAAAGTTCTGATGCATAAACAAAATATACATTATAGCTGTTTTGCCTACCGGTTCAATTTCGCTACAAAGAGTGTAACCTGTAAACACAAATAATTTTCTTATTATTATTGGTTTCAAATCGCCGTAAGTGAAGTCATCATAGGCATTTGATCCAGTGGGATGGTGATTGAAACCGACTGGCAACAGCCTTCAGGCTGATGAACGTGATTGCGAATTTCGGTGAAGTTTGTAGAACCACAGTTTCCACCAATCACTTTCAGTTTTGCGACGGAGGAAAACCACTCTTATTATGCTTCAATTCAGGCGGAACTGCGAGCCTTGAAAGAGGTAAGTACTGACTTAGTTGTTAAAAACCTATTCATACGCTAAATGGTTGTTGCACTGCAATTGCAAGAGTTCCGGATCATCTTCGAAAATTTCTTATTCTCCTTTCAGAAGCTGCGGAACTGACCAGCGTTAAACACATGACCTTATTTGAACACAACTAATTGGTGCCATTCTCAAATTAGGGAGTAGCGGATCAAAACACAGTGTTTGCACTTTTAGGTACTAATAAAGATGCTATCAAACAGAGCTAGATGACGGGGGGAAAAGTACCCAAAAATCATCTTTCCGGCCACCCTCGGTTTTATTTTGAATATCGAGTCAGACTACTGCTTCATCACTCGCATTTACATGCCTTTTATGGAATTATTTGTGGCACAACAATCCTGGAATAGTTCGTGTGTAAATACAGCCAGTGTGATTTAAAAACGCCAGACATTCTCAATGAGAGTTTATTCGAAAAGAAAATCCAAAAACGTTGGTAAAAATGTCTTCTAAGCTCATGAAAACATTGCTTCACCCTGAAAGTTTCTGTTAGGGTGATCTCAGTTAAGCTGAGAGTCGACGATAATACGTCAGAGGGGTAACTTGGATAAAACATGTTAAATATGCAGCTACGACTTTCATAACCAAAACTACCGACTGCCTATCCGCTCTGTCCCCATGTGCTTAATCAAAACAATAAGCTACTTTGCTTCACTTGCCACAAGCTCATGGCTAATAAAACTATTCATAATCGTGACATCTTGCAAAACCTTACACTAAGCCAGACAGCACAAATAAAATGTGACGTACTCGCCCAAATTCCTCAACTGCATAGGTAGCAAACATGCATCTGGTCTAGGTTGATGAAGAAGTTGGTGTCACAAAACCGTGGAATATTTAAGAGCATTTTGTTTCATGAAGGCACTGAGAGGTTCTTCAGCCACTGGTCACCAGTTCCAGGTGGTCTTGATACAAACATGCACTTTGTGATTTATTGGGGAAGTGCTTTTAGTTCGAAGTTGCCGAAGTCACCTTACTTTTCCTCAACGGCACATACTCATGCAAATGCGATCGTGGCAACGCGGTATCGCGTATTTTATGGGTTGATTTTGCCTGAACTCTTGTTATACTGGATTATATTCCAGAGCTATCAACACTACCCAGGGTTTTAAAAACTGAAAATGCCCTTTTCTAGTGATTTGTTGATGTATGACGAAATCAGAGTCTTTCAGTTAGAAAACACAAAAATAACTGTAATGAACCAATTTTCAGACCATTAAAATTCACCCAGATTTGGAGAGCAATTTGGGCAGTCATTTTACAGTATTCAGAGGGTAATCACGTAAATTGTCACTTCACAATCATCCAATTGGATTACCATTTCTCGAAAGGCTTCTTTGGTATTTTTCATTACAACTTATGCAGCTAGGTAGTCAACCCCAGCTTTGCTTGAATTGGAGATTTTCAGCAGTGCTTAGACTTGTTAAACGTTCGATTTCCGACGCTCAAGGCGGGGCTGTATCCGCCGGTGCGTCAGGTCACTTTGGAAGCCAAGCATAATCAAACTGTGTTCAATGCCACTGGTCTGCCGAACGACTCAAATGACAGTGCAACTCTTCTTTTGTCTTGTCGACCAAGGGCTACTCGATCATTGAGGATTTTGGGTTCTTGAGACATGCCGGACAAATCGTTTGACACAGATTAACCAAAAAACGTCACAAAAACAGGTATACAACTGAAAATAACTACGATCAGACAAGTGAACCCGTAGTATTTTTGTGCTAAAAGTAATAACCACACTAGCAGTTTCTATGCCACACACGTATGTGTGACTCTCTGTTTTGTGTAAGGTAACTGCGACATCGGTTTTTCGTTTTGATCTGAATACGCTAGATTTAATCCTTAGAAAAAGCACACCGAAAATCTAAATCATGGAGGTTCATTTAAAATATAATTCAACTTTTCTAGTTCTAGATGGCCAGCTTCAAAATAACGTCAACGCATTACTTTGTCACGCAATCGTGAACACCTTTATTTGAATAGGATTGTAATCCATCTACCATGTGCTAGAGAGGTCGATTCAATAGTCATATTATTATCAGAGACAGCAAAAGTCGCCTGTGATAACGATGCTAATTTACCTTACCGCAGCCACGTTTATTCGCCTAACTTTCAAGTTTCAAACTGAAAATGCAAAACGAAGAACGAAAAGGAACTTTGCGCCAACTTTCCAAAATAATGTGTACGTGTCTACACAACCAACGCTCAAAGTGTTCTTGCATTTGATACACTCTAATTGCGCATTGAACTACAGGTTTTAAAATCTATGCAAAGCAATGGTAGCTGAGATTCTCATGCCTACTAATTTCTCATTTTGGTGTGGATGAAAATGAACTGTTAGCGAGATCGTTCAAATGAGAATGGTATGGTACACATCACTAGAGTATATCTGCGTGAGAATAGTTTAGGCTGGGGCATTATCCATGCACAACAATACCGCTGCCACGGGAAATTATCAATATATATATATGTATATACGATTTTGCATGAAATAAAAATTGATTTTACAAATTTAGCAGACTCATACGTCTGACTTCCTCTTTCTACTGGTATCTGTTGACCTGACCACCTGTCTCCGGTTGGAGGTGTGTGTAATACGTTTGTTTATATTTAACTATAGAGCCTGTAACATCCATTGGTTTGGGTACGTTTTTGGTTGTGAAGAAACGTCACATGTCCCAGATTATTGTAAAGAAATTTTAATATGTCTGCTTTTGTTTAGATTTTAACCTCTCAATTTCTCTAACCTGATGATGCGAACTAGATGTTACTGTCCGCGTGAATAACTGCCGGCAATACTCCATGTCCATTAGTTCGTAGGAGAACACACGAATCAGTTATTTGAGTTTCGTTTTGCAAAAGAATAGTAACGATCGTCTAGCTTAAACGCACTGTTATGTTTCCATTGTAGTGACGCAAACTTGCTCAGGTGTGCACGTTCCTCTAGATGAGAGACACTAAACCTATCCCCAAATCTCCTCACACACTGCCAAATAAACTACAAGTTGCTTAGACCAAGAATAATTCCCAAGATGGATGCAGCTTCTCTCTAGGAGTTATCTAAGATTAAGTTGACAGGTGACCGCATGATGAGGATTGCATTAGTGAGGGACGAATTGGAGTTAGTATAACTAATAATCAGCCATTGGTGGCCGAACGCTTGCGTGTTCGCCCCGCTAGCCGAGATGTCCTGGGGTTGAATCTTTCCAGAGTTTTAATATACAGGCTGCTGACGATTCCCAGTAAAGATAAGATAACCGTGCAACGCTTTTTGGCTCTTCACTATGGATTGGCTCCACTTATAGTACGATATTCCCTCTAAAAATTTGAGAATGGCCTTACACTTGACTCGGCCGATTGTTTTGTCTTCGAGAGTCTTAAATACGTAGCCAAACCGTACATATTCTTTCTATCTCTTCATAGAGATATATACTTTGAGCTCTAAGAAGCAGCTTAGGATGGTCAAAAAAACTTTCGGAAGAAAAGAGATTTAGTGGCAGCCACAAGTGGCGCAAAATCATTCAGCATATCTCTTAAGCCACACGGCAAAATTTTATTGTTTAACGTTGCATATATTGGTTAGCTTGCGCTCCAGCAGATGATTGCAGTAGTGAAAAAAAACCAAAGTCAAAAATTCTTGCTGGTGGTTGCGAAAGATAGCACACCCTCTTGGAAATCCTGGCTCTTTTTCACTCAAAGGAGATAGCGTCTTGAGCCCTTCATTTCTCGCAATCAAACTGTTGTAATGTATAATTTTGTTCCGTTAAATGACCATTGCAACCCGGAAAGCAGATTCTGTATAGCAGCGAAGTAAAACAGGAGGTAAACAGCCTTTAAACCTATTGTTAGGAACACGTAATAGGACTGTTGGCGTAAAGGATGATGAGCCATTAAGGAAAACTCATATTTCTGACACGCGGATGTTTCATTATGTCAAGCTGGCTTGTTTAAATATATGGCAGAGGGAGTCTTCACTACATTCTAATGTGCTGTTGGCTTTCTGATTCTAAGACCTCATAAGATATAGTTTCCTGCTCAAACCCAAGGCAGTAAGCTTTTGCACAACTTAGTAAGCAAAAGGCGGTGACAGTAAATTCCATGGGAAAGATTTCTCCTGAGAACGAACTCAGAAATAAAAATTGGTGAGACGGAAAGTATCCCTTTCGGAAAATGCAGAAAGAATGTCTCCAGACGCTTTAAAGAAGGATCTATCAACCAAATTTGCTAAATAAGTTTGAAGTAAGATATTTCACATAAGCGGATTGGCGTATCACAGAAGTGACTTGCCTTAGCCTCCATCAATTAAGGGCAATAACAAGTCCCTAGGACCTAAAAATTGAAAAAAACGCCTTTTGACGTTCAAAATTTTTGTAATTCCTAAATTAACCAGCTCACAGATGATAATTGAAGGGCGTAATCTATTTTGAAGATTCATATCCAGAAAAGGCATCCAATATTGGTAAGTGAAATTAAGATTCCGGTATTGTCCAGACGTACTTCATGGTACATCTTTGACCAATTTATTAAATGGACAAGACCCTTAATAGCTTTGAGGTATGTTTAATTCCTCGGCTTAGACGTTTCTGACAAAATGCAAGAAGCTCATGATTTCAACCCGCGACGTTCTCAAGGAACAATATTATTAGCAAACTATTGATATTTCACGATGCATTCGGCGACAGTGAACATAGATTGTGTTTTTTGTTTGCCTGAGATAACGATAGCAAATGTTACCAGCAGCCTCCAAACTCAACTTGCTTGTAAATTTGTTTCTTGCAATAAACCCTTGAAGCAAGGCTACACACAGTGAGCAGCCCTTTAAAGAGCAGTTTGGACATGTTGAACACCACTAATCACATGACGTCCCCCAACGTGTTCAAAGCTTTCCATTCCATTCCCGGTTGATCTCGTGCTTTAATTTTTTTCACACAAACACAAAGTAGCCGCTAAAACTGATGACTGTGATAAAATAAAATCAATTGCGCGGTGACGGCAAATGCTCCGTCAACAAGATCGACTTCACCTCTTCCGTTCACCCGTTGGATGCAGAACAATCATTTGCAATGTGACTTGGTGAATCTGTACAAACTCAAACTCGCGACTATCGAGGAATCTTCTTACTGCGGAGATTGCTCAGAAGTGCTGCTAAGGCCGAACTTTGTCCGATATTTTGCAGCACTTCCGTATCGCATTGATGAAGATTACTGCTGTCGCCACCATTTGTTAGATAATGCGCAGAAGCTTTGTCAGCACCTATCCAGTTCAACGACCAATGCCGCCTCAATTTGGTGCTGTAGCTGTTCAAACTACTAGCCAGGAGGTCTCGGGTTCAAGACTCTTCGGAGTTTCGTGAGATGCGCACTGCTGATGATCCCAATAAGGATGGAACAGCTGTACAGTGCTTCTCGGCTTTTCAGCATAGATTGGCTTTACTGACAGGATGAAATCCCCACAGAACATCTTCTATTGCGCACAAGGAAGCGTTGACTTCTGAAACATTAGGCAAAGTCATATCAAGATGAGATGTTTGGAATCACTGACAGATTGTCTTCAGAATTAGAAAAACACAGACAAAAGCCCTCCTTCTAAAATATTTGGTAGTATCCGGGTTGTTTCTTCTGCTGTCAACCACATAAGCTTTCGGTAAAAAAAGCAGTTGCGTTCGAAGTTAAGTTAGCGATATTTGTAATAATTACAGGTTTGATATCGGGGGGTCAGCGATTCCATTTCTGTTCTTGGTGTAACCAAATGTCTGTAAACTGTGACGATATTTATCTCAGAACGAGCTATTGCACGTAAGTTAAATCTTTGACCTATCCAGTTAGGTCGGCAGTATACCGTGCTGAATTTCTAAAACTTATTAATCACCACCCCTTAGGAAGGATTATACGAGTTCGGCTTTAGTCTGAGGTATTCGTTTTACCAAAGTTACATATGTAGGGCACAGAATTCTCCACATGTTTTGTGTAACCGTTTTATAAAACCCACTTCACCACCCAACAAAACTGTTCACTCGGTCAGGCCATTACCGACAGATTGTTTTCAGAATAAGAAAAACGTCAAGAAATTTATGACAAAGACGGTGTTTCTAAAGCGTTTCGGGGGCATCCAGTTTTTTTCTTGTACTGCAGGCCAGAAGGGCACTTTTGTGGAACGCCAACTGCCTTTGACATTACGTTAGCAAACAGTAACTTACACCTGGCAGAGTTAATCCCTTAAGACCAATGAGATCATAGGGGCGGTTTGAGTTCTAAAATTGCCCTTTTTGTTTCCTTGAAGTAAACCATTGCATTTTCAGTTGTCAAACGAGGGGGACGAGATGGCTTAGTGGTTAGATCCTGAATTTTCTGACCGGAAGGTTCGTGGTTCCAACCCGACCCCTGCCTCTCGACTTCCCTGTCTAGGCTTAGGCGAACCAGCGCTGATGCTTCCTTCTGGTGGCATCGCAGTTAGACGCCGAAATTGTGCTACAGCTGAACATGTTTTTGTCAAACGCAAAATTCTGTGAAACCTATCTCAGAACGAACTGCTGCACGTAAGTAAAACTTCAGTATATTCATCTTTTTTCCATATTATTGTGCTGCATTTCTAATACGTAATGTTCACTGCCGCTCGGGAAGGACGGTCCAGGTTTGATCTTAGGTCAGGTTCTTCCCTTTTCAAACGGCACAATATTCTAACAATAGTCTGGGCAACCCTTTTATAAAAACCCTCTTGTCACACAACAAAACTATTTATTCAATCCCACATCGTCTGTGGGATCAACAAATTTGTCCTTGAGTCAAATCTGAAGCGTAGCATAACTGTAAATTTCTTTGCCTTAAGCAACATTATTTCTGAATTTTAAAAGATGCATACACAACCCGACAGTATGAACAGTTTAGGTTTACCAGAAAAAAGGTTATCTGATATGTCTTCTGTTAACAAGTGGGAGTTACGTTTCGCGAACAGAAACCCCAAATCTACTAGAATCCGCTACTATCGTGTCAGTCTCAAACAGGGAAAGAAAGTAAAGCGACATTTCAAAAGGTATTTGAGAGGAAAAGCATTTTGACCTCGTAGATCACATCTCAGACCTAAAAGTCCTCATATGGATTTGCAATGTTTTTCTTCAGTCGGTTATACGGTAAAATCGCCCGGTCTATTTGACAAACTTAACATCGCTAAAAGCGTCTGCTTCAGTTCGCAAGATTACTGCCCATCAGGCCAGCTGTTCAGCAAATTCAGCAATCAACATGACTGACTGAATTTCTTTTCCTCTAACGGGATCCAAAGTACATGTCTTTTGTCAAATCAATACATTACAATAACGGAACTAACAACGTTTCACTATTCTGGGAGAGGCCCTCACGCAGTATAAATTGAATCAGAACAGCGGGCTGTCTTTACCGTCTCAAGAAGTCAGAGACATCACAGAAAGCACATTGCCGAAAAATCCATTCAGCGTGTTTTCAATCATCACATCGTCACGGCAAAATTGTGTGGCGATGACCCTCATTCCGAGCCACACATGATCACTAGTACCCTTAATCATCCCTTATCGGTGAACCGGCATTCACATCATCATCGCTTTCATCCGGCCCGATAGAAACTTTTGAAAATCGGTTCTATTAAACCTGACGACTCTTCCGTTGGATTTGAATAAAGGGCTACGACCTACTGAAAACGTGCGCTCTCAGCGATCACGAAAATACAAGTCGACTTAGCCTATTCTTATTCCGGAGTATTCTCAGTGCTGACCGAAACACTGGGGTTGACCGAAACTTGGTGGCAGGATACTAGCTACGCAGATGATCCTTTTTTCCGTGCACTTCTTGGGAACACTACTTTTACGGTAAAACCCGCCCATTGGGTAGCCTAAGGTGCGTACTTTGGGCGAAGTCTATAATGACACCATTATCATTCAGTTCTTTGTGGTTGAACAGAGCGAAGTTGTCGATCAGGATATTTTTGTGTATTTTGATGCCCGTTGGTGTGAAATAAGGACGAAATGGTCAGGTTACCCCTTTTGAAGAAATTTGAACTTTTCCTATCAATACAATGAAATATGCGCTTCCTAAGTAGCGAAATGTTTCTTCAGTCATGTAAAACATAATGTAACCTTGAATATATTCACTAACATATCCGCTTGTCCATTACAAGACTTACTGCGGGTCACATACTTACTGCTTCTAACCAATGTGTAAAAGACTCTAAAATATAGAAACAATGGAAGTAATTTTTTTAATATTTTAGGCCCTAGATCGCCACCCCCATGCTGTAAGCCTTTGTATAAATCGCTCAACTTTCAGCTTTTCGTGTTTTACCTAACATGCATCCACGAAACGGAAGGTATAATCAGCAGACGAAAAAATTCTTCTACATACAGTAATGCGAAACTTCACTCGGAATAGGCAAATTAGACGTGAACGAAGATTGCCTGACCGTCACATAAACGCTGATTGACTCATGAACACAAAGAATAAACGCTATTTAGAAGTGGCTACAACCTCACCTGTCTGAATTGCCGTTAGTTTTGTTTCGGAGATGATGTTGCGGTTGCAAAACGGTTCTCATCTTTATGGCGCTAGATGAGTCGATGATTATGAAAGGACAAAATGAAAGTGTTTTTCTCTGAGTGCGTCATAGCTGTCAACCAAGTATTTCGGAATGGGACAACTCTGGTTAAAAACACACTCGGAATTCGCCATACTTCAGAAATCTCTACATGAGGAGTACATACTGATACTTACTGACTTCCGATCATGCATTCATTTCGCAATTCCACTAAATCCTAAAGCTTTCCAGAGGTTTCTTCACAGGATTTTAATATGAATATCCTTACGGAGGCAATAGTTTTATAAGAGTTCACATGTTTTTGCCCAGCACTTTGAAGGTTTCGTAAACTGTTTCCGGTGTAATTATGAAAAGTCCATTCAAGTGTGATAGGTTTCGTAATTTGATCATTTTTGGCCAGTTTAGGCCGGAAAACTTATCTGAAGTCTGCTAAATTGCTTATCCCGAGAAACCATTCATACTGCAGGTGGTATATACAATGGGAGTTAATAGTTTATTGCTTAGATGTTACATGGAAGAGATAGCATTCCACAGAAAAATATTTCGTTCAGCTTTTCAAGACTACTGATAAAGCGATTGTTTTCAGCGATGACGTTTCAGCTTCGTTTTGAACTTAATCGTGAGGAACAGCCTAATCGACCGCATGGTGACCACTAGTTGCACTAAAAGGGCACTGATGCCACAGGTCAGTGGAACAGATAGCAACTTCACCGTTAGTAGTTTCGATGCAAATTAATTTCAGTTCATTTGAGTGTTCTATAGCGACGAAGGTTGAATCCGTGTTTAACGTTCATAGCACATGTGGTCCCCTAACTTCGAGTTTCCCAGATTTGGTTCTTCAATGTGAGGCTTGAGTGGAATATAAGGAATTCATCCAAACCAAGTACGCTGCGACGTCATTCCCAAATTGAGCAAGTATGCTTTGCGTGTGTTCATCATTCTTTTAGTTTAATTGCCTTACGCTTGATGAGAACGAACCCTCCGGTGGACGACGTAGATACCAATTTTATACTACGTCATTAAAAGACAACGAACTCTCTGATTACTTGTTGGGCGAATCCTTTCGATGGCAAAATCTGCTCCATGATGGTACCATGTGATTTTCCACGTGATCGTCTGAAATCGAATTTAGTTGATGCTATAGAACTTCAGTTGCATTCGTCAAGGGTCACGTGGTAGGCATCGTTGAACCTCCTACGTATTTATGCATGACTACAATTTTGCATTATTGGGGTGCCATTTAAACGCTTCATCCTTGCAGAATCAAATCAAAGCATACACCACTGGTTGTTGATCAGGTGGCAATTCATCTGTTCACAAACGTCACCATTGGAGGAGAGATCATCGGTGCGCGGTGCGGTGGGCAATTCCTCTTTGCCTACTCTCATATGTAGATGACTTGAAGATTGTCTGTTATTTGTCGCGGTGGCTAGCTGATTTGGAGACGGCGTTTATATTAATTTACTGGCCCGTCTTCGATTTTCTTCTCATTCGATTGAACTTTGAGTCTGTGTAGTTCTGGAAACCGTCTTCCAATGTCGTTGATGGCCTTGCCACTTTTGAGCGTCGCTCATGTTAGAACTAACCAAAACAACATCGGAATTACTTTCTCTGACAGCTGCGCAACGTTTCACCAGCAGTAACGTGTACGACGTTACCAACAGTAGATTCGTCAAGCTATTATGCGATAGGACGTTCCTATTCTTCTGAAACGCAATGTCAGCACATCTAAAGTTCACACAAACTAGCATGCCTATTTGCACCCCTTTATTCAAGCCTCACAGAAGCCGTGGATCACCTTATTGTATACGTTAGGGCTAAGTGCCCGGGCAAACTTTGACTTACATATTCTGAACCACGGGACCCTGAACTGGTTGGAAGTATTGGATACTGCATTGGAAAATCAAGTGTCCATATATTATGAAAGCATCCTTCAGCACGTCGCAACATGGTAAATCTACAATTGAGGTTTCATCCTGCAAGTGTAACCAACTTATGCTGGATGGCCAAGGAACACTATGCAGCTGTTTTATCCTCATTAAGAACCACTATTTGTGCGCATTTAATAAAACTCAAAGAAGGATCGAGTCCATGACTTCCCGGCTAGTCGTTTAAACACAGCCGTTTGGTTATAACTGAAAGGAAGAAGACCTTTGCTGCGGATTTACTTATTGGTAAACATCAACTGAACAGTTACAGACTTGGACAGGGAAGGAAAATTCTCATATGCATCTTCTTCTCCAGCGCGTCTTCTGGAACTTACCTGGATACTCATTGACAGTCACTCAAATGTAAACGAATGCTGGAAAGCAATTCTAAAAACTACGTGATGAATCTACCTTCTCAATAGACGCGAAGCTGATTTACGTGAAACCACATGCTACTCACATGCCTCATCAGTACTATCCACGTTACACAAGTAGCTGACCAGCAGACAGAATATAGCGCCAGTCAGTCTCTAGTCTCAAAAACCACATTGCGTGGTCTTTCGTTGACACACTTCACAATCGGCTATTTTTCAGGTAGATTTTTGCTCATTTGGTGAGATAATTCTTCCTCTGGGCTACCCATAGACTGATGTGAGAAGATTGGTCGAAGTTCAAATGTGACCTCCTCCTGTAAAGTTGCTTGGGATATTGGTGGTCTAGACTTCGAAGATACGTAAGGTGTTCAGCTCTGAACGACCAGGTATCAAAATCACTAGGACCGCTCTCACCGCTGATTTTTGAGACCACTGATTCTTTCACTTTGCCAATATTAGGAAACCCATAGGCAAGCAAGACTGCGGCTGTTCAGCACCTGTAACTGGCCGTCAGTGCCATCAATGTCTAAGGGGACTCTAGAGCGGCGATTTCCGAATTACAGTACACTATTAATATATTTTTTGATCAACTAAAAGTACAAGAGCGTAATTTTACATACGATATACAGACCAAATGGCACAACTTGGTAAGTGCTTTAATAGTAAATTGTTCTACTGACTTCTTCATTGTCAACTGACTTAAAGAAAAATTTTCTACGCACGGATGTAAATGAATCAAACCTCTGCATTCTTGTAATTTGATCAGTTTGAGAAGAGTAGAAGACAACGCGGTTGCAAGGGCATATCTTTTCGTACGCTTTTTACAATCGCATTCGTATCACAAAAGACGATAGAGGCTACGTCAAGCGTATTAAAGGGACTTTTCCAGGAAATAAGTCACTAAAACAGAGCCCAAATGGAGGTGTGAAACTGATGCTAAATTTTTACTTCAGAGTTCAGGCCTGAAACGAATCGATGAAATTTCTATGAGGAGTCTAGCATCTTCATAGCCCATTTCAAGCTGTTGGCAAGGCCTGACACTATCTCTCTTTATATTTAGACAGTATTTTTCTGCTTACTGATATCAAGCAACAATTTGAATATATGGAGACATTTAGCTCAGGTCATCGGAGCACCAGCCTTAAATGTGAACGAATAAATGACAGTATTAGACATTCTGATATCAAGGAACTGGGATGGGTTCGTGTCCCCCTTAGATAAGGCAAGTAAGTACTTTCTAGGGCAGTAAGGTTTTTTATTAAGTTGTTAAGGTTTGAATCTAAGCCATATAAAACAGTGGTTTATGGGAAATAATGTCCATAACAAAAAGAGGGTTTGCGTAGTTGTGCTCACCCAAGAAAACTTACAAGAACCACAAGATATCAAACTATATATAGCTGCTATCCTTGGTTGGACGAACCTATGTTTAAAATATTTTGCGCAAGCCATCATGGTGTAACCAAGGCAATAGTATCTTGTTTGTTATCTCAGGCGACTCTTGAAATGGAAACCCACCTGTGTGAAAAACTTATTCCGTTGCTAGCTAACCCTCGAAGAGGATTGTCTTGATGCCCTTTAAGAGACTGCTGTTCCGTTCGGTGATCCCTATCCTAATACGCTGACCCGATCCTTAGCTATACATGATAGAAAACCAATACATCCATCAGCAAGTTCTGTGACATTTGTCTGAATTTCTCACTATCCTCGCTCTGCCCGAGCTATCTTGAACTATAATCTCCTCTTGATGGCCAAATGTCTTGAAAAGCACTCAAAAGACGAACTGCTTTTTCCATGGAACAGTTACAACTGTAGGCGAAACCCGAGATCAGACCGCTATACTTTACATTCGCCAGCTCACATCCATTGACGATGTTTGACGTTTGCCTCGGTTACATTGAAAAGGATATCTCTAATATAATAAACTTTTCATATCGATCAGTCTTAATGCTCCCTGTGGTCAGACGAGGAAATATTTAACTGAGATTTCGTCTTGTAAGTGAGGCTAGTATGTACTGAAAAGCCAAGAAACACTCCCTTACAGTCGTTTTAACCTTACTATAGCTCATCAGCAGCGCAGATCTCACGAAACTCAAGAGGAAGTCAAAGAGTTTTGACAGCCGTAAAACTCGAACACCGTCGAACGACATAGCTCAACAATATAACACATATTTTTTAGAGTGCAGCAGAACAACTTACAGCTATAGCCGTAATGGACACTAACATTATTTGTAAGCTGAGTAACCCCTAGTTTGGCGATAAATTGCGTCAAAAAGTCCACAAGGTAGTATCAGTGAAACATATGAAGTTAACTAGTTTACTTGGTGCTGATAGAGACCGTGTTGATGCAGTTAGACAAACATCCACTGTCATGAAAACAGTACCTCCGTTTTTGGGGAGTCCCAGTAAGGTCGTCTTCTCCCTACTTAGGTCGCAAGTACCGACATTCTCCCGTCACTTTCTAGAGGCTTGCACTTTGCTCATCGACCAGATGTTGAGAGAGCATGCCTCATTTGTCTGCAAAGTTTTGATTCATGAGAAACAAACTGAAACCCAGTCTTTCACGAACTAGATCTTCGTGCGGTCTGGTGGGTATCTCCGCGGGGAGGGCCAGTTAACCCAAACTTCGACAAACATTTTGGCGAACACCTTGTCTGAAACGCTGCCAATCCGTACTTGTCAACCATTTGCACGGCCATTCCTCGGACTTCCACAGTTTTCCACAGCGAATGGAACGTGATTCCTGAGCAACTTCTGCAAGAACCCGACAGCATACAATACTTTGCTCTTTCATTCAAATTCATCCTTAGAATCGTGTTGTTAAAAAAAGCTGTGTTGTAAAAATATCAGTTGCAGAGATTAGTTCTTTCGTCCGCACCAAAAGGCTTGTAACCTAGAGAGGTTAATGTGCGACTTTAGCATTGAATACATTACAGCTGCCCAACCAAACATAATATTTGGATAACTATTCTACTGCGGCATACTGAAGCCCTCTTGTAGCCAGATGTATCGCTGACTAAGTTAGAATCTGTTTGTTACTGTAGCCATTGAAAATCCGCCACCATGTGGTACGTCTTTGTACATGTAACTGAATGAAAACTCGTTCACGCGTTTTTCACCACGGGTTTGTGCACCGAACAAAGATTGAGTGACAAACTGTACATCTCCTTTTGTTACGTTCCTTCACAAGCAGACAAACCCTGTTCCAACTGATATATCATTGTTGAGTGACCATTTTGAGAGCCCAAACAAAAAATAGAGAGAGAAGAGAATTCCAAAACGCTCATTTCCCTCCTTAAAATTCTTTGGCTAATCTCACCCCCTGACCACCTTCTTTTCCGTAATTGGGTTGGTCCAACTAGGTTTGTTTCAACACAATTTCCCTATTGTTTTCGACCTTCAATTGAAACTCCATTGTGCATAGTCCGCTAAAAACGGGTAGCTCGCAAGTTGAATCCCAAATTCATTTAAGAAAATAATGTACCTGGTGTAAGTTTTCTAATTTAAGGGTAGATCTAAGAAGACTGTGCACCCTTCTTAGCTAAGATGCACTGTATGCGCTGTTTCTCAGCGACCAAGTGGATACATTTATTCCTCAAATCATCAAAAGTAACAAGACCAATCTTTCTCGTTCGCTCGC
Organism: Opisthorchis viverrini; assembly: GCF_000715545.1. Lineage (NCBI taxonomy): Eukaryota > Metazoa > Platyhelminthes > Trematoda > Opisthorchiida > Opisthorchiidae > Opisthorchis > Opisthorchis viverrini. The sequence continues at coordinate 1,216,716 of NW_008751735.1, forward strand.
ATTTGATCATTTGATCATTTGGATATTTGATCATTTCCATCGCCTACTGTAGAAAGATGTTCCTCAAAGTCACCGTTCTGGTGCGATCACGTGTCTTATCGAATGAATGCTAATCACGCAGTCTAATGCAGTCAATTAAATTACAACCGCTCAATCATTTCACAAGCTGAAAGTTCACCCCCGCTTGGTAAGTATCGGTACATATAACCTCGCAGTTTCCTATTGTGTGCTTGCACAACGTGTGATAAGGAAAGGGAACAAGAACATCTATTTTGTCTCACTCCACGTTGAAACCATATCGTCCGTCAGACCATTTTCAGAGCTCTACAACTACTCATCTGCCAATATTTATCCCCAAGGTTGCGAAAGATCTAGAATTCTGGTATTATGTTCCCTGCGTGGTGATCAGCTAACCAGCTAAACAACACAGTGATCAGTTTCGTTCTGCAAGTGATATGACGGTCCCCATATTCTTCACTTCCCCTGAACTAGATCACGTCTCCTCTCTCAAAAGACCGGTGTCAAAGTGACAGTCAGAGTGGGTTTTTCCCTAATGAATAGCGAGCACTAATTACTTCTCGAATAATCATCCATAAGAGGTCACTTTCGGAGTGTTGCCGCTTTGAATTCGGATGATTTCCGTTGAAAAGACCCTCAAAGGACACTGCACACATGGACGCTTAAGGACGGATATGTTCTACCAGGAATATGGTCAAATGTGTATGGAATTTACGGTTTTTACGCGTAGAATTTTAAGCGTGGAAAGTTCTTAAACTACGGCCTTTTAGAGACATCATTGAAGAATTCACAAGGACAATGCACCGAATTCTACGCAAAAACAGAAGGCGTTGCTTCCGCAGCATACTATTATTGACAAAAAGATGCTCCTTATTTCGTATGGAGCAGCGATCTGAAAAATCCGCATGCGACTAACCATTTTTGCAAGATAATCATTTCTGGAAGATCTAACCCATCGATCGTTACAACCAGGACAGTCACTGGGTCGTCGTTCGATGAGTCGAACACGCCAATCAGACTGTTCAAGTGTGAACACGTTCGCCTGTTCAGATGTGATAATTCAAATGCATCCAACGTGCATTGGTGGAGTAGTGGTTACGGGCTTGCCTCGCATGTCAGATGTCCGGGGTTCAAATCCCGGCACGGTCATTTGATATGCACTGCTGATGAGCTCTAATAAGGGCGAAACTCGAGTCTAGTGCTTCACTTTGGTGTGGACTCACCGAAATAATTACGCCAGAACAGGGATACGGCCGCTCAAACGAGAGTGGTGTGGCTATGAACAAAGATACCCATCCCGCAAAACCCCAAAATTGCAACTATTCAAGATCATGCAGTCATCAAAGATCACCTCTGTTGGTTGTCTTCAAGGAACCACTTCTGAAATATTCCATTCCCACTGGGCACAATACAGTTATTCTTTTCCCTTCTCCCTTTTTCTCACATCTCTTCCCCTTTCTTTTGACCTAAACGTCAACCATTCTTATCACTGCCTTCTGTGTGTGTCTAGTTTAATAAGTCCATATATGCACTTTTTATAATCACCTTATTTTGGCAAGGTCACACATGGAATCAACGTTCATTAACTCTGTGCATAATCACAAGATTTGGAGGATATGCCATTTTGTCATCCCATCATTGTATTGAATTTGGTAATAAATATCCATGTGAACATTTTTCATCATTTGCGCGTAACTCAGGGCAGCCAGATGCGATCAATACCACCTACATGCAAAAATGATGTATGCAGAAACTAACAGTCGTTAAATTACTGGCCACTTGTCTAACGAGGAAATCGCTTTTAAGGGCAGGCCGCTTCATCATTTCTGGTGGGGTTGCCAAGACCAGTCGACACAAGTGTCTGCTGTTCACCTGCTCATTTGACTACAGTTCTTTTTTGAAACAATCAAAGTATGTACACTTTCTAACTCGACTTCAGCAACCATAATTTAGTTTTTACCTTGTGCCTGCTATCGAATGGGTCTCACAGAATACCCGTTTGAGTTCGTTCTCCCTCCCGTTTACAAAACAGAAGGGTAGATTTTTACCATTGGAATTTCTGTACATCAATTACATTATTTTGGCAAGTTAGGTTTGCGCACAAAACTACAATGCGCCCCAAAGAAACAGTCTTGAGGACAATAACCTACGATTTCATACTTAAGCATCCAGTTTTTGAGGAACCCAAACATCAAGCAATTCCAATGTCGCAAATAATTTGACGCCTCGTAGGCGAAAAAACTGAAACACATTAGTGATTATAGTCAGCACGTAGTCTAACCATAGATATTGGTGACCAGACCGATCCCGTTGCAGTGCGCATCCACGATCCTACCAACCTGGTTTACTGGGACGCTCGTGTACTCTGGAGATATCTGTCCACAGGTTGGTTTGCTTGTTTAGCACCATTGATAAACTTGCAGTCGGTGCAAATAGATCGGGCAGATTGTTTGTCTGTACTGTGATCAAACTGATCTACTTCTTATTTCACACTTTTACGCAGCGAATGGAAAGGGATTTCTGAGTGCCTGCAGCGGGATTCTGATTGCATGAAAGGAGTTTCAGTATCGAAACCTCATAGCACTAATTTTTTTTCCAATTCATCCCGAGGATAATCCTGATGAGACAGTATTAATGAAGGCCTTGCTGCTTTTGGAATCTTCTCTCATCCTTCACTAAAAAACAGGTTTGTAATACGGACGAACTACTAAACTGTAACCGGAAGAGCCAATCAAATAAATAGGACGGCCAAATACATATCCAGCATACATACTCTAAAACTCTTTTATGGTAGCCAGTCGTATGTGCTGCCAGTTAAGTTACAATCTTTTTGCTGTTGCAGCCACTGGAAATTTGCTCTCAAGTTTTACGTCCCTGTGCATCCAACTGAATGTGGTCTCTTCTACGTTTTCCTAATAATACGATGGTAGAGTGTGTCGATATTCTCCAACCAAGTTCTCCATTGTATAAAAGCTCGTTTGTCGCCGAGTAGAACCAGGTTTGAGGCATTATTTAGAAGATAACACTGAAAACTCAACAAATATTTGCCCAACTGTTTCTAAAAACGCCCATTTATCTCCCAGGAATACCATGTTAGGTCTCCTGATCTCGGTTGTCCTCTATTCCGTAACTGGCAACACTTTCAATCGGCTTATTGTCCGACCAAGTATGTCCCATCAGCGAGGTATCGTTGTGTCCCTCCGTGTCTTGCAAGACCATTAAGAAATGCCCTTTTGGAAGGTTATTATTCCAGCCGGTTCTTGCCCTCAGTATTCTACTTATTTTGCCAACTGGATATTATCGTTTTTGATGGATAAAGCTTTATCTTTTGTGTAAATCTTTCTCAAATGTCGTTGAAAATTTGCCGTGACTGGCGCCTCACTCTTTGAGCGCACAGTCACATGTGACATTTTTCAGACGATGTCGCATGTTCTGGGCAGTTAAGTTTTCGGGACTTTTCTTCGAAAATCAAACCAGGAAATTTTAGGATCCAGGTTTCCGGGTTTCTGGATGTGGCACGTAGGCTTGTTTCAGAGAAAAGCTGTACGTCATTTTCTAGAAAGCTCCTCTCCGATGTGATGCTCCTTTCAGTAAATTGTCCAGTTCCTCCATTATGAGGCACTTTAGAAGTTCGCAACCAGCAACTGCTTGGTATCCCTCCCTCTTTTATACAGCCTAACTGGCGAACAATACCAGTTCATCTTCAGCTAAAGTGCCGCCCAGAATAGATTGACTTCAGGATAGACCACCTTTTCTCGGTCTATCAAATTGGTAATGTTCAGTAGTTTGTCTCATTCCCCTATTGGTAACTCCTGGTTCAGTTGCAGAACGAAACACAGATTCTACGTCGTTTTATCCTTCATTCCAGAGTCGGAAGCGGAGGATGATGGCTCAGCTGAAGGTGCCGTAGGATATTCCGTGTACCAGCCACACCGCTGGTGACTGCCGTGGTGGTACCATGTAAACGTACCGAAGCATTTGATTTCACCTGCGGATTTCAGGTGCTTACTTTCTGTTCCCTTTGTCACACTCGAAAACCTTCCCGTGCGCCGTGATTTGTCCTTCTTCCTAAGCAGATTGTTGCTTTAATCTTCCGTGTTAGCAAAACAAATAATAAGATTGAAATCGTTTTACTGTTGATAACTTCTAGAGTTCTGTATTCGGACGATTCTCAACGTTATCCTTTGAATGCTTCAACTGATAGGAGCCTTATATGTGTGCTCCGAAAAAATTATGTAAAGTGATTTCAATTGAAAAAAACTTGTTGAGTTGTCCGTACGAAAACCGTGAGTCAGGCGTAGGTTAGGCTATCCGGGATATTAAGATACAGCCTTGAATTCATGATCTACCGCCGGGTCTTCAGCAAAGATACGGTCCTATCAGAAATACAGTGTATGGATGAGGTTGGGTGGGTTGTACAGACAGTCCGGCTTAACTTAGCGCTTTGGATATCTTTTCTCTGTGGTCATTTATGCCCGACAAGGCGCCGTCCGGCAGGTATTCGAGGAGCTGGTTCTGATAGCTTCGCATGACTTTTGAGTCCACTAGCTTCCCAAGTGCTAATCAAGGTATGCGCGTCTTAGGTACACCTGAAAAGCGCAATAAAAAGCAGCTGTGTACAAGTGCATGGTGGAAGTTCACGTGGTGTTCCAGTAGCAGCGGCAGGCGGTTATCGACCCTCGCCACCGATAACTGATGGCGATGTGCTTTATTTGGATTCGGCACTGGTTTGTTCGTGGGCACCACTTTGTCAAGTGATTTTTGCTATTCCTGAAATTCGTACTGCAAAGAAACAGTATGTGATCGGCACACATCTGCAGTAAGCGGTCTCCGTTGTGTGTGCGGCTCGTGTCCAAACCAAGATGACCACCCAATTAAGCCCAACAGCGCTTGCTTCCGTATTCATATCTCCAGCAACCACAGCAAGATCTTAAATTTTAGCCTGCTGTAGAAGAGCACCTAGAGCGTCATAGACACTGTTTAGCATATTCAGAGCTGCAGTCAGTTGGGACGTAAGCAGACACAATAAACTAGGTGCGATGAACCTCACTTCTTCTATATTCTTCCACAGGTGTTGTCAAACGAGCCGCACAGAGGAGACTATCAACGACTATCCAATCAAGCGGAGACGCTTACGATTGTTCGTTCAACACAATCACACCCCAGCGTATCCAGCTACCGTGGCCTCCACGTTACTAGAGGTGCGAAACCGAGAGCCACGGAAGAGAGCAAGAGTACAGTCTGTTCGATCAAAGTACTTGAGTTCTGCGTCCTTGTTTCTGACAGACAACAGGTATCAATGCAGAGGGAATGAAGCTTACGAGCAAGAATTACTTGTTAACCTGTTTGCTCCAGTGTGCGAACATTGAAGGTGATCAAGTAGACAGTTTTAAATCACACTTCGAAGTGTTGAGGATTGTGACTGAACTCAGACGTACAGAAGCTGCAGCTGAATGTGATGCATGGCGAGCAACTCGGACAGTCTTGGGGCTGGGAACTGTAGAGAAACAGTCAAATTTGGCGAAATACGGAAAACGTGAAAGTGTAAGAAGGGAGGCGTCAGTAGTAGCATGTTTTCGCTTAACCACCCTGCTGTATGCAGCAAGTAAGGTGACCCGGCTGATGGCACTACTCGTCGGCCGATGTAGCATGAGAGTATTGTTAATTGTAGATGTCACTGTTGTACGAAGGCCGGGATACTGCCGGGATGCCCACACCTAGAAAATAGGACGATTTATGTCCATAACCAAAGCCTGTAGCTCAAAAGCCCAACCGCAAGGCAGCGGTGTTGGGCTAGAAATGCAAGTACATCACCATTTCTACGGAACACGTCGCCACACATGTTACCATCTCCAACCTGGGAGGCCAGGAAACTGTGTTCGTCAGACATCTATGCATGGACCAACTTAGTATGACTGTGAGTGTCCCACGGACGCTCCCAGTATAGCTCAATTAATCTCCAAGGCACACAAACCACCACATCATGGCAAGGTCCGGCCTCTTTGTGAGGGAGTGCGTCACTGTTTAGCATCGCGCATCATCCTAGACTGAACACCAAATAACGACAAGCGAAGTACTAACCCAGGATAGGTTGTGCTTGCATCACAGCTCTCGTTAGTGTTGCAACCAGACGGGCGTCATGATTTGAAATCGCCACATTATCTCCTTGCGAGTAACACAGTGGAAAATGGGTATCATTCACAAAGACACATATTGGTGTCACTGCCGTACATTTCCTTAAAATATCTTCAAGTTTTCTCCGCACGCAAGGCAAGCTTCCCAATTAACAGTGTTGTCCCGAAATTGGTTGAAATATATCACACGATTTAAATCAAATGTTACGCATGAGGAATATTAAGGGAACCGGACGTTATTCAAGGATTTATCAGAGTTGAAATTAAATCGCCCCTTCTGGAGTGACATTGTAAACGTTAAACTATTCAACAATTTGTTTTCTCGCCTTTTTAGGAAGTTGATTCATGCGAGAGGCTGATTCATGAGAGGCTGGTTCTAATTACGTGCTTCACACCAAAACATACGAGTACTACATACGAGGTACAACTTCTTAGCAGAGGTTTGTACCGATAGCTGGTCATGGCTCAGTGACCGAGTGAGGTAAATTTGGAAGCAGACCTGCCGTTCGTGTTTCAAACCCGAGTGAGGTCACCCCACTCCTTCTCGACTTTCCCGGTTAACACGTTCGTTTATAGGATGCTACTGCTTTTGCTGAGTCATATATAGCATAACAATATGATCGACCAAGATAAAAGCAACCAAATGTCCCGAGTACATGAATCGCATGCCGCTCCTTTCTGCCGCTGACTAGAAGCACACTCAAATTATTTTCGCCGAAACTACAGGGGTTTCGAAGTTGTGACTTCAACGGGGAGTGAGTCTAATCCATTTGCACCTTTTGGCAGCGTGTTGTTTGTAGTATTTCGTTTAGGTGAGCGAAAAGGTCACGACACGAACCATCATCGATTCGCATTTTGTTACCGGTTTACGCGAGATAAAACACGAAATCACGCTGCAGCATTTTTGACGCTCTTCGGTGTTCGTTAAGAACGAAAGGCATTTAAAAAGTATATAATGTAGATTCCACCCTGGAAGATTGGTCATTGACGGTTGTTTGCTTTGCAATCCGCAGATTTAACAAATGGAATGATTTCGTTCGGTGAACCTGGTCACAACACGTGGATTTCAACTACTATTAAGTGCAACATTATTAGACAACAGCATGAACTGTGCAGTAGCGATGCGAGGGCCATCTCTGTTAACGATTCTCTTTCCCAGATGTGCATAACTAGCTTGTAGATAATGAAGCGTCATGATATAGCTGCGACGCCGACTATGCGACCTCACCTATGCGCAGTAACATAATCCAAAGGCCAACGACGGTCTTTCATGCTCATAACTATACGCGATGCCGCTTAGCTTTGCTATCTATAGTAAACACCAGGCCAGTCTCCATGCGTACCGGTAAAAAATAAGGCCCCAACTATGCGTGATAGCCTGATCTGACAACCTGTCGTACTCAATGCTGTATTCGATGTTGCCCTACTTTGCCACTTATCGTACCTGATAGGTCCCTGTCCATGTACGGCATTTATTAATCGGCAACCTAATCCATCCTACTCTGTCGTACTCGTAACTGTAAGCGTTGTCGCTTATCTTTGCTACTTATGATAAACACCTGGCCAGTACTTATGCGAACCGATGAATACGAGGCCTAAACTACGCACAAATATCTAACCTAGTGACGAACGACGGACATCATACTCAGAACTGTACGTGATACCATGTGTTTCAACTACTTTTTGAAACTGCTAAGCCAGTGTCTATAAGCGACGCTGATTATTAGGCCTAAACTTTGTGTAGTGCTCTAATCCAACTGCCAAAGATGGCCCGTCATGCCCACAGCTGTAGCACTCTCGCTTACGTATGCCACCTGTAGGAAACACCAGGCCGGTATCTATGCGGCTGGACAAAAACGAGGCTTCAACTATGCGCGATATCCTAAACGACCAACACTCATAACTGTACGTGATACCATGTGTTTCAACTACTTTTTGAAACTGCTAAGCCAGTGTCTATAAGCGACGCTGATTATTAGGCCTAAACTTTGTGTAGTGCTCTAATCCAACTGCCAAAGATGGCCCGTCATGCCCACAGCTGTAGCACTCTCGCTTACGTATGCCACCTGTAGGAAACACCAGGCCGGTATCTATGCGGCTGGACAAAAACGAGGCTTCAACTATGCGCGATATCCTAATCTAACGACCAACGACGGCCCGTCACACCCGTAAGTGTATTTGATATCACCTACTTTGGTTATTTGTCGTAATTGCTAGGCCTGTGTCTATATACGACGCTGAGTATGAGGCCTCAACTATGCTTAGTAGCCCAGTCCAATGGCCCGTCATACTCAGAACTATACTCGACGTCACGTGCCGAGGCTACCTATAGTAACCGCCGGGCCCGTGGACATGCTCCGAGCAGACTATACTGACCGAACTATACATATTAGACTAATCCAACGACCAACGACGGCCCTTCACGTCCATACGCCGTCCACCTGCCAACACTCCATTACTGAAGAATGCACAACCACCTTTACAAACTCATGTTTCTATTTATTGGTTGCATCGGTACAAACATAATTTGTGGTTAACCCGGTTCTCAGTATATTACTCGACAGGGTTTCTGAAAAAATGTATAATCGGTTACGACTCGTGCACATCTTCTGCGATATCATTTAAACCACATTGTTGCAACTTCATATATATTTAAAATTGCCTCCAATCTTGTATGACTGCCTTCCCGGTTGACAATTCAAAAGGACCGCTCTTTTTGAACTGGTGGAATTGAACTCTATTTCAGTTTTGCAAGACATCCATATTTTCCGTTTTCTTACCGCGCAAATCGTTTTTACCGCTTTGATTATACTATTTTTGTACCAAAACCTTGGACAGGTTTATATTGTTTCAATTCATGAGTTTGAGACGCGGTTTCGGTCACGCGTTGACTGTTGATCCATATCGGCTTTGCTTGCCTTTTGGAGTACCTCACCGTTTGTCGAAAACCGTTGAGGTTTGTAATTTTGTATTCCGTGTAACTACTTTCATTTTTTATAGTACAGCACATTTGCGTAGCCATTCGTTCGGAGTTTTGCCGGTTTGGTTGCTAACCTTGGTGCTCGTTGCTCAAGAATTCGAAACGGTCGTTACACACATGATTAAGCAAAATTTTGGTGAATGACTGACCAACTACTTAATAGATCCCTTTTTCCGCAATTCACCGTCGTTGTCCGCACTGAACCTGGAGAATTACTCTTATAAGGGTAAACTCACTAACTGCTGAATTAGTCCTACTGGAGATAACGAGGGAGCCGTGTGTACACTGACTTTTCGATAGCGAGATTTGGCAACCATATGCATTGCTGGACACAGCGAAGTTAAAGCTAAAGAGGGGTGTACACCAGTCAGTGGTGTAGACCTGAGCCCTAAGACCAAAGGGCCACACGCATCCCCAAGTTTACCCATGTATGCAGCCGTAGCAAAGATCTAGTGAGTGGGCTAATGCTGTGTCGAGTCCGCCCGTTTAGGACACCAAATCCCAACTTCACTCAATTTCTGCTCTCCAATACCGATGCAATGTAGCTTAATAAAATCGACAGCCCGATCTTTCTCATCCAAACTCGTAACCTGCTCATACACTGTGCCACACTATCTCTTCAACCGGATCAGAAAAATACCCACGATCTTATATAAGCTCTGATCTATCTTTGAGGATTTTCTCGGCCAACCAAAAATACACCTCCCTGTGATAATTAGAATAGTGGCAGGTATCTTAACTACCGAATGTACGCGTAGTATAGAAGTCCGAATATGGACGAATGAATATCGTATATTCTCAAATATCGCGGGCGTACCATCAATCGTATCGTAAAACAAAGGCATATAAAAATACACTAAACTGAATGAACAGAACAGAGTCAATGTTCACCACATCCACTACACGTTAAATGAGCGTGCGGTTTTTATAGTCTCTAATAGGTTGGAACCTCAAACGTTCAGATCTTCTCAACGTCGGATTGTCAGGTTAAGTGTTTGTTTCATGCACATCAGAACCATCTGCAAGAGAATCAGAAAGGTCATTAGTGTTTGAAGCAACAGACGTATTGTCGCCAAACTGACCTCTAGCATTGAGTTCGACCTGATCAACATGCCGTCTGTGACTTGAGAGATCTTCGAGGTCAAGAACCGTGACCATACGATTCCCGTTCCTCCCAATAACAACACCAGTAGATGGACGTAGATCGTTACCTTTGAAAAATGTTACGTCGGCAGTCCCAATGCATTCCAGGTTCGTGCGTAAGGATCTCGATTTGAATAGCTCTGCTGGACTCTTACCAGTAATTGAATGAGCAGCATTCCTGTACTGCATCAAGAAATTATCAATACCTCGATCAAGATCATGGAAAGTAACAGGGGAAGTAGAATTGATGGCAGATTTCAAAGTTCGAACAAAATTTTCAGCAATTCCATTAGACTGTGGATGACGGGGAGCAGTAAATAAATAACGAGTCAATCAATGTTCACCCCACTCTCCTTGCAGAATCGTACATCCAAGCCAAATCATCTAAAAAATGACGCCCGTTACGGGGCTGTACAGAAACCGAAGTATTTTAGCGCAATGGTGGCATTGCACTGCTATATTGAGTTTGATACCACACCCGCAACTATGCCCTTCCTTCTTTTGATTGTACCCTATCACCAAGTTGTTCCTTTGCGTTCAAGTGCAAACAAACCCACCCTTTATTCTGACTGTGACCTTCTGATCATGCTTGATGGTACAACACCCAATTATTGGTAATAAACACCGTTGTCATAACTTGACACTTTGTGGGTACGAAGTGCACACTAACGAAAGGCATGACTTTGGTCAGTCTATCCAAAAATCACCTGACATTTCCCCTTCGAATATGAGGACGATGCCTGCATACTCAAGATCAACAAGATTTTTGCCAGAAGATAGTTAATAACCAGGTTCAGGAGGCATTTCAGCGTTCGTTTCATTCGTTGATCACTATGAGGACGATGCCTGCATACTCAAGATCAACAAGATTTTTGCCAGAAGATAGTTAATAACCAGGTTCAGGAGGCATTTCAGCGTTCGTCTCATTATCTCGTTGATCACGAAATTAAAAAGGGACTCAAGTGAGGACGCCCTCGATGGAAACCCTTCTGTGCGCGGAGGCTTTTCGAGCTCCCCATACCTTCCCGTAACATGTTCATCCTTTCCGCCCCGCCTGTCCCTGACTATGCAGAAAACCTCACAGTTGACAACTCACAATTCCATTGCATGCCATGTGCGATCCTGTGCTAAGGCCGTGATCTCAAGGCAAGGAATAGGTTACCTAGCCTGAACGCACGATCTAGGTAACCTATCTGACAGGTAATGTGTAGTCTAATTCAACAACGGACGATCAGTAATAATTGCAGCGAAACCGAATTCTACGAACTTCTCCTGCGTTTGTTTAGTAGTCGCAATTGTGCAGTGAACAATCTATTGAATTGGGCTTAGGCAGACAGTACAGATAGGTAGACCGTGGTTCTATAGGAAATTAACAGTAAATCCTGAAGAGAATTAAAGAAAGACTTACGGCTAGATAGAACCATGGGCAGTTAGCAACACAGGATGGCACACGGCCGTGGGCTAGACGCACACCCAAAATTTCTCTGAAACCGTGGTTCGAAGGAGGAAAACCTTAACATAAATTTATAATATTTGGTGGTAATTTTTCGGGCGTATGCGATCTTCCCAATCGGCCGCAGTTTTGTTGAAAGTTGTTTAAATCTGCTCAATCCCCACGATATTCAAGGCCCGCGATATTCATATTTTAAAAGTCTGCTACCACCGGGCACGAGAATGCGGGGGATGATTTTGTGGAGAACTTAGCTCATCAAAGTTTTTTCTCATTCAATACATTTCAGATTACTTTGAAAGAGTACCAGGCGAACCATTACGTTCTTTTTGTCCGTATAAACTCCAAAAAGAGCAGCAATTCGCTAATTTTGTATGAAAAAGCCTTCTACCGTTGCAGCAGACATCCCTGCAGACGAAGTCGGAGCCGTGGAATTCGTCGCACCTAGTAAGTTCATGGTTGATTGTGTGTACGTTGTAGCACATATCGTGCTGATTATCCGGCAAGGTTCCACGTTCGCCGGTACCATGACTGCTTGAGGGTTACTTCCTACTACCTGGAGCACAACCATCCACGCAGCAAGTTTATTTTTGACAGGCTCCCCATCAACCGGCGACTGACAAATGATGAATTAAAGGAGTGTCGCACCCTTTTGAAATACGGTGCTCCGTCATCGGAGATTCGACAGTGTGTCGCCGACCACTTTGGAAAAGTACTCACTATCAAGGATGTGCGTAACTATCGCGTCAAATGTCGATCCCCATTGTTAAGTAGGTCGTTGGTTACCTTTTAGTCGGTTTCTTAGATGACATGTCGTCCATC
>NW_008751735.1:1232989-1246109 GCF_000715545.1 Opisthorchis viverrini
TCAGATGGAACAGACTCACTAACAATTGTTCTCTTTAAAATAGTTCGTCGTTGGCCCAGGTCAGCGAATAAACAATAATCCAGTCATGGTTGTCCAGAGGTCTTCTGAAGACTCCCCGCATATAATAGATTTCGAAGATAGTCTGAAAGGTTTTGGTACCAGAGTTAGTACATGAGACTCGCGAATGACTGCTGCAAGCGCGAGCGAAATCAGAAGAGAGAGTCGAAGCAGTGACCACGCTTGTAGTATGTGAAATTGTGCCAATGCGCATTTTTGTAATTTTTCGTATTCAAACAAAAAACGATCATGCAATTGATGAAATACGTAGTGTTTTAATGGATGTAAAACAAAGTTACGAAACGCCACAGCAGTCACGGAAGGGTGATGAACTAGCCTGAGGAATAGGGAAACAAATAATTGCGTCACTTAATTAACATGCCATTTCCTCTAGATGTACTCCTTTCGAATGATGAACATCAAAATCCGCCTTTTGCAACAGAGGAAAAGAAAACCAAAATGGAAGCAACTTTCGTCGGACGCCTGTTTTCGGCCTGAGTCTGCCCTGGTTGTGTCCCGAATAACCCCCTACGAATCGAAAAATCCATTGATACTAGAGGAAAAATCGTTACGAGACTCGCCAAGTACACGCGACATGACGCCTCAGAAACAACTGATTTTGCAGAGCTCCATGTTTTTCTTAAGGCTGTAACAGCTCCATTTTGGGGTCAGCTCATTGTACAAACACGCAACACCAGATATATCTGATCTCGCGTCTCTGCAATTTCCAAGCTAACTTAATTGCCCACAATCCACCCAATGCATGTCCCTCATTTTCACATACGTATACACAAGTTCGCCTCGACCACATACCTATCATCTGCACGTAAATACCGATTACCGTTTTCGAAATCGGCCGGTGTTGCCCCGTTGAAGTAGTTAGGAAGTGTGACAACTTTTGACTGTATGTTATTTCGGGCGGCACTCTAATCCACATCATGGTGCTTTATAGCAAACCTTTTAGACGCTTCCCGTTTAGGGTTCCCAATGTAAACACGGCTGCCTCATTACCTCCTTTGAATGGTAGCAATGAACCACCGCAAAACCTCGACGGACCCGGGAATATCCTAACTACTATCACAACCTTCAATGACCCGTGCAAGACGTTCAAGTACGGAGCTGTCCACGAACACAGGCACGGCGTCGCGATGACGGTACCACGACTACCATACCCGGTCTGATGGCTTGCCTGTAGTACACTGATCTCTGATATTTCCCGGACGAGCGCAATACCCACAAGACTGTTTCAGTTCGTTTAAATCGTGCAAATACTTGAAAGCAAAGGCCATCTTATTGTGCCGTCTGCTTGTTCTGCCCAAAAACCGAATAGTTCATCCAACGGCACTATTGGTGGCTCGGTATATTGGTGAATATCGAACCTTGCGTCAAACCAGATACAACGGACGTAAACCATCGTAAAAACAAAAACTCACTAGCCGTAACGGATTCTTAGGCTTCGTCGTGACGCTTGCCTCAACCGTAAGAGAATTTTTCACAACCAGGTCGCAAATGGCCGCTTCAAATTGAGTTTGCGCGGACATAATGGGCGTGGTTATTGTTCAAGTCGTTTTGAGATTACCTCCAAATCTAATGCCTGAGAAAACACGCGGAGAAGCCAGCTTCTCCACAAAATTTCCCACCGTCCCCATGGAGACCACTCGCGAGGCAACCGGCAGCCATTGAAATACGTATTCCGCACCCACACTGAACTCTGAATTCATTTAAACAACTTCTAATAAAACTGTGGCCGCGTAGAGAGATTTCAGAAGCACGATTAATTACTATCAAGTGCTAAAGCTTTATGTTAAATTTTCCCTTGTTCTGTTTCAGAGAAGTTTTTGATGCGCCCTAGGATTCGACCTTCTTTCTCATATATAGGTGGTGTTCCATGGGACGTCCGGAAGTTAGCGGTATTCGACGTTCGAGAGGAGGCAGCGACGGCACACGTCAGTTCTGAAATGTGCAGGTATAGAGTTTGGTATTACGGAATCCACACGGCACACACAGCACACATTCGCACAGGTCGGGTGACGGAGAAAAGAACACCGGAGCGTGGCAACAACACACGTGTATTAAACCGAAACCGAAACCAGTGGATGGGGGTACAAAGTCAGGTCAAGGTCAATCGGGGGGTATACAAGAGGGTTACTCTTTCCTGCCCGGGTCTGTTGGTGGCTCGTCTGTCGTATCTGAAATAGGGGGAGAGAGTGAGAGGCACGTATAAGGTCATACGAGAGACTTGCAAGCAGATACAGTCGTCGCAGTAGCCATATACGAATCGGCGCTCAACAGTGACCTTGAAAATGTGTGAGCAACCTATTACTGAAACGTGCAGCTGTAATAGATTAACCCTCTGTAAAATTATCAACTCCAAAAATCGCAAAGAATCGGCTTAGTTTACTTCTATTTTGATCTAATGCACGAGAAAATTGTCAGCATTGTTGGTCAACTCCGCTGCTGTTTTACTGCTGGGCCCATGTCAAAGTGGACGCCGACTAGAGCCGAAACTGTATATGGTTAACTGATCCGACGGCTAACGAGGGCCCCCACTCTCATAACTGTGCGTTCTATCGCTTACCTTTACCGTTCATCTCAACTAATAAAGCCCTACCTATACACGCCTCTGGCTGTGGGGCCTTAATTACGCATGGTGTTTTGGTGTGATGGCCAACTGCGACTCTTCCTCATTGTCACTGTATGCGCTGTCGCTTTGCTATGTGCGCACCCAAAAATTTCAAAACCACTACTGCCAAAGCATGTTTTCATTCACTTAATGCCCTTACATATCTTTATAGTGTAGCATCTCCGTTCCTCCCTCAAGAAATCACTTCACTGAAATAAAAATGCATGTCCCGTTTAACATTCTTTATATATCCGGCATGTGTTCTGACGTCTTTATGTTACAAAGGCAAATTTACTAACTGCTAAGCTATCCATGTCGTCGATGATGAAGCTGTGCGTACTCTGAAGTTCGGATGCTGAGATTTACTGATCATGTGCATTATTGGATGCCGCGCATTTAAAGCTAAAATAGTGAATGCAGTGTAGTCGTAGGCTTAATTGGCAGAAACTTTGTCAACGCATGTACAGACCTGTACCTATGTGTGTGGCCGTACTTAAGATCTAGTGAGTAGGCGGGTGCTCTGTGTTAAATCTGCCCGATTGAGGTACTGAATCGTAACTTCACTCTACTTCTGATCCCCGATACTGATACCCTTTAGCCCAACAGAGACATTTGCAATGTCGTCTTTATCATAGGTGGGATCCATCCCGCAGTCAACTAATGAAGCGATGTCACAACCTAGGGGCTCTGTTCTTGGACCCCGCTTATCAGCTCTCGCGATAGCTTTTGTAGACAGATTTCTCAGTTATATTCAGTATCCGCTCGTAGCCGAAAAAGCTTACACATCTCATATACATCCAACATGCTGAGAGCCGCGAGCTATTTCAGGCTAACCTGGAGCTCATTTCTATATCTTTCATATGGATTCTGGCCAAACTATTGCAAGGCCCTCACTTATCCCATGATATCTAAAACATCCGCCTACATAAGTGAACTAACCCTCCACAATAATGGCACCGCAGTGTCATTTCTTGCGTTCTTGTCGCCTAAACGGCCGATGGAACCTGATTTTCATCATCCATCATCTCAGTACGCCTTGACTTCTCATGCCCACTTATCCTACCTGGTTAGTCTTTCCGGTCGATAAACATTCACCAACGCTTTCTGTACCGTGTTGTATACTTTCAGCCTGTTTGACCCCAAGGATGTGGATGACTGCGCGGTTGAAAACTCTCTTCAGCTGCATGCTCTTCCCACGCAAGCTGCCCTACCGCACACCAACCTCACACTACAACCTTCTACCGTGGATGCAGGCCAACTTTCGTTTCCATTCACTTCTCTACCCGCAGCATTAAATTCATTGACGTCTAAGCCATTTGACACCAACGAAATTCATATGGTGATGTCTCTGCAGTAGACCGTTTTGTAGACCCTCTACTCCCTTCTTTAGGCTGCTATACTGAGGTCACTTCATCGTCCAGAGTGCGACAAGACCATGTGCCACATCCTGTCCCTCTCAAGCTTTGAATCAATAATTACAATAAAACCATCAAAATTATCAGGTTATTTGCACCTTTCTTTGCGCAGTGTACGATATCAGAGAGCCATCCACATCCCCAGCCGGTATCCTACTGTTCACATTAGCTCCTAAAAATAGTAGCCCTCTCCAAATATTTTTCAGCTAGCCACCCAGTCGTATGAGCAGACTACGATGGCGAGCACCGTTCAACTACGACTTTCAGAGCTGTCCACCCACCACTCTACCCTTGCTCTCAGTAACAATGGAGATCGAACAACTAGCTACGACCCTGGTGGCGCACCATCTAGTGAACACATCTCCTTCATATTGGCAAACGGCGGAACTCGTTCGCATCAACTAAGCGCGAATCTTACTACCTCCTGATAGCCACTACCTGATATCTCTAGCTCAATGGTGATTTTTTCCAAACCGTTTTTGCATCACGAACATGCTCGTATTTATGGAGAGCTTGACCCAAGTCAAGAATGAGGGACCCACATCGGCTGCCATAATTCCGTTTTCGTAAAACCATTTGACCGGATCACAAATGCCTCGGTGCTACACAAACTTCAATGCAATGGGATCCAAGGAAAAATCCTACACTGGATCAAGGCGTTTCTATCAGACAGATCATTCCGAGTTGAAATAAGCTCGACTTACTCCTCTCCAGCGTCGGCCTCTATTGGGGCCCCTCAAGGCTCCGTTTTGGGAACCTGATACTTCTGGTTTACGTCAACGATATTCCAGATGTTCTTGAAAGTTTATGTCAACTTTTGTGGACGACTTGAAATCCTGAAGTTCCAATGCCAGTGCCTTTCAAACGGATACGGACGCTGTGAAGCAGTATTCGCTGGAATGGCACTTTCCTCCGAATGACGGAAAGTGCTTCCATGTCATTCGGAAGAGACTCAGCGAATGCCGACCACCTCTTTGCTAGTTTAGATAATCCAAACCAACCACTGCGTTCGCAATCGGGTTTAGTTCGACTTTCATAGTAACAACTTACCATCGGTAATCTGTTATTGGTTTAGGGTGACCGTCGTAAAAATCTTTGTCAAATGACTGAAAACAGCATTCCAGAGGAAGCTACCTGGTTTGCAGTGTAACCTGGTCTATTTTCTTATTAATTAGTGATTGACCAGGGTGGCAGCAGAATGCCATTTCCCGTAATTTGACCAAGAACTTTGGGATGGCCACCCCAAAGATAATCCCAGTTTGCACCATAAACGCCAACCAAAACCTGGCGGCGAGCGCAAAAGTCGGCCTCGAATACTCCAGCCAGTAATTACATTGGTACTCACGTAAACGGCAGGCTGGCTGAGGGAACACGAGAGCAACTAAGCGACGAGATTTTCCAACGTTATGCAAACCAAAATTCCTAAAATAGGCTTGTGTGGCCCAACGATAAGACTGGTTTTGGAAATATTATTGATGAATTTTAAACTTTGGTAGTGTGTCGAATCATATTTAGGACACGCATATGTCGTGCGGTGTGATAGAACATGAATGCAGAATATGTGGTTTGGTCGCCACCATTTTGGTAGTGTGTCGAATCATATTTAGGACACGCATATGTCGTGCGGTGTGATAGAACATGAATGCAGAATATGTGGTTTGGGTCGCCACCATGGTGTTACCGGAGCAGTGTTATCCACCACAGGTAGGTGACCTAACCTGCTTTGGTGTTAGAGCCTGCGCGGTTGACGCCGTTCTCTGAACCTGTCTTTTAATAGGGTAAAGACCACTTACCCGTTACCGTTGGCGCTGTAGGGAGCAATGTGAAAATGTGTCTGTGTTTGGGAATACTACAATACACATGCCTGTCTGTGCTTCTAGCCATCAAGTGACGAAGACCTTTGTAAGTATCCCAGTTCAGTACATTGGATGTAGACGCTTCTCAGGTTCTCCATGGAAGCACAGCGCGCATTTGCGTTCAAGTAGCCTAATTACAAGGTTTTCGCTGCATCTTGTGCTCATCATCCCTTATGGGGGGTTTCTGTGCCACCTTTTTACTGTTTCCCACCAGGTTCTTTAGTCTGCCGCTCCATTTACAGCAGGCTTCCTGCCCATTTAGTAGCAACTGAAAAAGATTAAAAGACTTTCCGAACAGAATAGACTAGTTTGCTTGGCCTCATGCGGTTAGGACATTTTCTTTCTCGTGGACAGCGTGCTTTCACAAGCAATTCGGGGACACTGTAACCGCAGAGCTTAAGACTTTTAACTCTCTCCCTGTTTAAACGATTGGCGATTGAGCTTTGGCTGTTAAATGCACACCAAGAAGAAACCACGACACAGCAGAGGAAAAATGGATTCTCTTGTCCCTTTTTTGGCAGTACTTAGTTCCCAGACAAACATGAAGAGCTTGCCCGAACAAGAATCTTGTTTTTAAATTTCAATACAAAACACCAAGCCGCAGACAAGTCTGGCGACGCAAAGTGGCAATAAGGATTTGCTGAGTGCCTCCATAAATTTTAAGACCAAACTGCGTTGCCTAAAAACTCAAAAATTTTAAAAGACAAGTGAGTGTTTGTTAGTAAATGAGGCGTGAGGAATAAAGTAAAATTATGGAAAGGTAAAAGTTCAGATCTCATAGTCATGCTGGATTCTTCCCGAGGCTGTTCAAACAATGGAAGCAACAAATCCTTTGCCTTCCCAAAGTTCAAACTGCGTCAGGATGAGGCAGTTAGTGTTTGACCTGGACGCGGGGCTGTGTTGAAGTGAGTATATGTTGTGGGGTCTGGAAGTTGTTAGCTTTCGCGCCACAGACAAGAAACGGGATGATCAGCTGCAAAACGACGACCGTTGTATGTATTAAGATTAGCAAGTGCACAATCTTCATCATTCTGTTCCCCGCCTCAATCGCTCGCACTGAATCAGAATCATAAGAACAGTCCAACTGCGTTTGTAATTATAAAACACTTCCCTAAAATCACAGCATGTACCTACCATAAATGAAAACGTAGAGATCTTCCAGCCCCACCAGTAGCTACAGCCGACGTATATCGTGTTTTACATTACCATAGGTTGCCCACATTAAGATATCCTAGACATGGCCATCAGTCTCGATGTCTGCCCTCAAGTGTGATATTTTTCGAACAATAACAGTGAGTTGAATCTTCTCCGCCGAAAAGAAAATTATCTTCTGCACGGAAACTTAGATGTTTTATTTACCAATTTGAGCCGTGAATGTGAAAATGATTATTATTTCAACTACGGACTTCAATGTTAATTGACCAAATTTTGTTATCTGTCCATTAGATTGCTTCCTTATATTGCCTAAGACACACGATATCATTTGAGCTCAGCCACGGCCACGGAGGGGAAGTTTGCTTCCTATCAACGGGGCCTTCACCTCTTTGTGGGTTAGTACACGGAATGCAGATTTCGGTTCACGCAACATATTTAAGGGCGATGGATTGCAAGATTGACAGAAATGCCACAGAGAGAACCAGAATAACCCGCGCCCAAACGATTCACACAATAACGACAGTTTGGTTTTTCGGACGTTTAGCAATCGGAAAACAAACTGATCGCCCGGGCACGAGCTCCAAGCTTGACACAAACACCGAAGACAAAAAACAGCACTCCACGAATATGCAGGGCAAGAAATTATTACAATAACGTACATTAGCTTGCCACAAACTGATCGCCCGGGCACGAGCTCCAAGCTTGACACAAACACCGAAGACAAAAAACAGCACTCCACGAATATGCAGGGCAAGAAATTATTACAATAACGTACAATTGGCTTGCCCTTGGCGTAAGTAATCGGGACATAGATGCTCCCAGCGACGCACTTTGCTAGAGGGTCCGGCAATTGTGATGACATCGAATTGGTCGCCTAGCAAGTGCTGATCTACGATATCGAACAGCAGACAAGGGGTACCTAATATTTAATACATGTTGAGGAAACTTTTTTCTTTATGACTAACAGAGAAGAAGACGCTACATGTCACCCCAAAATAACGTTTGCCATTGAGCTACCAGATGGTAAACTGTATTGAAACTTTTTCAGCGATCACAACGTGCAAAGTCGTGTTCGTTAAGGATGGTAGCCAAGGTCGCCCATTTGAGCAAATTTTCTCAGGAGTGCCTTCGGCCGTGGTGGGTGAATCGTGTTCAAATAGCTCCACGCGACAAAGCGCGTGCGTATGTATCCATCTATACTGGCAGTAAGTACCGATTGGTGAGCAAGGAAGAGGTACGATACAAAAATACGACGCGGTATTGACCAAAAACCTTGCGCACATCCCAGGGTTCAGTGAAAGCAAATATGGAAGCACATGGGGTAGTGGTGAATATAATGGAATCTCAGGTAGACTGAGTAACTATACGTTACAGCTAGTCTTTTTCAGTAAGTCGAGACGGTGTAGCCTACGCAACAAAATTTTGGACGGCGTAACTGAACAAGCTGATGGGACCGCAAAAATCCCAAGCTTTTAATCCACCGCGGCTGGCTACGTCTGCCGAAGGCTTCAACAGTGGGTCCCAACAAAAACTAATCGTCTGAATGGAGTTCATCGGGATGTTTTCCGTCCATCGGCAGACGTACTCAGGGACTCTTGAACTGAACGGTTTAAAAGGCCTTTAAGCAACGCACTGCCATTGGACTGGAATCTTCCAGCCACAACACAAATTCACCGGATTGGAGACAAGCAAGCATCTTCAACTTACAGGCCCTTAGTTTCACATCATTCGTGCTGAATGTGTTGCGAGAATAATCAAAGGCGAGGTAAGGATCCAGTCAATAAAGTGCGACTACCCAAGGCCTGCTACCGTTGTTCTGTGCGCAAACCCCCGCATTTGTACGCTCCGTTTCTCAAATATAGGTTGGACAGTGAAGTCAAAGTGTGCCACATAGATTTTCTGTGTTCTGCCTGTAAGTCCCGCGTGCCTTATCCACTTGCGAGACAAATTATGCTCTTCACACCGGTCACCTGGATCCCATTGGTTGCAAGTAATGGCCCTTATTTTCGAAGAGGTTCCAGGCTGATGTTCACTGGACGTTGGGCCGGTTGAACATCTTTCCAACTTCTGTAAGTGCTGGGTGAAGATAAACCAGAGGCCCACTTACCATGTCAATGTTGCGGTGAAGGTCAGGTAGGTTGTTCGGAAAGGACCAGAGAAAGCTCCCATACACGTGTTCCGCACAGTCAGCAGTGACTCCCGATTGCAACCGCTGTTGCAATGAACGGTAAGCATTATCTTGCTAGAAATTCACGGCATTTTATTTCTTCTTCTTGAGGCCAAATTAGAAAGCATATGTGTGTCTGTCGGACGCCCCGTGCTCGGTCACAGAGCTTCTGTCGAAGCCAACATCATTGCACGGTATTCTGCGGTCACCTTACTGACACGGCTCTGCGCTTTCTGGTGGGGCCGGAGATGGGGTGATACCTGCGTACTCACCTAAGGGAAAATCCTGCAGACTCTAGCTGCGCAGCGGGCAATGTTCATTAGCACACCAGCCGACGTAACACCAGAAAGGTTCTTTCTAAAGCCAGCAGTCAGCGGGTGGCCGAAGCCTCAATAACAACTTCAACGTACTGTACTTGAATGGGCTAAACTGTTCATGCTTATGTGAGAAATCACACCCACGAACATATATGTGGTTGAAAGGCCGTTTCCAAACAATTTGCGATCATTTGATGTGCAGATCTATACGAGTTGCCTCAAGATAATTTGCCCAAAACGGTCACAGTGTGCGGCTGTAATGCGTTTTCCCTACTTCTGGCATGAAACGCGTCCAAAGTACCGATGCTCTGCAACGCTAGTATCATATCTTCTGTCATAATATGATCAAATCATCTAGCACTCACTCTTCCGAGTATGGTGATATTCCCAGAAGTAGTAGTATACGTTCTGAATGGTGGCAGTCCTTCCGAAGTTGGCAGGTATAGAATACCACATTTGTGACGATCGCGTTCTCCAAATTTGGTGCAGGTCAGCAGGTTCTTAGATCTTCAGCTGGCTGTCGGTTCACAAGAAATCGCTTCAACAAAAATTTAGAAACCTTGTGATTATAAAAAATGGCAAGTGGTGACTGAATGTTAATCTGTGGCTTTTGCAAAATGGCCAGGAAGCTGACCCTAAGCACACTGGGTGACTTTACCAATGCACTCTACTTGACTTTTGCCTGGTTTTAGGAATCGGTTCGGAAAGCAAAGAATTTATACCGCTTTTTACAAGTTGCGCACACCAATGTCACAGAATCACTCTTCGTGATCGCTTTAAAAAGGCTCAGAAGGGTAAAAAAACCGAAGCGACCGCCGAACTCTCCTGAGACAACCACCCCCGAAATTGAGCAAGGAACTTGCTGAGAGTTGCGCCTACCAATGTCACAGAATCCCTCTTCGTGATCGCTTTAAAAAGGCTCAGAAGGGTAAAAAAAACCTGAAGCGACCGAACTCTCCTGAGACAACCACCCCCGAAATTGAGCAAGGAACTTGCTGAGTCGTGACGTCAGATAAAGAACTTGAAAAGTGAGATGCTTGCTGAAGCCTATTGATGAAGGCTGAGTTAAGAAATTCAGCAAAGTCGGTTGAGAAACCTTTCGAATTTCATCGTGTATAACGGGGACTAGTATATCTTAACGAAGATGCTTTCCTTCTGCACAGCACAGCTATGGAGAAAACTGAACATGCAACCTAAGAATCTGCTCGGTGGAGCTGGTCCTTATCCGGCGTATCATAGACCACAGTGTCTGGGAGGAATGATTCATTAGCCAACTTACTTTTGTTGTAAAATGCTTAAGCTAATTTCCATTCATAATTTTGGCGCGAAGGTCTGGATCCTGACTGCCATTACTCGGCAAGATGTGCGTTGCGTTAATTGATGTCTGTTATGAAATTAGTGGATTCCCTGTTTGCACTCCTCACAACATTTTAACAAATAAATATGTGGTATGTTTGTGCGCAACAGGCAAAACATAAGGGCCTTCATGTGTCTTGTGAGTGGCTGAAGTACAATACTGGCCTGTGACTCAAGAAACAAGCTGAGATCGAGTAACAGGGACGGGCTGGCAAGTTGGAGACAGCTGGTAATGACAGAGGGTACGCGGAGCACAGGTTGTCCGGTTCAATTTTGGCTTAAGAGATACTGATACCAGCTATCAGTTACCTAAAATCTTGTTCTACTGATGAAGGGACAAAGTGTTGTGCTAACTACTGCCTGTAAACCGATGGCTTAACGGAGAGGAGTTGGGCACCAGCAGAGCTCTGCTAAAATGTGGAATACTGTCGAGTGAATTGCGGCAGCCTGTAACCAGTAAATTCGGTAAAGTCGTTACTAGTCATGACGGCTACAACTACCACCAAAAGTGTCGACCGGTTGCTTTGAATCAGCGAGGGATAGTTTGTTCCCGTCGCAGATTATGTGTCTTCAATCCTGGCGAAGTTTAGTGAGTGTGGGAAGGGCATTTGTATTTCGGTCGAAAAAACGGCACTGTAGCTACATACGTTTGGCCAAATTGCAGCAGATGTTTTCCAGACGTCGTAAGTGTTGACGAAAGACACAAAGCAATTATCTGATGGCACATGAACCCAAGACTTATATCTCACTGCTTACAATTGACGTGCGTACCGGGCTTCGGTATTGTATGTTTTTGTATACAGCAATCAGCCCACTCCTTTGCGTAGGGTGTTCGGCTGGTTTAGGGGGTGCTAGGTGGACAGTATACAGTGAAGGTGCTCAGCACGCATAGACTAGAAGCAAAAACGAGGGTGAAAGAATTGTGTTAACAAGCGGTGTCATGCTGCCCCATTCCCATACTCATGTAGCCACCAGAAGCACGCGATAATCGTACATTATCATTTTTGCTAACACACTTTCAGCAAACATCCGACACATTCTATTGCATTTCCCGGCCAGACTGTTCCGCGCAATATGTTTCCTCCCAAGCATCTTATCTACAGAGATTTCGCAACAGCCCGCAAATACTACATTGCACTAATCCAAGTTTTGTCTCCTATCTCTTGGCTCGGGGGCTATGTCACCTGCATGTGACCTATCCACCCATGATAATGGATGGCCTACTTTGGCCATTTGTTGTCGGACGGCCAAGAAAGCGTTATTCCGATGGTGCCTATTATTTTGGAATGGGATTCCTACTTCGTATCCGTTTGACCGAACAGAATTTCTGGAGGATAAAGGCTACTTTCCAAATTTGGGCTGCCAAAGGACTACATGTGTATCTTCACATATTTTGGAGCAGTTGAATTCGCGAACCTCAGGACAGCATTATCATTGCCCTGTGATTAACAAGGTGGCACAAATCTAAGTTAATCGATTTGTGGTTACTGGTTCGATCACCAAGTGATCCTAAACTGTTAAAAATGTGCTAATAAACGCAAAGGTAATTAGACGTAGCTCCTTGGTAACCAAATGTTCTCTGTATTACGGGCCAGTCCGTTCCATGCAGTTAAAAACACCATCCATAGATTATTCTCTTAAGTCACCTCCCAGTCTATCAAGGGTGGTTTTGCACACGGATTCACGGATTCACGGATTGATACACCGCATCGAGGCTTTGCCCAAGGTTCACAGGTCGCTTTTGTTCTTGTCGGTCAGTGGCTGCCGTTCAACTGAAAGGCACAAGTGGAAAAATGGTGTAGCACTGCTCTTTATCTTCTCAGCGCGGGGCAGTATTCTTGCCAGCGCGAGGATTTGCATAAATAAGTGTCTAATAGTGTTTTAAACCGGGTTCTAGAAGGAGCGTGAACAACCGTCGGAGGAAGGCCATTCCACGTACCTACTACCCGAAATGAGAAGAAATTCTCTCTAATGAATTTGTGTGCTCTGAGCTTGAAGATTGTCTCACTATGTCCCCGCTGGGTGTTTGCTGGGTCAACGATAAAAAACCTGTTTGCCAAGCTTTGTTCAAACAGGGCGTAAGTAAGAATTAGGTCCCCTCGGAGGCGACGGTACTCCAGGGGAAAGAGATCAAGCATCGCGAGACGCGTTTCGTAGTCCACGGATTTGAGGCC
>NW_008751735.1:1246249-1251550 GCF_000715545.1 Opisthorchis viverrini
TTTCTCATGGTGCAGTGAGAAGGACAAGTTTGAGGAGACCCAGATGCCCAAATCCTTTTTGGCATCTAGGATAGATGTTTTCTGGCCCCTTTTCACCATGCACAACAAAGGTATTCGCTGAGTCCCCTCCAAACGACATATGGAGGCACTTTCATCATTCAGAGGAAGGTCCCAGTCCAACGACCACTGCTTGGCAGCGTCTACATCCATTTGGAGGGCACTGGCATTGGAACTCCAGGAATTCAAGTCGTCCGCAAAAAGTGGACATGGATTTTCAAGAACATCTGGAATATCGTTGACGTATACCAGAAATACCTGCGTCACAAAACGGAGCCTTGAGGGGGTCCAATGTAGACCGGCGCTGGAAAAGCGTAGGTCGGGCCTATTCTCACTCGGAATGATCTGTTTGATGGGAACGCCCGGATCCAACGAAGGATTTTTCCTTGAATCCCGTAAGACTCGAGTTTGTGGAGCAGCGGGACATGTGAGACTCTATCAGATGCTTTTGAGCAGTCGAAAAATATGGCATCCGATATGAGTCCTTCATCCTTGGCTTGGGTTAAGCTGATCATAAACACAAGCACGTTTGTCATGCAAGAGCGGTGTGGGAAAAATCCGTGTTGAGGTGGAGATATCAGGCTGCTGGAAGTAAGATGATCTAGGATAGCTCTCTTCAGAGTGCGTTCAACCACCTTGCACGGCAGCTAGCGAGGCTCATAGGCCTGTAGCTGCCAGGCGACAGTCGGTCACCAGTTTTGTAGATTGGCGTGACAATCACTTCCTTCCAAGTAGAGGGAAGGCGACCTTCGTCAAGTGACTGACAAAGCACCAGGTGTAGATGATTTGCCAGCGTGGAGGATATTTCTTTCAGGATCCCTGGATGGCCCTCGTCAGGCCCCAACACGCAGAATGAGTTGATCTTGTGCAAGAGTCGACTAATGTCCTCCACCGTGGAAAACAAGTCGGTAAGCGGATGCTCGTAGTTACGCCTTGACAATAGTGGATGTGGCGAGGACGATGAGGCCGTGTATAGACAAGCGTAGTGTTCACTGTAGACCTCAGATACCATTGTTTGGCAACTCGTCGGTTCCCCGTTTTTGGCCCTCAATGATGACGCGGATGGCCCGTTTCTGCGGTAATCTCATGTATTTGAACAACACGTTTTTGTTTATTTTCGAGCGAGGTCTAGAATGGTGACTTGTTTTCGTATGTTCCATTTGCGGATTTCTGGTTTACAGCGTTTCCGCACTTTGCGAAATGCCACCTCATACAACTTTTTGAAAAAGAGTTGGAATCTTTTTTCCAGAAGTCGCCGAATCCTTTTTGGCAGCCTGCGGCGCATCCGAGTGCGTTCTGGTTTTTTTGGGACGAACCTCGCGTCAGCCTCGTGAACTTTCTGGACAATGTTCCCATATAGTTCTTCAACCGGAACTGGTCCCAGTGTGACTTGTTCAATGAAAATGCGCATTCCTGAGAAGTCTGCGCGGCAGAAGTCTCGAAACCACGTTTGAGGTTTGTGATCTCTGGCCCAATAGCAGAGGAAATCAAAGATCAGCACACAATGGTCGCTATGTCCCACTGGAGCGTTAACTGTTACCTGATCAACGAAGTGTCTTTCGTCGGTGATGACCAAATCCAGGAGGGATGGTAGTTGGCCTGCGCGGTATCTGGTGGGCGCAGCGATATGTTGAGTTCAAGTCCTGTGTTAAACGACTTCAATAAGCGCCGCTGCAAAAAGTCCGCCAAATTCGATGCGCTGGACTTCCATCCAGGAGGCCTTTGAGGCGTTGAAGTCACCTACCAGCAGGAGATGGGTAAAGTCGTATTTGGAGGAGGGTTGCTCGAGGGTTTGCATGAGGAATTGGTCATCTTCAGGGGGACTCGAGGGGCTACGGTAGACCATACCGAGAAGGAGAGAATCGGACCCGCGCAGCGGTATTTTGGCCCACAGTGCATCGCAAAAGGTGCGGGGGGGGTGTCAGAGAGGACTATCGGGATAAGTAGGGCCGCACTTAAGTACAGAGCAGCCCCACCTGCCCGCCCTCGTTTTGAATGGGCTCGAAAAATAGAGTAACCGTCTATCAAGATCTCTGCGTCAGTGACATCTGGTGTCAGCCAAGTCTCTGTGAGTGCGATTATGGACGGCTGTTCAAGGCAAGCTGACTACTTAACGTCGCCGAGTTTGTTGAAAAGGCTGAGGTAGTTTGTCGACAACCACTTCAATACCGTCTCTCCTGCCTCCGAGGTTGGAGAGCCGAAAGTTGAGTGGCCAGGGTTTTTGGCAGACTTAATAGTTGTGCGCCGGGTTTGAGTTGAAGGCTCCGAAGGGGCCTCTGGGGCGACGCCGTTGCTTCCTGCTTCCTGGTTTTGTGCGCCGGGTTTGAGTTGAAGGCTCCGAAGGGGCCTCTGGGGCGACGCCGTTGCTTCCTGTCTTCCTGGTTTCTGGGGGTGCTTTTCGCTTGCGAGGTTTTTTCGTTCCATGTTATTGTGTCTAATCGGAGAGCGAGATAACTCTTACATTTTTTAAAAGCAGCTGCCCTCACCTTTCAGCGGCCTGCGGAAAGAACTTAGGCGGGTTATGGTCAAACTGCAGCTTCTTAAACCCCGGAAGGCAAAAAATGACGGTTATCTCCTGTTAAATCACCCTGTGAATCAAGGGTGAACCGCGGTAAATTTCCTTGTTATCTGACGACTCATCGGTAACGCGACTTACACCAGTTTATTATGACCCAGTTTTGCTTCCTTGCTGCTCGTTTTCCCCTGTTTCGACCCTACTTAATGTCTGCTTATCACTCAGTAACTGATGTCAATAATTTTTAGCCCATCCGTCATTGCTTGCTAGTTCGTCTCGATTGCACATAGCGTCCACTCCGACGGAAGAGCAGATTGCTTGGGTATCGAACCCAGAATCCCCGGACGGCAGGCGAACGTGCCATCCACTACACCAACCTGACGCCCAGAATTGTCTAGTAGTTTGTAAGACCCATGTACTGCACCTGTCAGATAGCCTTGGGCGAGATAGGTTTAAACGGACGAAACCGCGTAATCCGACTTGTCACGTGACACGAGAAGCCGCGTCGCGCCGCCGACCGAAAAACAGTCCCTCACGTCCCGAACGTACTGACTCCTGTGCTGTATCTCTTTATACGGCCAACTCAGACTGTCAGACTGCGTCAGTAACTGTGATCCGCCCACTCTGATTACGTCATTATTGATTAACCGGTTCCTGTCAGTCCTCAATATATCATCAGCTGCCCCACGTCCGTCTGCTCCTATTGACTACTGGCTACAAACTGCGTATAATCTAATAACCGCAATCGTCCTATGAGATCCATAACCGTCCGGACCTAACACCAGCTTTGTTAGGCACAGATACTCAACCAGTCAAGGGCAACCCGCTGTCGATGACAAGGGACAATGGGTCTCAACAAGGATGAGAGTATCAGGACGCAGAAGTTGGTTTTTGTGAGTTTTGAAACTTGCCGGCTTGTCCTCGCTGAGCCCCGGTGCCCAGGGAATCGTTTAATATATCGCAAATTGTTGGGATAAAAAACTTTGCCAGACGCGCGGTAAGGAACTTCGGAATAGTCCTCAAGATGAGTAGGTGCGGTGCATTGTGGTCGTGGTCTAGCTCTATGCTACCACGGTGAACATGTTTGCGTTTTTCAAATGGTCTGTAAAGATGCCTAGCCATGACGAGGGCTTGGAAAGGCGCACAAAATCCAGCAAAACCCGTTAATCCAAATGCATCAGCATTTGGCAAATCAAAATTCGTGAAATTTATGGGCTAATATGGGAGCCGATGCTTTGAGGCACTAATCAGAGTCGGGAATTCATGACTTTACCTTAAGCACACAAATAAGAACGCTCTCCGACTGTGTCTACGGTCGCCTGCCACAATATTAATGACAGGTTTAGTCACCGACTGTACCAGTGATCAGACAGCTACGACCCGGACTTGGCGGGCAATAACACAATGAAGGAAAGGCAAATCCAAGAAGACATGCTTGTCACGTGATAAGTAATCATAAACTGCGGAAAACAAAAAATAGGACAATAGGGCATGAGGTACGTTGTTTTGATACCTGAATTTCCTTACAGCTTTGGTGTAGTAGTCAGCTTTGTGCCCTGTACTGACCCTGCGAGCAACGCTGATTGGAAGGTCCTCTCATCAGGTCCTGCACTACCAGAAAGTCTAGCGGACAGCAGCCAGAATTGTGTTAAACTCCCTGATAATGGCCAGATGTTTGCCACAACAAAAACAGGTAACAAAATTTAATCTAGCTGGGCGATAAATTCACTTACTTCATTTACTTCATTCATTTACTTCTGATTCCTGAGGGGCGAAAATCTAGCTGGATCCAAGTCTTCCCACCCCCCACTGAGTCCTCATTACTTTCGGGCAAGTCTAATATTTCCTGTGGTTGAATACTCAGCAGGCCCGCGGCACATAGTGTGAAGCAATGTGAATTAGACCTTGGGAATTACCCGATGTAAGCAAGACTAATGGATTACCGCCCAAAATGTGCTTGCCTTATAGTGTAAGTAGTGTGACCTGTATAGCACTGACATCGAACCCTAGTGCTATTTCGTTAAAATAAACAAGCCCCCTTTTATTTAAGGGTGCCGCAACCGGACAAACACTACTAACGCAGGAAGACGCGAACTCTGTCACCAGAAAATTCGTAATCATCAAATTGCCTAATAAAATTTAGCTTTTGAGCATTCTTAGTCGATATAACTGGGCATATAGGTCGTCCTGTGAGCCGGGTTTGTTTAGCTGAACCAATGGTCTTGAGTCCATCGTTAAGATAGGGCAGGGGTTAATTGCGGGGGGTTGTAAACACCGGTTGACGGTGCATATTAATGATAGCAAATCATATATAAGCTTCATTGTTCGGGCTGCAGAACACTCGCTCACTAACACTAGTTGTAATGGGCGGATTCTCTGCCAGAAAAAATTATTTGAATACCTCCGGAGTGATATGGAGCAACCGGGGCCATACACATATTATGACAACATCCGTATGGATTGTTTCTAGCAGTCAGTTTGTCCACGTTGGGTGACTACCTCAGAGGTCTATTCGTTCAAATGGATGTTTATCGACAAATGCGATGCTATAAATACATTAATGAAACAATAAAATTTTAGAAACCCGAAATCGTGGGATCACGCTGGCCTCTACAGACTGGTTTAGGAACTACTAATCCCTGGCGGGACCCCAAAGTCCACACAAATTAAAGGTGAAATGGCTGCCACGTATCCATTCAAACGACATGTAAAATCACAAGGTCAAAGAG
>NW_008751735.1:1252987-1258542 GCF_000715545.1 Opisthorchis viverrini
AGCGGGCGGTTTAACTTCAGGTCATAAAAATAAGAAAGATGGTTTAGTAGCAAAACCGAAACAACAATAATGAGGAAGTACTTTTTAATGAGAATGGTCATAAAAATAAGAAAGATGGTTTAGTAGCAAAACCGAAACAACAATAATGAGGAAGTACTTTTCACATAATGAGAATGGACAAAAAGAACCAACTACGTCCCCGAAAGTTAGCATGGTTCTCCCTGATCTGCTGACTCCCCCACCATATACAAGAATGAGGTGAAAGATAATGGTGCAGCCAGTCTAGCCACAAAAGCTTCCCCCAGTCCGAAGCATGCGCCTCAGATGGGTGAGCACATCAATCACTTCAGCACCTTGCGGCAGGTAGATGTGATGAATGTCGTGCCTAATCATAATCGAGCCAGCCTCCGCTGGCACTCTTTGAACGTAGTCATCGCTTCCGAACTTGGGTCCCACTTTCTTCTTAGTTGCCCATAACAATGTGGCTGAAGGCGCGCTGAGCGTGGCCAGTTCTGTCCACGAAGTGGCAGCCTCGAAAATATCAGAGTTCGAAAAGAAACCGTCTTCAGTCGACCTCAGCACATCCAGTCTTAACGAGGCGCAACCACAAACGGCTTCTAAATAGCTTGATCTTCATGGAAGGTGATGTTAGTCAATAGTCGCACGGCATGACCCCATTTTGGGCCTTAGGGCCAGATGAGGTACATTCAAGGACCCAAAAGGGAACATACCTAACATCCAACCAGATGTATCCTCAGATGCTGGACGAAGTTTACTTTCCCTCTGCCCGGAAAGAGGCGATTGTCGCACCATTCTAAAACCAGGCGATTGTTCATCACCCAGCAGCTCTACATGTCAGTTCAGCCCACAAGCGGATCGTGCGATTTTGTGGAACCAACTCTGATGCTTTATCCAAACTCACCTCATTGCCAACAAATTTATACCCCAGCACAACACAGATCCTTCTCAGACTGATCTTGCCTGACGAATGTGTCCATATTTATGGCAGCTCGACTCAACCCAAAGAAGAAGGACTGGTAACCGATGAAATATTTGTCGACTTCTCAATCGATCGAGTGTTACGCATTCGGCCGCTCCACAAAATCGAGTCCTATGTGATTCAATAGATTCCACGCGGCACTAAGATCTTTAATCAGATAGGACACTCCGAGTGAAAGCGGCTCAACCTACTTTTCTGCTGCGCATGCCCTCATTTGTGTTCCTCTGAGCTCCGGTTTGTGACCAGTCCTTTTATTGCTCTACGTCGATGGGCTCGCAAGACCAGGTCTGCTTTTTGCGAACGACTTGCAGTCCTAAAGGTTCAACACCATCGCCATCTAAATGGGTGTATGGCGCTGAAATGTAGTCAGTTGGTTGGCACCCTCAACTGGAGGACAAAATTGCATCCATGAATCAGTTGAAGCAGACTCGGGAAACGTCTGTGTCGTGCGTGTGGAGGATGGGCATGAAAACATCACAAAGATAAGTTTTAACTGGGACCACCGGACACTCTCCGAGCCCTGCGTCAGAACACTTCTTGAATACGCCATCCAAGTTGTCGACTCAGGAAGAAAGGAACACACTTCGTTCATCTAGCATATCCAATGAGTTGCTGGAAGATGGTTGCCAGCCTCAACCCTGTTGATTATGAAACGCGGCTTGAGGTGCTCGCACTCTTCCCTGGAGTATCATCATCCTGAAAGGGAAACAGTACTTACCTATCCCTCGTTTGGGCAGGGTTTGCTTCGCAGATTTTTACATTTTACCCAACTAACACGCGGCAAGGACAGGGCTGGGAAATTTTAAAGCTCAGTGCACACTTATATCACGGATTCATCTTCGCATTTCGGGTAAGTGGTTTGTGGAACAGCCTTCTTTCGAAGATTGTTCATGATGCATCTCGAGCCCAGTTGAAAGCAATTTGGAGTGTGAGGCCTTTTGCTGGCAAGCTTACTGCCAAGCGGAAAACTCGAGGGGCCCCTCTTTCGCTCCTGCCTTCTAGGTGACACGAATCCGTTGAAAGGAAAGAACCAGCCTGACCAAGGAAGTTTGCGCGAAAGCCTCGATTGTGTGTATCGGTCCATAAGTCCATGATACCGACGAGATCACTCAAACAAACCACATATGCGGATAATATGCAGGGCAATTCACTTGACATAGGCATTCCTCAATTTAGAGTTGTAACCTTGAAAGTGTCGTAGTTTTCGAGAATTCGATCCCATTTTGCGAATACTGGGAGACCCCGTGAATGTGATGAGAGGAAAAAGGTTAACGAGCGTTTTCTTGGGAAATTCGTGCATGAAGAAACTAGGAGAACCAACGGACAAATGTGGACATACGTCAAGGGGCAGCCACGCCCTCGACATCTCGGTCTACGAAGAATTGTATCTTGGTCTGGATTGTTTTAACGCGTCAACTCTTAAAATAATAACGGCGCATGCAATGTCCGTGGATGACCAGTTACGGGGTCTAGAGGCACTCACGGTCGTTGAGTTGCGTAAACGCTTGTCATCTCACGACCTGAGCACAGCCGGATCCAAAAAGGAGTTGCTGCGTAGACTTGCTACCTTTATGAAGACCTCACAGGTAAGTTTTTGACGTGCATCAAGGTATTTTGATTTACAACTTTGAAGCCACACATGGATGTCCGGAGTTGACATAAAGGGATAAACCACTGCCGCAATACACAAAAACCAACATAAGAATAATTCTTTTTAATCATAATCCTATGGAGATTTCCTCGAACTAGTATAGAAAAACGAAAAATCGAAGGTTTATGGTAATAGTGATATTCGGGCCTATGCTTGTTGGAGACTCTCCTAATAAGTCAGCAATTCGAGTTCCGGTGCACTGGAAGCAAGGGCTGCGTCGGCCTTACCTCACCCATCGCCAGTGGGTTAAGGGTTTTGTGTGATACGGATTTCTCAGTGACAGGTCCGTGCTTTTATCTGCCTTCCCCATGTCCACCAGCAGACTTTCACGATTTCTGTTTTACGGGTCTGGTGGCCCGGATTCTGACTCAGATCGATGAGGTTATAAGATCCAGAGGTATATTTCAACACTCCATGATAACGGTTGGGTGAATCTTCACAATGCCTGAGCTAGAGACATGATTCCCTCGCCATTCCCTGCTGGCATCCCACGAATGCCCGCAAAGCAGGCGCTTATAACCTCCGGCCGTTGATATCTTTTCCAGAGTGGGTGTTTATATCCTGTACCGGTGGTCTCACGCGGTCATCTCTGCCTGGTTAATGATTGAGTTCATGACTGGAAGTTTATGGTCTCTCAAGACCTGATGAAGTACAGCAGTATTAAGTGGTAAATAACTCAGTTTCGAAACACTGATCGATTCAAGCGAGGCTCGGATCACTTTTCTCGGCAGTCCCTGTGCTCATTCTAGTCGTGCCTTCGTGCCCGAGAAATACGCTAGTGATCAGTTCCCCGAATCTGGTTCGATGGATATCTCTAGCACTCCTTGCGCAGTTTTCCTAGTGACGGAATTCGACCAGAAGGCTCATAACATCCGGTGAACTTCGACCTCCATCTTATTCATGTGGGCTTCCGTTCTAAGATCGCTTCGCGTGACGATGCCCCACAAGCCTAGAAATCCTGTGCTAGTCGACCATACAAGGCACCAAGTGTTCTTCCCATGGATGTATGTTTGCACTCGATTACTCCGTCTTCCGCCTTATCGAACTTATCCTGAGGAGATCGCATCTTCATCAGTCAGGATGTGGGCAAATTTTCTCAATCCATTATCAAACATTGCAAAGTTCTATTTCAACTTTTGAAGTGGTGGGTTCATGTGATTGGGGCTCAGAATTGTTTCAAGTACCGTTTCCTAAGACGCTCCGCTTCCTGATGACTGGCGTTCAAGAAGCTGTCTACTCATTTTAGCCACTTACTGGTAGTGTGGCAGGAAGCCCCACATCCATTAGATTACGGGCGACGAGAATTCTTTCCAGAGCAGGGTCAAAAGTGTTGCGTTACACTCTATCACTCCTTGTTGAAGTCTGTAAATGCGAGGTTCGTTTAGTCAGCTCGTCTGATCCTGTTCGCACGTTTCGGAATCAAGGCAATGACGCAGGACGTGTTGGACAAGATTCGGGGCTGCTCTGGTTCACATAAAGCATTGCAATATAATGCTGACTACTCCGGACGAGGGAAATCGGGTTGACTGTTCGTTAACAGGCATGACTGTTTGTTGCCACATTTGTTGAACGTCTTTTGTGATAGCTTCGATGCTGAGGGGAAGCGATGCCTGTTTTCGTTGACTAGTTGAAAATAGCGACAATGGTGGGAAAAAATGGTCGCAAGATGTGTTGGCTTCGGTGCGAAATATAGAGTGGTATGGGAGTAGCGTTTCTCACTTTAGGTTGCACTTGTCTGAATAGCACTCGTCCCTCAGCAGAGGTCACCGATTGACGTGAGGATACAGCCGTTAAGGCTGTATCGTATTCTCGGTTAAGCGCAGTTCGAATGCTTCTCGCCCAATCTGCTAATTGGTCTGCTTCCTAATTTTCTTGTGCCTGTCGTCGTCCCCGTGGTATACCATTCTGACATGCACCGCGTTCGCTGCGTCGCGCGCACCCGTTTTTTCACTACTCCGTCAGTCCGAGAAGCACCTCCTAAGCTCGGCTCCCACTCTAAGACAAGTCTATGATATCGGTTTGCTCTAGTGGGTCCCATGCTATCTCTTCGGCCGTGTTCAGCACCTTCAGAGATTGGGTCGTCAGCCGGGTCATCTTCCTCCATACAGCAGGGCGGTTAAGCGAGAACTGACTACTGCTGACTTCTCTTCCACACCTTTTCTCCCCCACCTCAATAAAGCAATACTCCTCGTAGGCCCATCCATTAAACCGATTTTCCTATCCGCCTTTCATTGGTCTTGGCGAAAACATCTGTGGGTCAGCCGACGTCGTCAGCCTCAGGCATCTCGAGCCTCGACGACCGGTTTAATGACGTTCGAATTCAGAAGCAAGTAGGACGACCAGCTGTTCTTACTTTCTTTATGTTTTGTCCGAAATATGCAGACCAAACCCCAGTTGGTTCATACATCTCAAACCCATATTTGTCGCAATGTACACTTCGAGTTTCTGGCGATCCTGACACAACAGCTTGTGATATCTGCGGCGTGGGAGTTGTGCTTAGCTTCAAGATTGAACTGGATTCCAGTGAAAAGTCGTCCTTCCACTGGTATATTGACCGGTCTAGTCAAGATAAGTGCATCTGGACACATTCACACCACCTGCAAGAACGACTATATCTGTACTTCTCGCTGACCGGAGCGTATGTTGAAAGAAAAACACGGTTTACTGTAACCGTGAGTGAGAAAGGACCACCTTCCCTGGTACCACTGAATGTAGTGAACTTGGACCACACGTCCACGGGAGTAGGCATACAGCGTTTTAAGAGGAGTCAAGGGTTTGCTCCATTGACACTGCCATAGTACCCGGCGATCCAGATAGTCAAAGGCCTCTTTCAAGTCAATGAAGGTCTCCAGACTCTGTTGGAGTGCATTTATGGTCTTGCAATACTCTAACAATACTCTCATG
>NW_008751735.1:1266905-1293469 GCF_000715545.1 Opisthorchis viverrini
CACTGATGTTGCTGTTTTTGATGATGATGTGGTCTTGCAGGACAAAATTTAACATTTTTTTACGGATATGCCTCCGTTCGGTCGACCTTCGAATGATGAAACCAGAGATTACCTTTGATGTCAGTGGGCGAGATGGCCCAAGTGGTTAGAGCGCGAATTTACTGACCCTTAAGGTTCGTGGTTCGAATCCGACCTCCGCCACTTGACTTCCCCTGTCTAGGCTTGGGCAACCAGGCATTATCCTAGCCCTCGTGCTTCCTTCGGGTGGCATGGCAGCTAGGCACCGGAAGGGTGCCACAGCTTAACGCTTTCTTTCTTTTCTTTCTAATTTCACGATGGTTTTCACAGTGTTCAATTACCCTTTTTGAAGATATGAATGAGCGTCGACGTGGCGCATTCTACTAACATGTTCATAAACATAACCAGATTCTCCGCCTTTAAGGAACGCTGGATACAAACCGTTCAGTCTGGATACCTCGTTCCGTCTCAGAAGGAGTATTTCCAACCAAGTATTTCCATCCATTTGCCCGCAACTGTCTAGGCTTTTGTTTGCCGAATATCAGCTTAACTGTTCTTCGGAGTGTTTGGCCTATCTTTCCAATCTGTGAACGAATTACCAAGCCGTCTTCACCCATGTTTTTTTGCTAACAGTTGCTTTTCGGTCGTGTTAGGTGAGATAAGCACGTTCATTTCTGGTGACACATGCCTTCATCTTCGACCACCAAAGCCCTCGGTCTTCTCCGCTCTTAGCTATCTGCCGTTTGTGAGGTCTGCATGCGCCATCTCGGCGAAATCCAGCGGTCATTCGGTCGCATCGGAGAAGTCGGACAGATAGCTATAAAAGCCGCTAGCTGAGCTGTTTTTACATGCTGCGATGGTTCGTCCACGTACCAGTATAGTTGCCAGTATAGTTTGGCTTACTTTATAGCTTCGTGGGCTATCTCAGATCGGTACTACTGAGTTGTGGTAGTTCTCTGACGATGGTGGATTTGTGCGCTTCTTACTGACTGTGGCGCACTGTGGCGTGGCTGCAGCCAACTGTTTTCTCTCAAGAGGAGTGACAGTCTTGGATTGTGACTCCTCACCAGTGGCTGATAACCACGTAGTCCACTTAGGTCCATGATTGTTTTGCACTTTCTGGCTCCCAGGCTGCGCGATTTGGTCGCTTCTTTTGAAAATTTGTGCTGGCTAGAAATAGCGGATGCAACGAGCATCCACTTCAAATCGGCCGCCGGGCTGTGATTCCTAGGAGTTCAGTCGACCGACTTGGGTATTCATATCGCCCTCAAGGATGATAATGTCAGTACTTGATTGACGAATAAGGCCGGACAAATCCGCGCAGAATGTCTATTTCACTGCAAACATACACCGGCTTTTATGTCGAGTACCACTGAACTTGATCGAGCTGGACAACCAAACGACTCAAAGACGACTGTTCACTGGAATCCGATCCCGCGCTTTCGGCTCCAAGGTTCGATTGTAACTCCCAGGAGTCG
Source organism: Opisthorchis viverrini (assembly GCF_000715545.1). NCBI lineage: Eukaryota > Metazoa > Platyhelminthes > Trematoda > Opisthorchiida > Opisthorchiidae > Opisthorchis > Opisthorchis viverrini. The sequence continues at coordinate 1,268,402 of NW_008751735.1, forward strand.
TTCCTCCTGGATTACTGAAATTTGAAAGAGCTGAGTTTATCTCCGGTGATTTAGGATACATGTCCACACCCGAGTTTTGTGTGAGTGTTTAAGGTATAAAGTGTGAGAAAGCACTACCTGTTTGTCAATTTGACAAAGAGTACGGACGTTAAAAGCTCCCATTTGGAAATGATTTTAACGGCGATATTTTGTGTACTGTCAATAAGCAACTAAGTTTATAAGGGACATCGGTCAGATAACTGACCACCAGGTGATCCAGCGACGTTTGCTTGTGGGATGAGGAATGAGAGAGGGAAGTATGGGCATAAAGTGAGGGCAAATGTTACCTCATGGTTGCCCAGGCTGAAGTTGATTTGGTTGAGGTCATCATCATCAACAGCGTGACATCACTGTTCAACACTGATGTCTCGCTACCGTACAACCACGATCTATTTGAAAGCCTTGTTATGAACAAAAGAATAAAGGTGGACATTGAAGAGGCTTGGTCCTAGCTTAGTATAATCATTCCGAAGTGCCTACACCTCCAGACTCATTCAGACAATCTGGGTGGAGACTGACAATAAGAACGCCATTGTTACCGATTAGCAGCCAAGTGGCCCAAGTGGTTGGAGCGCGAATTTACTGACCGGAAAGTCCGTGGTCCAAACCCGACCTCTGTCTCTCGACTTCCCCTGTCTAGGCTTGGGCAACCTGACAGTATCCCAGCCCTCGTGCTTCCTTCGGGTGGCATGGCAGTTAGGCACCAAAAGGGTGCTACAGCTGAACGAAGTCTTGTAATGTCTCCAACCAGGCGCAGTGGGGCTCATCCTGAAAGGCGAATAGCATCAACAGCACCCAAACGTCTCGTAATCCCTTTTATAACCCTCTGCCAGCTCATAGGTTGCCCCCCCACCAGCTTCCGCCACTATTAATTGGGCACGGAAACTTCCGTTTAAAGCTTTTAAGTGTCACCGTTGCTCTTCAGCCTCCGTATTGATTAGTGGTCTGGTAGGCATTCGTTTTCATTCGACTCCCAGATAGAGGACTTAGAATATGCTGATGTATGCATCCTGTGGTAAGTTTCACGCACGCTAGATAATTTTGTAAGTACTCGTAAGAGCAGAAATCAGTACTTCTGTTATTACGTTTTTCTTCGGCTCCATGGACGTGTCTGCGTGACCTTACAACGTAGGTGGTGAACAGCCGGACAGGTTGCTATATTCAAGTATCCGGGTTCAGCCATCTTACCCAAAAAAAGAATTTAAGTGTCAGGTTGACTCGTTTCCGTGCTGCCGACCAACGTGTCATGCAGAACTACTTGCGGTCTTAATTTACGCCTATGAAAAGCGGTCTCTGTTAGTAGACACTCGGAAATTAGAAATTTATGACGACTGGTGCCTTCAACGATTACCAAAAGTTCTGTGTTTGGGGAATATCCAGTCATGAGTTTTGAAGTTGTCAGATGACGAAATCTGCAGCGATTCGTACACTCTGTTTACATGGATTTCGAAACTAACCATAAGCCGCACACCATCTCATGACTAGCGCTCTCAGAGTAGAGGTCCTGGCATTACTCAACGATTCGCACGTGGTTGCAAAATCTGTCACTAGAACGAGCACCGAGTTGCTATTCGTGGGCGCCTGCTGTCCCAGAAATTCTCAAAACAAACTAACTATAACCCAGGAGATGTTTGTTTAAAAGTACGAAGGCGTCTAACTTGGTTTTCAGGTTCACGACGTCGTTACGAACATTTACGGCAGTGAAGCAGCAGTGGCAACACTGAGGTTGCTGTCTTTGATGATTATGATGATGATAATAATAAATAATAATAATAATAATAATAATAATAATAATAATAATAATAATGCGAACATTAGAAGGATGTCAATGTGTATTCGTCAAAAATTAGCAGCACCAGCAAACAACACATGAACATCACCACCAAACGCGTCTCCCTTTATTCGTTATTATAGTTGATGCCGTGCTTGTGCTTTTAATGCATCACAGGTTGTTTTACTCCTGTCTCAGGATTCGGATACGGTTGTCCCCGCGGAGATACGGGATAATGTTTTGGAACCAGTGGATGATGCCTTAGAGCTGGATGCCCCAGATTCGGATGTGGAAACCGGAGACACATCAGCCGTCACCGTTATTTCGGTGACAAAAGAGTGAGTTACTGGCACAGATATGATCTTCTGTGACTTCCCCCTGCTGGATTAAGCCAGCAGTATTTTTACGTCCAAAATCTGTTTTATCGCCTAGCTAAAGTTCGCCGGTCGCTGTCTACTTGGCTAACAATGGGTGAGGTTTGCAAAGAGCGCTGCTGATGTGATGCAGCATCTCTTACTCCATCGTGAAATGAGAGATACCAACTAAGTCCGGACATCTTACAAATAGCTTTTTATTTCCTGCCCACTCCGGTTACCATTTGGGATCCTGCACACCAACCGTAGGTATAACATCTTGGTGGAAGCAAGTACCTTCATTTTTCCCACTTCTGACTTCATGATTATTGACATTTGTGCCAGTTTTATGAGTGTAGTCTCTTCCCCCAGTTCATACTTTTAAATTAGTTTTATTTTTACTTTTAGTGAACCGTCTTTGGTAAGTCCCCCTGTTCCCGTTTAAGTCTGACTGTCCGTTGTTTTTTCTATTATTCTAATGCGTATCCGTGCGTTCACTATCCTTGCATGACTCTTTGAATAGGAAATCTCCGGGCAGGAGCCCATCTTAATTAGATTCTTTAGCTACGATCTTGAACCGGATCATCGTCGGTTCGCCGGACCGCACATCAGTCACCACACAGTTCAGTGGGTCTACTCGGTTAAGGTCGGTTTGGCAACATGAGTAGTCTATTTTGACCTTTGGGTAGTTGTGTTTGCGTGAAATGCTGCCTCTGGCTCCATTTCATGCGCTTATTCCGCCATTCGTAGTTCTTTCCTTCATGACTGAGCAACTAACTCAGACCCAGGCTTCTGGACAAGTTATTCCCGGATCTTGCTCTCGAATAAGAGCAAGAAGCACAACACTGATGTACTTTCAGGATAGAGTTTGCCCAAGGGCTTCGTAGCAAGGGTTATGGGGATGTTTGTCCAATTAGAATCACGGATCCATCCTTATCTAGGTACTTACAACAAAACGAACCATCGATCGAGAGCGTCCTTGCGTTCGCCGTGAGGCGGTGCGCGTCGTCAAACTGGCCTTCCTGCTAAATTGTCAATCGTCTCCTTGTTTGTACTCGCTAGTCCCCCTTGAGGCGGTCGGTTCCACTGTCTTGATGTGATCATCCAAACTCGTTGCACAAGCATCTCCTTCGGCGTTTGTAAGTTGGTCGCGCCCGCTTCGCTTTGTTCGTGCCACTGTCACCGCCACTACTGCTAATGCACGAAACGGCTGTTGAGACACAGCGGAAAAGACGAATCCCATTTGATATGACTCTTCGATCCGGTACCATATGAACAGCATCCGAACATTTGTCTCCTGGTGCTTGTCTTCAACGAACAATCTCTGATGAACTGATTCCCCCTTTTCTTCATGTACATACCTCAACTGACTCTTCCACGAACGTTTTTGCATCGAGTCGCTGTCGACCCTGCCGGGAATTCACTGATGACCTTTCGTTGTTTCCGTTGTATTATTCACAATCCATTTTGGCCTGTGTCGTTTTCACTTTCATCGTGTCCTATTCTCTTTTGCTGTCCAAAGAAACATAAATGCCAATTTATTTTCACCAATTTCGTGCATCGAATTCACTATCTTAACTGCAACATGGACTTCTTCAGATCTTTGGCGTTGCTACCCATCCCAAAAATACCATACACACATTCTAATCTTTTTCGAAAGATAAACTCTCCACATCTGTTTGGCTATGACCGTTCTGTTGTCTAGCTTCTGCCTGTTGTCCTCAATCTTATCCTCCTGTACATGTACGCCAATAACACACGTCAGGCTCACTGTTGACACCTGTCAACTTGCCCGTTTTTGCCGAATTCGGAACTTTTCATTGCCTTTTGGCAAATTTCTCAGACGAATTGAGTCCTGGTGCATCGCTCTACCTGCACACAACGCAAAAGAGGACAAATGAAGGAAAACAATCTGCATCTCATTCGGATCTGACACGGAAAACGGTAGTTTCTTTCCATAACTTTAATAAACTGGTGTCGACTTCGTTGGGTGTTTGTGGTTCCGTTTGTGGACTTGTTTATCAGGCTGATGAAATGTGTATGCCGTGTGTTGATATTCATTTTTAATCATCTAATCAGTTGGAACGACTGTAGCTAATTCTGTTTAGCGAAATTCTTCATTTCTACCTAGGTGTTTTGATCTACAAAACTCTCAACTGCTGCTTGCTACATCATTTTCTGGGGATGGATGCAATCGTCAGTCTAATGTAGAACGTAACTCATGCGCAGCACCTCTTCGTTTGCTCACCAGTCGCTTCATTCGGGTTAAATCCGCACACTGATAGCGAACCACGAAAATAACTCTTCCAATTACAGCAGCTTGCCCAATGAAGAAGTTGGTTGATGGGAGCTTCATTCGACGTCTTCAAGTGGTCTTTCCAGAGGAAATAGTTGAAATTGTAACCAAGATACCTAGTCATCTGTTTTCCACAAAACCGCTTTTGCGGAAGATATTAGTGTGTAGTTGCTGCCTGTCTTCGTTTGCTTTTAAGAAGTCGAGTCTGGTTGTACGATTGCCTGTAGGTTGGGCGTTGTGTGCTCGTCGATGATTGGGTGACATATTGTTCTAATATTCGTTTTATCGCGATCCTGGACTTTTATTGGATTGTTAAACGTCTACTGTTTTAGCCCCCACCACGTCATAATGGGCATCCAGAATCCACAGAACGGCGTTCTTCGTCGAAAGGTAGGTTGAAATTTCCTCTGATCCTTAGACTCTGGGTTATGTTGGTCGACCGAGTTGATTAGATCGGTTGAAGGTCCACTCCTATCAGATGGATACCCGTAATTAACCTTCGACCTACTTGCACCGGTAGCGTAAGCCCGTTTCCTGGATTTTTCCCCTATTACCTGAATCGTTCTGAGATTTATTAGGCTGTACGTGTTTCTTTTTTACTACTATACTATTCCGTGCCTGATGGTGTTGGGGACCACAGGATCCGTTGTCCCCACGCTGATACAGGTGTTGCACGGTGTATGTCGCGTACGTTGGTATCCTTGGTAGTACCACCACAACAGAACAGCGGTGATTCACTGACATACAGGCGTACTTGAAGAACGTAGCGTCAGCCCATCTTACATTCAATTCCGAACGCGTATTCACTCATTCTGGATAGAAACTGTTTGGGTTGTTTCCGTGTCTCCAGCTAAGTTCATATGAATCATGTCAACCCAACTGCAGGTCGCAGAGGCAGTTGCCGTTTATTCACAGCTGCATCTGTACCCCCACTAAGTTGCGTGTTACCCCTAAATTCCAGTGAAGCTATTCTAAGCTCGGTACGGAAAGCAGCACTGTTCTCGAAAAGCAGTAACCCGACAGGGACAGTGCACAACTTGCGCTGGACATAACAGGATGAGTGCTCACGTAATTTTGGATCGAAAGTGAGGAAACAGTCGTCCTTTCAACTTCTGCTCTTCGCCTGAATAGACACCTGCTATCTTAAAGGACCACACTCTCCCTGTCCCGCGAAAGTTACCACTGGAACATGTCAAGTTCACCAAAAGGGATCGGAGGATTGTGGCGATTTTGACCGCCCTATCCTCTAAAAAGGACCATCTTTTTACAAAAGTTTATAAATCTTTGACATGGAGGCAAGGTGTTCAACAGTTAAACTTATCTCCACCGGTTGACTCTGATTTGCATTTCTGGAGCTACCCATTGGTTGAACTTTCTGTGCAAAATGGTGATCCCTAGGCTTGTGTATAACACATCGAATCATGGAGTGTACCATACTGTGAGGTTAGTCTTCCTGAAGGTCATAATGGCCACGTCTTGAGCAATAAGATATTCCTGTTCCTCAAAATTGCAACAAGGCTTGTCCGGTCCAGCCAAAAAGACGCCACACAGAATACTGACCAACTGCTGTAGAGTTGTTGACGATCATCACTGTGAAGGATGTCGTATCCTTTAAAGTTGGTGAAACCATCGGGCTTAGCTGTTCCGTAAAAACATTCTCGTAGATCCCGTGCGCTTCAGTTCCATTATCTTGAAATCGTCCCTCCAGTACTCGTAATATTGTACGAGTTTCGTCTGTTTGTGTAGAATTTTGTGGCTGAGAAATCCTGTTTGACCGTGTTCCGGCATAAGTTGCACTCAGCGCGGCTTATCGAGTAGGCTCTGCGATTAAGTTAAGTCCAAACCGATCATTCTGATAATGCAAGCATAAGAAAACACCGCGATGTCCGCCACAAATTTTGTATTTATCCGGTGAACATGATTATGAAACGGAAGTCAGGCCTTGTTGGACGATGTTGGACTACAGTAGTGTGGTATTTGATTTATATGGCACCACGGGTTTATCCGGGTGGTTATTTTCTCTACTTTGACGTAGATAACTGGCAAGATGGCTCAGTAACTTCGAACCCGCCTCTACTTTCCCTGTCTAGGCTTGGGCAACCTGGCTTCCTCGCGCTTCCTTTGGGTGGCATGGCAGCTAAGCACCGAAAGGGTGTTACTGCTGAACGATTATCTTTCATTTATCATCTTAAATAACGCACTTTACATAATAAATTCAAGGACGGCCAATTAGGCATTCCGTGGGAATTTGAAATAGTGAACACGTGATAGTAGTTTAATTTTAGGACCACCGCGTAGTCACAAAGTATCTGTTTCAGTCATTGGAATTCCTCGAGAAGACGACATTTATGCTCCTAGTAGCTTTAGATTTTTTACTACCCATTATGTGATAATTATGTTTTATGTGAGATCAAGTAGAGGGGGATAAATCAAACTGCACACAGTCGTAACAGATTTCTCGTGAAATTGACAATGTGACTTAACGCTCATTCAGGTGTCATGAACTGAAGATTGGATCGCACCGCCCCTCTCCAAATAGAGGATCTTTCCACAAAAGGGGCCACTTTAGTGAAGTTTCACGGATGTTTCCTATTCAGGGGATCAGTGCGTATCTCTTTTTGCTATGCGCAGGTCTAGGACTTCTGCGGTATTGGTATTTGGTTCCCTTCGTAATTATTCTCACCTTGGTTTTTCTAAGGTCGGCGTCTCTCAAGAGATAGGAGGGTTCTATTTGTACAGAGTCACTTGCCTTCGTTTAAAAATATACAGGTTTTTGGTTGGAATAGGATGTTATCCCACGGTGCATTTCTTTTTTTACCGCAGATGAACACAGGAGACGAACCTCGACCTCAAAAACTGAATCTCCAGCTGACGTTCGAAAAAGTGACGAACGTCCAGCTAGTCGACGCCGTCAGTGGGGCAGTAGCACACGTTCAACTTCCGGTGTGATTAGCATTTCTACGGATTCTCTGGAGGTTCGTTGTATGCTTCGTTTTCCTGAAAGTTGTAGATAGGTTTATCCGTAGGCTTCGTTCGAAGCAAGCCTTTCTTCTGTAGACGTTGGTGCGATTCTAAATTTTAAAATCTAGCTGTTAAGGCTCTGAATACGTACAGTACATATCTGATCGAATGGACGAGATTCGCTAGCGCCGAAACGACAGGGTCTCATAATTTTGAATGCAGTGACAGACAAATGTATTCATTGTACCATTTGTATTCAGGTTTTGTTGAAGGGAAGATGAGTCAGTGGGTAGAGCGCGAATTCACTGATCGGAAGGTTTGTGGTTTGAACCCGACCTCTGCCTGTTGACTTCCCCTGTCTAGGCTTGGGCACCCTGACAGTATCCCAGCTTCCTTTTGGTGGCATGGCAGTTAGGCACCGAAAGGGTACTACAGCTGTACGATTCGGTTTTTCTAAGGAAAGTACTAGTTTTCCAGTGTGTGTGTGTGTGTTTGAACAAACCAACTGTCGGCAGCTGAACTGACTGGTGTAAATGCCGAAGTCTCCCCCAACTGCTCGTGTTCACTACCTTTTCGTATACTGTCAAGCGTGTGCATACAGTGTGCCTCATGCCTGGCCACAGTGTAGGTGATCTTGGTCCCGGTCGGCGATCGTGCTTCACGCAGAGCTGCGTTGAAAAAGCGCTTCATCTGAACAACCGTGACGGTCCTATGGGACTACCAGATGACTGTACAGAGTAACTCCCTGTTTTGGACAGGAGTTTTTTTTATCAAAAACCCTCGTGATATGGAATTCCAGATTGAACCTATTTGTGCCTGTGTTGTACGGTGGTTATGGGCGGAATTTTTTTATCAAAAACCCTTGTGATTATGGAATTCAGATTGAACCTATTTGTGCCTGTGTTGTACGGTGGTTATGGGCGGAAATAACACCACGGTTGAAAGAGCTGATTTGTTTTACTCTTATTTTGTCGAAACTCTCGAGCTTTCCGCCCGATTAACGTCAAAACAGGTTATTTGTGTAATTTGAACGGTGGGAATTGCTGACGTTCATATTCTCATCCATCATATACGCGTGATTACCTGGCCTCAGTCAGCCTATTTCCTGCTTTCACGGCGGTTTACTTTGCATTAAGTTGTTCTGTTTCCCTATTGCCTAACTGCAGGTTGTTGTTTTTCATTTTCGTCGTCAACTGCCCAACATTGCTACCAAACATGAATCTTTCACCAATCCTCAACCATTATTCCCTAGCTCTGAGTCTCTGGTATCTTGATCATTTGGGCTTTTGTGGAAAATCCGACCATTAAAAGACGAGCACCTGAGCTTGCTGCTATTTCGCCTTTACTTTGATTCCAGAAATTGGTGCCAACGCTAACTGCTGAGCCATCGGACACGTACAATCGTTCTGCGACCGTACCTGGTGCTGGTACCCAGTCCGATTCACACACCGTGCAAACTGCTCCGGCGAACAGTAAAACCGACGAACCGGATAATGGACAGGTGGAGCTGGAGGTGGAGGCCATTGTAGACAACATGGACACTGAAGACATTCACCAAGAAACTAAGACTCCCAAGCAGCCGAAATCCCCAGTTAAACCATCGTCTGAGGATCGTAGTCTATCGACTGCGGAAGTAGCGTCCCCCGAACGTGCACCAGTGAGTGTTGGTTCGAGAAAAAGCAGCCCAGAACGGAATACCTCATCAAAACCTCCATCACCACACAAGAGAAAGGGCCCGAAAGGTATGTCATTGATTGGTCTGTGATAGACGTGCTTCACCATGATTGGCGGCGTGAGCTGTGTTCCGTGTAAATCACGCTAATTGTGATGTTCAACGATAAGCCGTTATATCGTCCCCTTACGTCGAGATTTGGTCAGTTGCGTGCTCCCTTCGTATTTTTCAAACTTGTTCTCAAAGAACCATATCGATACCCTATTTATCCGATCGCGCTGCGTGAAGTAAGCTTATGGAGAAACGACCGAATTGCTAGCCTCTTGGCAGAAACTTCAGTAAGCTTACTGTGTCCTAAACGTCAAGCGGTTGAGTGACTGAATTGGTCGGTCTGTTCCACACGTCAAATCACTCCGCATGGTACTTCGCCTCTGTTGGTTATTTCAACCTCCGTATGGCATACTGATATTCCGAACATGGTAGGATTTGAAGAACTCTATTATTGTTATTATTATTATCCTAAAACTTATTCTTCCACTCTCCTCGATTCGGCTTTCAAACTTCAGAAACCAAAGCTGTCGGATATTTGGTTGAATCCCCCGAACGCGTGGAACCTTGTCAACCGGCCAAACACAAGCCAACGAACATTGTGTATATCCGGTCCCTCGTACGACCGTTCACTGTCGATCAGCTGCGCCAGATGATCTCGGATCGTTTTGGTCCAGTTGACGAAATTTGGCTTGATCGTATCAAGTCGAGTTCATTGGTACGAATGAATACCTTGGAAGCGGCTACGAAGTACGTGTTCCCCTAACTTTCATATTGCGCTATCAGCTTTCATTTGTAGCCTTTCGACCAACTTCCTGGAATCACATCGTACACTTTTTCCAACCATTAACTAGAAAGACCACGAGACTGTTTGACAGACTCCCATAGACTGCATTGATGGGAGGGGCTCTGTTGATGCCGCATGGGCATCCCCTTGTATAGCTCAGTGGGTTACTAAACTGCGCAAGCTGTCGCACCTCGCGACGTGTCTTCCGGATTAGGAATAATTAGCAAACAATCACCCACACACCCGTTGTAGTCGTCGGTCTCACGCTTTCAGTTATCAATGTGAATACGAACCCAGTGCATTTGAAATCACTGCAGAACTCTAATGCCCTTTCTATACCTAACTGCCAAAGCTCCCTAAGAAGGCAGCAGAGCTGACATACGGCCAAGTTGCCCAATCTTAGGATCACTCGAGATTCCGGGGTTAGGCTCGAAACGCAGACCTTCCGTTCATGGGGATGGGGTATGCAATATTTTATGGAATGGAAGTTGTGAAGGTGGAGGCTGATGTGTACGTGCAGACAGCTAGTTATAGTAAGTAGTATCAGGGCGCAATGGTTCGGTCTGAACCTATGGCTCGCTATGTTCTCTTCCTTACTCCCAATTGCATTAGGTTCGCCTGCATTTTTCAGTCAGTGAATGTGATGCGTTGCTTTAACCGTCGAAGACTGGCAGCGGAACAGAAGTACACTGTCGTAGCCAGTGATTTTACTTTTGAGCGCTAACAACTAGCTAACGTGTTCATTGTACTACCTCTCGAAGTGACATTTATTGGTAGGCTACGCTGTTTGTGTGCTAACTGAGAGGAGCTGCATCTCTGTATTCACGTTGGATGAACTGTATTGTATACTACTGTGGCAGGATTAATGGCTGAACCATCATAAAGTGCTAAGGCGATGCTGCAGCACGCACGCAGACATTTCGATCACGTATACAGGTAAATTGACGTGAAACAAATAGTAATACCACAAGGAAACCTTTCTTTCTCATACAGATAACCCCTAGAGAAAAGGCTCAATAGTTGGCTAAGGCAGGGTAGGTGATTACAATGACTTAGTCTTGGCTAGCTTGCTGACGATTAGCTTTCTATCTCCATAGGTGCATGGTTTTTCGTTGCACATACAAGACATTTCATGGACGTTTTGCGTACGCACAGGGAAACAAAGACTTGTTTGTATCCACAGACTAAAATTGTTCGGTATAAGACTTTTGGCTCTCTGAAATTACCACTGTTTTCTTTGGTTTCGCCTACTCGTATTGAGTTATTGGAAATCTGACCACTAGCGAACGGTTAATCGTTTCCTGCTCCTTGCTCAATCCTTGGCAATCGTTAGGTCTTTGTTGAAGTTCGAGAAAAGTACGTATTGAGTCATTGGAAATCTGACCACTAGTGAACGGTTAATCGTTCCCTGCTCCTTGCTCAATCCCTGGCAATCGTTAGGTTTTGTTGAAGTTCGAGAAAAGCTGGGGGAAATTAGACGTGTACAATAGTAGCCAGAATTTTTAACAACTTGAGAAACTCAATTGGATTCACATATGATGTGTTGAAGACTGGAGTGGGCACTAATTAGGGTAGTGACTAAGAATTCGATTATGGAACTTGAACGTCGGGTGATCGAATTCTGATACATCTACTTAGCTAGTAAACAGGACAAAATGCGTGATGGGTTGCTCTTTGTGGATCATCAGTTCAGCTTTTTAAGTGTCCCTTCAACTTCCGCCGTCTTTAGTGATAACTTTCTCATGATAGTTGAGTATTATTTTTGTATTGTGTATGACGGCATATTGCATTCAGGGCTGCACTTTTGCCGTGCACCCTCATAACCGAATGATGTCCGTCACTTCTCACCTAGATGACTCACGTAATTTCTTGATCACCTCGATTTCCCCACAAGATTTCGCCCAAGCCCATCACACTATCGTTTTTCGTTTGTTCGCCCTCTCCCAGGTGCCGTGAGGGTCTAGACGGGAGCCGTTGGCCATCGATGAATCCACGTGTTTTGCGGTGCGATTTTGGCAATGAGGCTCTGTTTGACTGGATGAAGGCGAACGGTGCCTCCGGTGACTTAGCACCTCCTAGACACCTAGTTTTAGGACAGCCAGATGGAGCTTCTGGGGAATGTCCTCCCACTGACGAGAAAGTAAACAAGGGAGGTGAGTTCATTTCTGGTGTTCGGGGCAGCAGCCAGTCGAAGCTTGGCTCTCAGACGTCTTTTGTCACCTAGCTTCAGACGATGCCCTTCAACATACCCACAACGGAACCACAGATACCAGCAGACCGTTATTTCAAATTCTCGTGCACAGTAGTCTGTCGTAGCATATCCACTTGAAGGCTATTACGGGATGGTAGCAAGATGCGTGAAGCTTTGTGACATCTGGACTACACCTACCTTGGGTGAAACCCCGCAAACCTCAGCCCCTCATAGTCATTTGCACTTAACAGGTTTGCTGCTGGTTAGCAGTGCAGAGTAATCAATGGCCTTACTTTCAGTCCTCTGTGTGTTACTGAATGGGCTTCACTTGAAGCTCCGGCGTCCATTGTTTCCTCTGTTTTCTCCCGAAATAGTCTATTTGCTTCACACTTGGACCGTTACTGCCTTATGCGGTACACGACACCTCAACGGTCGTATTCAACAAAGTTTATTCCTGGGACGACCGCTCGGTGTTTCAGGTTGTGAACCTTGTCTCCATGGCATTTCGAAGTTTAATCGATTGCGGGCTAACCTATGATGGTTGTCTGGTGTTTTTGCTTCTCCCTGTATCTCCGTGGGATACAGTAAGGATCAGGATATCTGAAGCAACGCTAAGGTATTCACAATTGGTCTTCAGCAAAAGTATACGAACACCTGTGAATATGGTATCCCTAAACCATCCATTTAGGGTTGGTCGTTTTGTTTTTATCATTGGCGATCGATCGTCCGGTCGCCGCCTGTTTTATGGGTCCCACTCTAAGTAGAAAATGTGTGTACTTGACGACGTGAGCTACAGACAAAGTATGTCGCTGTACTTTCGCTACCTGCTTAACGTGTTCTCTTCTGTGGGTTCTCTATTAGTGGCAACTCGAACCATGTGAGAAACCAAACCAACAAAATTGGTAGCTTTTACGCATAAGAAGCTGTATATAGGTTTCGTTTTCGGAATATTCTGGCTACTGGTCCCGATCGTCTGTCTGAATGACCTTCAATTCTGTATATTAAAATAAACTCATTTGCAAATTACTAGACGTTTGCGTAATTTCGTTTAATCCTTTGCCTCCTGCTTTGCAGCCCCTCGGTCTGACCGTACCAGTAAACGTGGATCGGGCACACAGGATTTACGTACTCGGCTGGACTCAGATGCTGCGGTTAAAGATGCTTCACCTCGACAGAAGTCGCCTGTACATAAACAACCCTCTGAACCAAAGAGTAAGTTCCATCCCACCAACTCCGTCCGGTGAACCAGTCTGACGGATCTTCTTGGTCTATGTGACCCTCCTTCAGGCTTGGAACGGACCTCGACACAGTGGAACTGTGTTGGTGTTGATCACTCATGTGCGTATCATTGTAGAGTCAGTAACATCTTGTTAGCGTCCATCAGCAGTCTTACGTACTGCATCCAGATAATCGAAACACCTGGAAGGTATGTCTTCGGGGCGAGATGGCCCAAGTTTTTAGATCGCGAATTTACTGACTAGAAGGTCCGTGGTTCGAATCCTACCTCTGTCTCTCGACTTCCCCTCTATAGGCTTGGGCAACCTGGCTATATCCCAGCCCTCGTGCTTCCTTCTGGTGGCATGGCATTTAGGCACCGAAGGGTGCTACACCTGAACGAACTCACCAGCCGAGGGTAGGTTCACTCAATTTTCCCTCTTTGTCGTGTTGTAATCTAGGTCAGCTTCCGGTATTGTCTTTTTGATATATACTGGCAGAATTCGGATACTTGAGAAGTTAGACTTTTTCACGCACCATGTAGTGTTTCTAGAAGGTCAAAGATCTCTTGCAATCTGATTTCATGAAAAAAATCGTTCAGCTGTAGCACCCTTTCGGCGCCTAACTCCATGCCACCCAGAAGGAAGCACAAGGGCTGGGATACTGCCAGGTTGCTAAAGCCTATACAGGGGAAGCCAAGAGGCAGAGGTCGGATTCGAACTACGGACCTTCCGGTCAGTAAGTTCGCGATCTAACCACTGAGCTATCTCGCCCCCACCGCTTTCGTGAGTCAGTGTCTTAAGGTCTGGCTACTTAACCTGATACTGCAACCAAGCGATGACCCAAGGATTATTCTGGTCGTTGCACATGAAAGCCCAGTCATTTACGGGGCCATCCGTGCTACACTGGAGTTCTCCCTTTTTTAAGTCTGATCAAAGTTACCGGCGATGCATTGTGTTACTGTGGTTTATCTATATGGTAATACAGTCCAGAACACGAGTAAAACGTTTTATACAGGAGGCCATGTTTGAGGTTTGTGCCTGTCAGAATGGTTTATACCTGAATCTGAAGGGACGTGTGTATCAAGCTACAGTACGGGCTGTTTTATTGTATGGCTGTGAGACTTGGCCTGTTCGAACAGTGGAACTGAGACTTCTTCAGATGTGCGACAGTCGTTGTCTCAGAACCACAGCTCGTGTTAGTTGGTGTCGACGAATCCGTAATGAGGCAGTTAGAAATCGCGTTTTCGGTTGTGTAACGGGTACTTCCATTGAAGAATGTGTCCAGCACCAGAAGATGCGTTGGTTGAGACATGTGTTACGTATGCCGAACCATCGTTTCCCCGAACAGAATGCTGTTTTCCATGTCCAACTCAGAGTGGCATAAGCAGTGAGATGGCTAACCCTTTAGCACAGCTTCGGTGCTGTTGGCGCTACTCGCCTTCGAGAATGGGGACCGCGTGATCCCCACTGCGCCTGGTTGGAGACACTACAAGATGTGGCTGCCAACCGACGTCAGTGGCGTTCTTGTTATCAGTTTCTATCCAGATTGCTGAGTGAATGGAGGTGTAGGCACCTCGGAATGATTGTGATAAGCTAGCCACAAGTCCCTTCCTCATCCACTTTCACTCTTTTCTTCACAATAAGGCTTTCAAATGAATCATGGTTGTGCGGCAGTGAAGATTTGGTGTTAAACACTGATGTCATGCTGTCGATGATGAGGATGATGATGAATCGGAGCTCCTACAAGCACCCGGCTGATTTCAACAGCTAGAAGGTTCGGCCAGTCAAGTGCTGGGTGGACTCGTCGTTCGTTACAGTATCTTATTGCCTTCCGTTAAGCAGTCCTGATTTTGGATTCTGCCCAGTGTCGTGCTTCCTCCTGCACCTTGGTAGACCCGTGGCACGATTTAGGTCATCCAAACATTCCGCGACATGATGTGACCAAGCAAAATACCGTCTTTTTAAGAGGGTTGTTTGACACTACCTGATTAAAAAACACAATTTTTAATCCGTTTCTGTTGCGCCTTACCAACCATTTCCTCCTCGTTTTTTAAGAAAAACAAGAAGAACCTGCAAAGCTATTGGATGACCTGTTCCGAAAAACGGAGAGCACACCTTGCATTTACTGGCTTCCCCTCACAGATGACGAGGTGAGTTTGTTGTTTCGAACATCCCCGCCATACCTAGGCATCCATGACTAGCAATATGACCCGAAATGCTTTTCGATTTATAAGAATGTTTCTTATGCTTGGCCAAGTTTTGCGTTCCGTGTAATGCTTCAGCAACCTTCGTTGACAACAATCAGTGAGTCACATGACCCCCACAGTGGGGTTAATTGACAGGAAATGTGTTATTCTCACGGGATACCATTAGAACCGTAGCTTAGCTTACCGGAATGGGTAGGATTTCGATATGGCGATTTGGTAAAAGGAACCGAAGCTAATACATTACTCGTAAGGTTCCTAAAAACGTTGATGTCGAACAATTGGTAACTTCCCTCGAACGCTGCACCATTTGGTTTGCAGTTGTTACCTCTATTACCTCTAATGCGCAGCTGTTTGCCTCCATAGTGTTATCGGTGAACCTAACTGTACACCGTTAAGGTTGGTGGTAACTGTAGTTTTACACTTTCAACCGGACCTTCAATATTTCATCCGTTCCTTTATAACCATGTCATATTTTGTGTAGGCGAAAAAGCAAGCAGAAGAACGTTTACGTGCCTATGCTGCCAAGCGGTCCACCTACGTTCGGTCAACCAGGCCAAGTCAACGGGCTACACGCAGTCCTTTCACAAGTCCTGGTCCAAACGAAGCAACTGGTCAGAAAGCAACCGAACGATCAGGCCAGTCCAGTTCTGCGGCGAAAACAACACAACCTGATCGTTCGGAACCGTCGGCTGTTTCAAAGAATATCTCCAAAACAGAAGTGACGAATGAATCTAAGTCCAAACCGCAGCGAGCAGATGCTGGCGATCGTAGTCGCAAAAAGTCGCCTGCGCCACTGCCTCAGGACTCACAGTCTGGCAAACGTGATAAGTGCCCGACGGAAACCCGAAAGCGAGAGCGAGTAAGTCTTGTTAATGTCTCGTAATTTCGTTCAATTTCGCCGGTTAGCATTATACGTGGCTCACACTGATTAGTGCATGGTTGGATTCGCCTATCCTGGCTTTACAACGCAGGACAACTAACAGTGAGGAAGCGCGCGCAAGAATAAGGGAGATTAGAGACAATTTTTCGTCGGATATCCCGCTCAGTCTTTCCATTTGCGAACTACGCATTTAGGGGCAGTAGGTGCGTAAGTCCAAGGGTGACAGTGATTTTACGTTAGAGGCCGGAAGGCAAGCCCTACAATGAAGGCGACAGCTTGGGTGAATGCACGCCATTGATGTCTCCCGTTTCGCGGTTTCGATCCAACGATACGGCAATGACCAGTGCAACTGAGTTAACTGGCGTTGGCTTTCTTACCCCATTACCAAGTCACTGCTCGACCTTTCCTAACTCGGTTCTACCTTCGACATGGATATGCGTAAAGAGCTGTGCAAGGACTTCGGTTGGCTGGTAAGTGGCGAATGTAATTAGTTATGTCCTCCGAAAATCACGTGAACTACTTCAACGTCACTGGCTCGATGTATCTAGCGGGTGGATTCTCAAAACGCTGATTGTAACGTCGTCTTGAACAGTTCAACTGGGCCCCATACACTCACCCTGTGAAAGAGCTAAGTGAACCCGAGTGATAGATCAATATCAGTCCGTCATCGTCTATAGAAGTCCAGCGTGCAACCTCATTGCAACAAAGCACGTAGTCCAAACGGTTTGTGCGTTCTTCGTAGAACGTGAATAGTCTCTCCTGGGTATCCTAATGACTTTACTGCGAAATATATGGGGTTAGGAAAGAAATCGACAAGATGAAACCTCTCGTCGGTGATTCTTACTTTGAAAAATGGTGCGAGAACATCGTGCGAAAGCCTCCATGCATGAACTTAATGGCCATATCACCCAAGTGCTATAGTGTTATCCCACAACGTTTGATCCACCATCGAGAGAGTCCGATCCGCGAAAAGCAAGCTGGGTTTTGGCGTGGCGAGGGTTGAATCGATCATCATTTTGCGGCAAATGTTGGCACCACACCAATCATTATGACCACCAACATTGCTCGTCGCTCACTATCTCAGATCTCTCTTTGATTCTGTTAATCTTCAGTAACTGACAGTATCTGGCGGTGAAACGTGTCGTTTCGAAGTCCTTATCTTATAAAGGCTCCACATTCTTCCTCCCGTAGACGCTGTTTGCGGAAGACCTTCGAAGGCTCCCTCTGTTTCACTAGAGGTGCCCTTGAAGCATTGCTTGAGTCTGGTGGGAATACCAGATCAGTAATACTGAAGTACGTCAGACGAGGGGTCACTCTCCCTCAATATATCATCAGGTTACAACCCACAGTTTAGGCCATGTGCTTCTTACATCATCACCATCATCATAATTATCAGGTTTAAGAACCGCGTACTTGCCGTACAGTGGTTCTGCTTCGTACAACACAGGACCGTTTGCCTCATAGAGCCCCGTTCTCTTAGCCTTGTATTGGATGGAGATAACCCCTAGGTCATTGTCGACAACCCCAGTGTGAAAATGATGCTCAACTGCCACAAAACCGGGTCAGATAATTTTGTTTTTCGGAATGAAGAAAAGGATGGTAGCCTAGTGCCAGGCAATTACAAACGCACAATGCGACTCCTGGCAAACTATTCATTCAGGTCATACGGGTGCAGACTGACTGTATTAACGTCGGTGACATCGGTTAGCGACTATCTTGCAGTATCCCAGCCCTCGTGCTTCCTCCGGGTGACACAGCAGCTAGTTACCGTAAGGGTGTAACAGCTAAACGATAATTTTTTTTATCATTATCTCTTTTCCAAGGCCTCGCTTGTGGATGGATTTATTTTGCTTACTTAGCGCATTTTATACTTTCAACCAGTTTATGTTTCTGCTCCTGTTCTTTTGAGGTTGTCAATTATCTGACGCAAGTGACAAGTAACGGGTATAATACGACAGCCCATAGCCGGTTTCATTTTTTGTAGGTCATCAGATAGGCATAGTCCTCGGGTTCCATTCAACCTTGGGTTCTCGGTTAACACCAAATTGTAGATAAGTAGCTACATATGCTCATCTGCAAATTGAGTTCATTTTACTAGAAGAAAAGCGTAAATGTCAAGTGGGTTTGCAAATAAACCTATTTCACCGAATAACTAACGACTTTATAGCCTACCAACGGTTCACCTCGAAATTTGATTCGCTTTTTCTTTTAGTCTCCCTTCACGCCGCCTAGAACGCAACCCAGTGCTGAGTCGCGGACAGACACGGACAAATCAAGCCGCCCTAATGCTTCTTCCTCATCCGTGACTAAGCGTGCGCGTTCTCGTAGCCCGAGCACACGGCGATCCCAGCCGTCGAAAACAGATCGTTTCCGACGATCGAGTTCGCGTTCGTCTACTGGTCGGAGTGACACTAAGCGAAGAACTACCGGTTCCTCCAGTCGGAGGGACCGTAGGACTCCTCCAAGCTCGTCGAAATACACACGTGAACGGTCACGTTCGGTGGAACGACGTGCCATCTCTCCACCGACACATCGTTCCTACGGACGTTCGCACCGTTGACGTGTGCTATCTGGCGAGGCTTGTCTTATCATGTATATGGCCCGTTGTCGCTACTGTCCATTGATTTTGCCTGGCTATCCTCGATCGAAATTTGTGAAGTTTGTATTTGTTGTCCCCTACCCCATTCATTCGTTTTGTCCTCCCTATCTCTAAATTCATTCAGTTTTAAAGCACTTCTGTGTTTTTATTATTGTGTACTCTGGTTCCGAACGTTATCCGGTGTCACTTTGGGAATCTGTGACAATGAGACAATAGCGTATGCAAAAACAATTTACAGGACAGTACTGGAATGCATGTTTTGTGATCACTCGATGTGAACAACTCAGTTGTGAAATGCTACTCGAGTTGTCAATGCCTTCCAGTAGAGATACAACTTTTTTCTTGCACAGAAAGTTGTGCACATCCTCCCTTTAGAGCGTGGCACTGATAGGAATAAAGTTCAAACGGTGAGAAAAGGCTTGGTGACCACAAAGAATAGAGCATTTGATCAACGTCTTGACTTGTTGAACTAAATAAGCTGGTATTTCCTAGATCAGGACAATAAAAAATCCCATGGACAATAGTCTCAACGCAAATCCGATCAACTTTTGTCCATAAACCCTTTACAAAATGCAACCATTAGCGTTACGCTTGTTGTCCACCAAGGTGCCGGTTAATGTTCGAATTTGTGTTGTCAACACGATCCAATTGCTCACAGAAACGCCTCAACGCTAAAGATGATGAGGATGTTGATGTTGAACACCTGATCTAACGTTTACAGGTTAGGCTTTGTCGACCTAGGCGGATGTCTTTCGGGTGAGACGACCTGAGACACTCTGGAGCGACTGCAAGAATGTTTTTGCATATGAATGTATCGCTCCCGAGTGCTGTGATCCCAGTGCTCTCTGCAGTACAGTACAACCGCTGAATAGCCTGCGATCAGAAGGGGCACACTAAAAAGGAACTTAACCTTATCGGAAAGTCTAAGTGCCAATTCGAAAGAAGTCTTTTCTGTTTTTCATAGCATGGGTTAATCGACATGAGGAAATTGAACGAGCTGTGCGGTCAAGGTCTTGAAGTGTCATTTTCGCTGCCCAGCCTGCCGGCACCTTGTCATGAGTGAAATCATGAAAAAGCCGCAACCTGTATCGAATGGATACGGTACACAGTAATAGTGGTAGTGTGGAATTCGCGTCAGCTACCTTCACCCTTAGGTGTAAGGCAAAAGCTGTCCTGAGGTCCACTTGAGTTAGTGTTTGACTTACGACCTGTCATTTCGTACCAGGAGCATTATCGAAACTCACCGACATTTCGCTATCGGTTTTGGTCCGCATAAGATTCTTCACATAGACCTTGTCTCGGCCAGCCCTTATTCTCTGACTTGAGTCCGCGGCCCAGATCATGGTCGCCCCTACAACCCAGAATGCCAACCAACGATTTTAGCCGGTCGGAGTAGATTTTACACTGGTTTGTAGCAGTGCAACAATCAACATATGCGATAAGTGAGTCAGTTTTCAAGGTGACCGAGTTCGTTGATCCAAACGTCAATTCGTTGCAGGCTTTGGAAGTCACCGGTCGTACAACTAATCATCCAGACGAAACGTGTTGACATGGAAAATCATCCGAACTCGGGCTGCGAGCGTTGTGGTAGTTCGTATGGTGGGGTAATTTTGCCACGTTGGCCGGTTGCCGGCAATCGTGGAGCTGTCATCTTTGAACACTCAGTTTTCCTTAGTGTCTAGCTGGCCGTGATTTATTGAGCACTAAATCCGAACTCAATGGACTGCTTCCCTGGAGCCGTGGAGTTTAGCCCGAAGTTCTATCTATTTTAAGCCAAACGTGATCCTATATTGTTTTGTGGGTAAAATTATTGCATATGAGGCCTTGTAGTGGTTCTCCCATAGTCTGGGATCTAATAATACCTGTTTGTTGACATTCGGCTGAGTAACAACGAAGTTTATCGCTTGCTTATCTCAATGCGTTCGGATGCTATAAATATGCTCGTATCTAGGACATCCGCTTCAAAATTGCAACCAACTTCATGTCATCTTGAACGCTTTGTTTCATGGTGAATGCTGTATTTACGTTTACCCACTAATATGTCAGCTCCCGCCTCCAATGTGCAGCTGCCTACCCCACCTCCCCGAATCACCGGTGAACGAAACTGGCAGCTACAACCACCGTACGACAAGTACGCGATTCTTACAGCTGACAATGATGATGAGTGGATAAGTGCGATAGGTTTCGGTGTGGTTAAATAATCGCTCGGCAGAGTTGTGGTCAACCCGAATGGCTACCGAAAGTTCGTTGATTTCGGTTTTCTTAAGGACTCGACCGAAAATTGCCAGTTTTAGCTTAGGCAAAGCTGACAGCAGTTCGGATCACTGCACTTCTACTTCGTGTAGCGGTAATGCACCGAAAAAACGTCATGGATGAACTCAGTAAGGTGTCTCAGTGCACTCCTTCATTAGGATAAGGCAAGTAGGACCTTTCCAGGCCTCTGGACGTTCCATCCTGGTCTGCCCAAGAGTTTATCAGAGGAGTTTGTCCACGGTTGTCAGTGTTCTTTCCCAGTATATTCACAATGTTCAGTATCAGATGAATGCTGAACATGCTTTGATTACGTATGCGCTTTGGTCTTATTTAATTAGTTGATAGCAGTATACTACCTCCGTAGTTCCGCGGCAGTGGAGGGACCGTTTCACCAATCTACTCCAGGATTTGTCTTACTTCGACGCCACAGTATTCCTCTAGACACCGGAATGTAATCCTACGCGCAGTAGACCTACTTTATCTACGTTTCTGTGGACAGAGTCTTGACTG
The DNA here is from genome assembly GCF_000715545.1 of Opisthorchis viverrini. Taxonomy (NCBI): domain Eukaryota; kingdom Metazoa; phylum Platyhelminthes; class Trematoda; order Opisthorchiida; family Opisthorchiidae; genus Opisthorchis; species Opisthorchis viverrini. Next base: position 1,290,186 of record NW_008751735.1, read on the forward strand.
TGAATCCGTTGTAGAATCCATATTTCGTCTAAATTTGGCTCTACCAGAAGTGACTGGTCGAAAACCAACTAAACCTTACGTTTGGTCTTTCTCTAGGCGGGCAACCACAATCTGGAATCGACCACTTGTCGGAGCTCTGAAATATCCATCAAGCTGGTCAATATCTACATGCAGTATGACACCCTAATGCGACCGCACGGCTAATTAGTCGTAACGAAACTGTTGGCGTCAATTGTGCTTCATCGCCTTACGGTGGATCACGAGATACTGACTCGAGGGTAGCAAGCGGGATTCCGGCCTGGTAGGGGTTGCGTTGACGAAATCTTCGCACTGTGTCAGGTGCTAGAAAAACGCCATACGTATAAGCGACCCACAATTCTAGTATTCCTGGATTTCCGAGGCACATTCGACTCGGTTGATCGGTCTGTTCTTCTCGAGACGCTTGCTCACCAAGGAATGTCCCGGAAGTTTGTAAACACAATACGTTCTTTGTATTCTCAGACTTCCGGACCTGTGAGAGCGTACGGAGAGCTCTCCAAAAGCTTCCGCACACAAAGCGGTGTCCGTCAGGGATGCCCATTCTCCCCATTCCTTTCTAACTTTGTGATCAATGAAATAATGAGACGAACGCTGCAGGGTCTTTAAAACCCCGGTGTTCAAATAGCCTGTGAAGAAAACCTTGTCGATCTGGAATATGCAGACGACATCGTTCTCTTGTTCGAAAAGAAGGCTCATGTATTCCTGGATGAATTGACCAAAGTCATCCCGTCCTCTGGTAAGCATATTGTACCTACAATGTGTAAGGTCATGCTCCTGGACATGCAGTCACTAAACACACCACTTACAAGGGAGAGAGAGGTACTGGAAGTTGTGAAGCGTTTTACGTATCTTGGAAGTCGCACTGATACTGACTGTAGTGTGACAGATGAGGTGAATGCATTAATCTGCAAGGCTCGGGTCACGTTCGCTAATTTGAGACACCTATGGCGTCAGAGTGGCGTATCCCAGAATCTCATGAAACGTGTGTATCAGGCTACAGTACGCGCTGTTTTGTTGTATGGCCGTGAGACATGGCCTGTTTGAGCAGCGGAACTGAGACGTCTCCAGGTGTTCGACAATCGTTGTCTCAGGAGCATAGGTCGTGTGAGTTGTTTTCGGCGTATCCGCAACGAGGCAATTAGAGTGCGAGTTTTCGGTTGTGCAGTGGGTATTTCCATTGAAGTGTGTGTCCAGCACCAGAAGCTGCGTTAGTTGGGACATGTGTTACGTATGCCGAACCATCGTTTGCCGAAGAGAGTGCTTTTTTCGTGCCTAATTTAGAGTAGCGGAAGCAGAAAGGTGGCCAACCCTTGACCTGGCAGAAGAGTATGAAGGAGATCACGAAACGCTTGGGTGCTGTCGGCGCTACTCGCCTTCCAGGATGGGGACCGCATGATCCATACTGCGCCTGGTTGGAGACACTACAAGAAATGGCCGCTAACCGATGTCAGTGGCGTTCTTGTTATCAGTTTCTATCCAGATTGCCTGAATGAACGTGTAGAGCTGTAGGTACCTCGAAATGATTGTAGTAAGCTAGCAACAAGACCCTTCCCCGTCCACCTTTATTCTTTTCTTCACGATAAGGCTACCAAGTGAATCATGGTTATACGGCAGTGAAGATTTGGTGTTGAACACTGATGTCATGCCGTCGATGATGATGATGAATTAGTCGGTATCTCACCCGGTTCATCGATATGGGGTCAAATGTTAGCCGATCATTCAAATGCTACTCAATCAATAATCAACCGAGTGGCCACGTGCGCAGTTGATGCTGAAAACAAAGAGGATATTCTAGACAAGATGAGCCAAGAAAGACAAACTTCGCAAATATTCAAAGACCGTGATGAAATTGCTGCGTACCTTAAATGCTTGAATTTAACCGATCAATGTTTGCCGTCTCAAGACTCAAGGTTCGTGCCATCCTATTATGGGATGGATAGACTATCATCTCTGGTGACACGTCCAAAACGGAGGAAGAAGACGCTGCCTCCAAGCAAACTGTTGATGGACAGTAGACCTAAAAAACCAAGCAAACTTGACCCGGCTCCTCGGGCAGTCGAGTCGTTCAAAAAGGGTACAAGTAGGACTTATGTGATTTACCTCACAGCAGCCGAAATGCTGGAAGACAGCCGACGGCGAGAGTCGGAAGGGTTTTCTGACCTCAGAACTAGTACGCATACGGGGAGACCGCACGTGACCGAAGCACGAAAACGAATATTTCGTTGTCCTCTGGAATTGGTTGATTTCCAACCTCTACTTGCTCCATTCGTGCCCGAATTCGTTCGGTTGTTGGTCAATTACATCGAATCCTACTGCATGGCAGTTTCTTGGGATGCCGTTTTTGAACCGTTGACACAGTACCTACAAGAAGCCCAGAATGAACTGGTCGAATTGCTTCGGGTGATTAATGACCCCGATGTTGTTCATGAACGTGTGATGAAAATGAGTCATTGTGTTCGAATCGTTGTTTTACGGTTGTTTTTAAGCGAACTGGGCGAAAAGCCTATTCATTTCCAACGGAGACATATCCGACAGCTTACCGAAAACCCATTATTTGACCTGTTTCTTCGGCCGCATGAGGCTTGTCGTGACATAGTGAAGCATGTTGCTTTGGCATCATCGCGTGGTCATGTGGACACGGCAGCCTTTCTCATGATCCATCTGCTACATGCTTGGGAAGCGGCTCCAAATGCCCTAATTGGAAAGGATAAGTTATCATCGATTTATGGACGTTTAATGATAACGTTTGCTGAATACCCTGAATTACGTGGCCCGGAATATAGTAGAAGTCGTCCAATCGAATCAGCGCTTTTTGAAGTGCTCCTGGAGACATGTGACTGTTGTTTCTGGAACCATTTGACGATTTTGAAAATGCGCGTTGCGTTCCAGCCGCCTAGATTATCCGAACATAACAAGCCTGAACCAATTTTGAACCATACATCGAAAAGCGTGGTCTCGACGAACATCCCTGACAACCCGTCTACTTCGTGGTCAAGGGATGACCAGTTTCTGGAGGTGGACAATATTAAAAGCACTAAATCATCTGGTCAGACTTTGGACAGCACTTCGGGTTCAACGGAATCTATAAGCACTCCAGCGGATACACCAAGCCTGCATTCCACATACATGTCCGATGGCACCATCGGGTAAGTTATTCTTTGGAGGGAATTCAATATGCATTTTCACTGTTCATCATCATCATCGACAGCAGATATCAGTGGTTCAACACCGATGCTTCACTGCCG
>NW_008751735.1:1293558-1319242 GCF_000715545.1 Opisthorchis viverrini
CAAGACAGCGGTGTTTGGTGGGAAATGCAAATGCATTACCATTTCTACGGAACAAGTCGCCATACATGTTCCAACCCCCAACCTGGAGGGCCACGGTAGATCTTATCCTCATGCTTCACTACGGCGTCAACGTTGAGAAGAAAAACCTCTGCTTGGTCTCATGGTGCAACAGAGGATATCCTAGTTCTTTTTCCGGAAGCTGTTAATTGATAACACAAATTCTAGTGGGTAAACCCGTAGGCTGGTGTGTTTTAATTTCGAAAACTGGCCCCCGATGGATTAGTCGCAACTTGATTTGTGACAATGGCCGATTGTCTTGGTTGTTTTGATAAACATGTGCTTTAGCCCATGTTGGAAAGCCACGTGTAGTTCGACAAACTAATGATAAAATATCAGTGCTATTCGAGTATCTCATAAACGAATGATTCAGCCAGGTTTCCTGTTGAAACCAGATTAGTGTGCAAATGAGCGTATTTCGCCAATTACGCCCAATTTAGGCTCAAGTAGAACATAAGTTTGACGGAAACTCTTGTAAGGAGCTTAAAAAAGGCAAAACTGATCGTTGGATGCCGAGGAGCCTTCGGCTATCCTATGAATACTGTGCTCCATCAAGACAATGTACAGCAAAATCCCGAATAATTTGCCAAACGTAGAGCGACTTGGTGCAACACATTCGGTTGAAGAAGGTCATAAACGACTGACTCAGAAGGAAATCAGTTGAGTCTCCCTCCCTGAAGCCCAAATAGTGTGCGAATATTTGCGTTTCGTGTATAGCAATACCGGCATCTGAAAGAAAGTGTGAAAGGCAAGTGAAATAGCGGTCTGCCCAGGACAACTGATCCACGTAGTTCCTCTTCAGAATAAGTTAGTTGTTGACCGTAGTCTACTGACGTGTTCTAGGTTCAAAATATGGTTGGAGGACACTCTGGTCTCTTTGGTAGCCTTTTATGTCCCTTAGCCAACCGAAACTATGTGGATAGCCAATGGTAGAAAAAGACATCGTCAAACACAGGTTGCCGGTGATCAGCGTTATGGCATTGGGCGCTGGTCCGGGACCTATTGCACCACTGAGAATATTCTGTGGTATCTCATCCGGATACTCCATACCCGCTACTGATTTTGTGAAAGTAGATAGACTGTAGTTTCGATGCGGTGCTCAAGAAAAACGTTTAATATGAAACACCCTTGTGAAACGGACCTCTTTACTGCTTTCTGTGGTTGAACTACGGTGTTTACAAGAAAAAATGAAAGGATGGGTGTTGGTACTGTTAAAGTGAATTTCACAGTATTATAAAGCCACACGAATAACAATTTGCGTATACTGAAACGAATATGAAGCAATGCATGATCCTGACAGGGGCCATCCTGAATAGTTTTTGTGGTGCACTTAGCTTAATAATTTGGATCCACCTACTGCATGCGTTTTTCATTCACAATGCGTGAAATGTTGCTCCTTAATATGTCGTCGCCCATGCTCATTGAACTCCTCATCTCCGACAATCGCAAGACCCAGGTAAGTTCAATTATTTTCACAACATACGGTGATAAATCACTGTTATACTGAATCTCTAAATTCCTTAGATAGGATGGAACCGCGAGCTCTGTGAAACACAAAGAGTGCGGACGAGGAAAGCGGGATCTTTTTTTCGATAACTCAGGGTTCAACAAGTCAATCTGTGTACTCTGGGGTACGAACCTGTGGCAACACAACTGGAGAACGGGTTTGCGAGGTTTGATAAATTTATCCAAGTCAAAACTCACCCATGCTCAAGTGGTTTCATCCAAAAATTGGTTGATCTCTCGTCTGTTTTAAAGGAACGCCATAGGGAGGAAGGCAAGCTGTGGCTTGGGTATAAAAGCAGTGAAAATTCGCTCGAACTTGATGTGACTCACATTGTAAGAAGAAGTCTCTGCCGCGCCGCATGTCCCTGTGATTCGGTGCCACTGTCATGTGCACGACAGGGTTCTATCCATAGTTTTGGACTAAATTTTCAGGAATCTAGGTTGAGAAATCCTCTTCCTGCCAGCCGATGCTGTACACTCACTGGTAAACAGTAGCCCCATGTCTGAATACACCAATAAGTATACATAGTACAGAAGCATATCACTGACTTAACTTCTTTCATGAGGAGAAACAGTACCAGTGTGACACGACAATTCACCCATTTGTTCCACCACCACAGTGAATGCTGATCGAGGCTTCCTCCTTTGGATAGTTCCTCGTTAAATCGATCGACCCTCCACTATCCATGTCATGCTGAACACATCGATATCCGACAACCACAGAGATCAGGCATATATGTTTCTGTTCCACTGGTCAATGTGCAGGGGTCCAGTAACTATTCACAAACAGTGGCGCAGTGCTGTTAGCGGCTCAGTAGTTTAGGCGAGAACTTATTGATCTAAAGATCGGTGCTTCGACCCCAACCCCTGCATCTCGATTGCCCCTGTTAATATTTGGGAAACTTGACAGTAACTCATCCCTGGTACTTGGGTAGCATGGCAACCAGGCACCGCAAGGATTTTGCAGCTGAACGACTGCTCGACCTTGTCAGTTCCTCAAAATGTCAGATAAAGTTTTTTAATGGACAGGGTAATAGCCTCTTATTCCATAGTTATGGTGGATAACAAAATAGTTCCTCATGCTTCATGCCCTCCAAGGCATTTCTTTTGGTATTAGCTCTTTTTTGAGGACAACGTGTATTAGCTTGCGGCTTTTCGTTATTTACGATCCTTTTCTCGAAGGGATCCTCGTATTTTGGGATGCTGTTTAATCAAGAAGGAACTACTATTCTATTCTGCACTGTGTGCATTTTTCCTGCCTTTGACTTCACTTCCTTTGTCTTCCGGTATCCCCAGAAAACAGAATCTTCAACCGGAAAGCAAGGAACAGTTGCATGAAATACTGAGTTACATTTCCCAACCGGTACCACTTGGACTCTCACTTGCCGAGGTGGACACTCGCCATTCATGGTCGAAAGTCTGTGCTGCACTTTATCCAAAAAGTACTTCGGATCAACTCTGTCGCAGCACTGTACGAATTCTTCGTGACATTTTTCGATGCCATGCAGACCATATGATAAACAAACAGACGAAAGTTGTACGACCATTTTGCGACCCGTATGAAGCAAATTCAGGTCCGTTTATGCCACCGTGTCGAAGAACCACGAACGTGTCCAAAAAAATGCGTCAAAATAGATCGGCCTCTCAGTCACCTCTTGAACAACAGAAGAGGTAGTGGTTATGTGATCTGTCACTTGGATCAAACAAAAATGCTTGATTTGATGCCTTCTTCTTCTAGCCGGCAAAGGCTCAGGGTAATTATGAACTGCTTGGTTCAGAGGGAATCAAAGGCCCAAGGTCAGTATCGAAGAATGGTATGTTTCGCGTTCTCACTTTTTCCTTGGTGAAAGGTGAGGATCCTCGGGCAATAACCCGGGTACAGTAACCCGTCTGTGAGAATTATTCTCGGTGGAAACCAGAGGTGTATAGCGTCACTACAAAAGTGTCTCTACGCAGATACCCAATGATTGTAGACGTCACCATCATCTTCGACTGCAATAGACATCTTCTATCACCAGTCCTAACGAAATACAAGTGGTCCAAGTGGCCTTCAGAGAACCATACCTAGCAGGGGACCGCTGCTTTTCCTGAAGTTACGGTGCACAGTAAGTACCATCGTGCCAAAGGAAAGAATCAATGAGAAGTTCATCTTCAGTTTTAAAGAATATCGGTTTTCAATTACGCGCAAGCTTCGTTTTGGTAGAGCACCTTCTGTCAATCTCGTGCATCAAACACTGGATGATTTGTGGAAAAATAACAAGCGGTGTTAGAAACTGCGAAGCCAAGGAGTTCCTGTCCTTGAAATCACAACTGGCCAAACTATATCGAAGCGGGTTAAGCACACTGCTGATTAGCCGCTCGTGGTCGAACGGTTGGTTAATTGTTTAAACTACTAGCCAGTAGCTCAGGGGTGTAAAACACCATGAATCTTGTGAGAAGCTCACTACTGATGCTTCCCAACAAGGATAAAACCGCTGTACACTGACTTGCAGCTTTTCCACGTACGCTGACTCCACTTAAAGGACGAAATCTCTAAATCTTACAGCTGAGCCCAACTCGGCTCGTATTTTGTTGAACAAATTGAGCGCCATGTGGAGTATAATATGGGAATTTTGAAGTTAAAACAGTGTAGTGGAATGAGATGTTATAATTCGATACTTCAGTTACCGTGGGGAACTCTTTTCAAGGATTTTTGGGATCAGTCAAACATGAGTCAAGTGCGGTACTATTTAGGTTCCTTATCACGTCTTTTTATTCATGTACTTCTGAAGTCAGATGTGACCAGCACGTATGGGTGTGTTAATTCTCTCTGTGTACGCGTGGTTGGGTAATCTGGCTAGGTATGCTTCTGTTTGCTGTTCTGCTGGCTGTGATGCTTCATTGTTGAAATTCCTGTTTGGTCTGTGGCCACTATGCCTACTAGATTGTGTAGCAAGTCCATGCCAGATAGATGGGATGCTAGATCCATCACTACGTTTCACGCACTTCGTTTGAGTTGATCACTGATGCTTCGGCGCACGTCTGTTCTACGTGTGACGTGATTTCTGACTGGAGCATACGTGTGTAGTCGGAATTTATTTGATGACTTGACGCAAGTATATAGAGTGCAATGATTGGGTCGCGCTCACGTTTCTTTCTTTTAACTTCATGGGGTTTGGGGGCGGATGCATTTCGTTGGTGCTCCGTGATTCGCATATGAAGTTGCCTGGTTGTCTGGAAGATTTATTTAGCTAGACACTCTGTACATGGAATTTGGTACGATAGGGCCCTTAGCAATTACAGAGTGTCTGGTGGGGCGTTATCAACTCGGAAGAATGTTTTAATATTATAATCGCGAAGTAGTTTTCGAATGCCGTCTGGGTTGTCATTTCTATAGGGTATTCCCGTTGTGACCACCAGGTTTTCATCCGCCTCTTTCACCGTTCCGGGTAATAAAATCCACCGGATAAGTAAAGCTTCCATCGGAGAAGTTTCTCGTGGTGCCACTCAACGAATGTGATGATCAAAGGACGAGTGGCATCACATCCTGTATAAGTGCGAGTTAACCACACTATCGATCAACCGCTCATAGCCAAGCGGTTCCACGTTTTCTCTGCTTTTTCCGCTATAAAAGAGTAGAACGCAAGTACTGTACTACAGTCAATAATCTTCCCTCTTCAATGAGGACCATCAAACGGTGAATTTTTCACTGAAATCGATACTTTTTGAGCCACTCTTGACTCCCAACAGAGATTATCAAGATGTATACGAGAGACATTTTTTCCTGTCTATCAAAACTATGATGCAAGTGAGTTTTCCTAAGTAAATGCACCAAGTAGGCACATGACGAATCGCAGTACAGCCAAGCTTGCTTCCCACATGGTTCGTGCTTTCAAACATGGTTTTCAACTACCTCAATCTACGGTGCCATAGTTGTCTCAAGAAAATATATCCCTAAGATGAGATTGTTGCCCTGAAGCCGGTACAATACAGTTCTTAGCTACAAGGCTTGTTTTTCACATTCACAAGAGAATTTCGGCACGTAACTGCTCTAATATACCCATTCTGAAAGTAGCACCGTCCTTTTTAATTCTTCGGTCCGCTCTAGAAACCCTAGGGGATTATCCTCAGGAGATATTTAAAGAGAAAAGAACTTTTCTGCACAGTATATATTTCGTGATCACTTAAAAGATTGGTCAGAAGTGATCTCTTGGAAAAATGCTGCCTTTACTTGGACACACTCATTCGGTAAGTGGTTCAATCGAATGGTGGTTCTTCATAAATCCTGTCGTAATTGGTTCCTTCGGCGAGTCAATTTCTTACGACAGAGTTTAGCACCAAAATACAGTTCACAAACCAAAGAGTGTGATCTTTTTCACCAACCTTTTCTACTGTTCATTGGTGTGGCTGCTTGCTTTTTGAGTGTGGCCTGATGCTCAGCTTTGTTTTGACGCCATTTTCTGTCTGGCCGGCTGGTGACGAGCTGAACGACTGAGCAAGTGAGCAACTGCTCTTAACGATGTATGTTAGACTTAGTGTTCTCACTGGTTAATTGTTACGCTGCGGTTGCTGTGTTTTAAGTGGTTTATGAATTCGTCTCCTAAATCCGATATCGTGAGAAATATTTGTTCAACTCCATCTCAGTTTACAGATGCTTCGTCTGGTGTGAAATGTAGAAAGAGAATGATAATCAGGAACGAGAAAAACCTACTCAGATCATTCTGGGACAAGCAATAATTTATTCCGGCATTTTTGAGCAGATTATTATGCACGATACTGTGAGAAAATGCCTTGTTTATCCCAACTGTTTTCGTTCGGAGAAATGAGCAGGTGTGACGGCCTACACTACTGTTGAGGTGTGAGTAGTCTGTGGTCCTCTCGAAGCTTCGCCCTGCGTCTGATGGAAGGTGAAGTTTATTAGGGAAATTGTAAAACTGGTGTTCGTTTACAATTGCGCAATAGTCAATGAATATCCATAAAAGTTCAAGAAGACCAGGGAGAATGTCCAGTTTTTAAAAATTGTGTGCATACGCGAAGTTTACTTTCCTGTCCAATAGCTTGTAACTGCTTAGTTGGTGTTTGCTAATAAATGACTTTGCAGCGGAGGATTTTCTCCTTTTACGGGTGGCTTACTCATCCTTTCAAACAGGTTTTGGGACATGGTTAAAATCATGGGTTAGGTCAACATTTACAGAACAAAAAGTGTCTCAACATGACTGCCAAATCCAAATAGAGGTGTGCTTATGTCAAACACGGATGCCTGTGTGTGAAATTCGGTTGTCCCAAGAAGTTTATAGCCTCAGTGCGTGAAATTCCATGCTTTCGCCGTGCGCCTTTTTCTAATCCTAATCCGTGTAAATGGTTAGCTGTCCATGTGTCCAAAGGATTCGCATGAGTATCTTTGTAATGTACTACTCATAAGGTTGCTGAAAATCCATCGACAGCCCACGACCGGTTTCGCCCTTCTTGGGGCTCATCAGAGATTCGCACACCTCTCATTCTGTCGATGAGTAAATCTCACCCGCTGTCCAGTTGATGGAATCAGATCGGAGGTGCAAGCCTGGTAGACAGCCGATAGCATGGCAACGGTTGACACGGATAGTGACTCACACTGTGGGACAGAATCAGCTGCGCCAATCACTGAGCTTTTTTTCAGTGGAGACAACCCGTAGTAGGCAAGTTACCAGCACGCAGCAATAACTGAACTGCGAAGAAAACAGTAGGTTACAGTGCCTTGTTCAGCAAACCAATAAACGAACTTTCATCGTTCCATATGAATTCGTTACTTTCACGTCTGCTGTTCATTCTACCCCAACAGAAGTATGAGCAGTTCATAAGTGATTTCCAGCATACCAGCATACCATACTGGATTGTCTGATGATCCACTTTGGACAGAAAATGATTGAAGCCATATGTGGCTTCTCTGTGAGACCACTTTCCGCTCTTCCTAAATGGTCCAGCTCTTGTTCCTATGTGACTTGCCTTGTGTTTTTTTCAAACGTACAGACACATTTGAGGCTAAGTAATCTAATCTCTCAAAATACGAAGTAGATCAGTCCATCCACATGCTATGTTTGTTACATCATCATCAGGTGTAAGAACCGTGTAATTGTCGTACAGTACTCTTATAGCTGCCCCAATTTCGTTCACCGATAATTTGGGGAGGTGCTACGAATGGCAATACGCCGACACTTGACACTGACGAAAAGAAAGACGGAGTAGGATACGGACTTTTGTACTGTGAAACAAAAGTAAAAATATTTCAGGGGCTAGGACACATAAAAGGCCGCGGTTGCACAAAGTTTGATAAGCTCGGTGTTCTGCAGCGTGTACTTAATCTTCCCTGAGAGTCGCTTGAACATCTGACGTGAACGAGCCGCCTAATAATATACAACTTAGCTGCCTATTAGCTACAGAGGCAACGTTTTGAAATGCCCTGAACAGGCATTGCTCTTTTCAGCGTATCCCGTTACAATAGCACTTGAAGCTGTCATGCAGAAGGTTAATCTTCAGACAGGATGCGAGAGCCCAGAACGGGGACATCACAACGTGCAGCGTTTAATCCGTCTGATGTGCTGCCAGAAATGAATGAGGTATCTAGGCTATATCATCGAATGACGATCAATGAGAATCACTCACGCTGGTGTGCTAGCTAAGTTGTCCAAGTCTAGAGGGGAAAAAAGCTAAGAATCCTCAGGTGAAGAATTGGGCTCAAATCAAGACATGTGCGGCTGGCGCTGTTTTGCTTTTGTGAAGAACGATCACCCCCTTCCGAAGGGGATGATGAAGCATTTGTTGACAACAGATTCTCGTTCTGAAGTTTAATCGTTGCTAGACGTGCCGCTTTTTAGGTTTCTTGACGTATTCCCAGGATCCCTTATGCGAAACAGGCACTTTCTGTTGAGTACCAGAAGACCTACTGGTCAAAAGGTGTTCCGTTTCCGGATCGCCCTTTCCCTGAATATTAAAAGAAACGGGCGATCAAACCACCGTTGTCTATAAGCAGGACAATAATCGGGACATCAAGAAGAAACTAACGCAGCAGTGTAAGTTGGTGAAGAAAATAATTGTTAGGAAAGTATAATAGTATTACAGAGAGATGCGTGGCTGATGAAAATTACTACAACCAGTTTGATAACTTGCTTCTCGTAGTCGGCTATTACCAGTAAGCTTATACTCAATTTCAGAGAGGAAAAACTACTTAAGATAGAATTGTCTTGCTACCCTGAGCAGTTGTGAAACCTCAGTGCACAATTATGGACCATCACTTTGTGATGATTAACGTGCTTATAGAGAAAGGTGTCTGAGACCGACAAAATACTTGAGAAATATTCTAAGGATACTTCAGAAAAATAGTTTACCTGGTTCATTTACTCTGGCGCTTCTCTCGGATCTTCTCACCGTTGTCCAGTCATTTGTTTTCAAGTGGCTAGGGACACTTGTGTGAGAAATTTAGATCGGACAAGCTACAGAGTGCATGCTAATTTATGTCCATCTGAGTAGGCACCTATAAAACCATCTTGAGATGAATCTGTAGTTCAGCTGCTAGACCATTTTACCATTCATCAGTCATACTAACCCGAAAATGAATCGTCAGTGGATACTATGGTTCCACATTTGTCTGGCATGGCTTTCAGTTTTCCCGTTTGCAAAATGTCAGGTAGGTTTGACCCTCATCTTCTAAGATGTTCTACCTGTTTTTTGTGTGCAAATGTGCGTCCGGCAACTATGGCATTAGGCAATTAAAATTTAGGACTTCATATGACCTACTGGAGTGGGAAACATAGGAAATTGCGGATGTTTACATTGTCAGACAAGTCTACAGTTTCAAGTGGTTTAATAGCTTGACGGGACATTTTGTTGCCGTCTATTCCATGTAGAGATAAAGTAAATAGGATATGGTGGTTGGGTGACTCATTCATATACTAAGTTCAGTGGGAATTCTGACTAGTTTCTGAAAAACTGGACAACCGGTACTCGTCGGTACGGTCCACATGCGGCTGGTCGACTGATCCTTCAGTTGGCAGGTTCCAGCTGTTGGAGGTAGAATAACGCGTCCACACCTTTGTAAGACGTCCGGATGAACACCGAACCCAGGCCAGTGTACCTTCTGGAATCTGAAGATGCGTGTTCATTCAGTGACCTTGAATATGTGGTTTTTCAAGCGACCAGACAACAGTGTACAGGACAACTTAATTCGGCTCATTCTTCCTAAAGGCGTGCCTTACTTGGTCTGTTATTAATCGCAAATGACTGAGTCAGCAGCTAAGCAGACTGGGATCCAGGATTCTTGTCACAATTCATTAGACTGAGCAGTGGATGCAATTTCCTGGGGCTAACAGATAGAACCTGCTAACCAAAAGTAAACTTAGCTCGTCTTTTCAGAACTTCTAGAAGAGTTTCTGTATAAGTCTATTTTTGGTACAACTGAAATGATCACGTCTTTGCTAACTCCAGCCTTAACGATCACCTTCTAGTAGATGGTCGATGACAGTCTGTGATAAACACCAACTTCTCATAGAGAAAGCTTATTGTCAGGTCTGCTGTATACTGCGAAAACGCAAACGGGCAAACAGAGATTCCTTTTAAATAACCATCGCACTCATATAGCAGTCAACACTGACGCTTCCGGTTGTTTCCCCATTTCTAATGTTCCTGGTTTTGTGTCTCAGTGCGACGTCGGGTTGCAGAGCATGTATATTCGATCACATACTGCCTACGGTTTCTATCCGTCAAGCTGCAGTACCAGGCCATGTCGTGTCGCACGCTGGTGGTGAAAATCCCGAACCAGTAGTTGTTTGGTTTCTGTGCTTTTGTGTGAATACTATCGGCGAGGTTACATCCTCAGAATAGGCAAAGTTGTCTGGAAACATAGATTACTCTTCTGCTCCTTTCACGATAAGATGTTTAGCTGACCGGTTCTCTAGCACAGTAGCAACTAAGATGCCCGTGCGCCCCCAAATGTTTAACCATTTGACCATTTAATTACCTGTCAACTTGCCTAACTACTTAGTTACTCACCTGCGCACTGACTTGGTCACTTAATTTTTACCTTGCCATAGTCAGATGGAGGGGGCTTCACTAGGCGGTATTAAAAATATCCTCATCACTGTTACTACTAACAAAATTAAAGTAACCTGCTGAGAAATTAAAACAGCACCCCAAGCTGAGAGAAAATCCGACCGGTCGGGGATAAAAACGACAGAAGTCTGCTGTAATAGGGTTTCGTAGGGAAAAATCGGAAAAAATCCATCAAACTTGACCCCTCAAAGATTACCCTTCCGGAAAACCTCAGGTTCTGTCAGTCGTTAAGTCATCGTATGAGCTCCCATAGAAATTCATTACTCACGAAACACGACGGCATCGTCTACATTGTGTTAAAGCAACTAGCTCGTATACAAACCACAATGTTTCAACTGCCATTTTCAGGAAGGAAGTGCATTTCAATACACCATGGGTGAGTTCAACGTTTGCTTGGTTTCCTGTCTTTATTAAGTCCCGTGTACTGTCTACGGTTATCGATCACCTGGGATACCCAAACACACAATGATCGAACGTGGTCGGTTTTCCAACTGTTCCTTTTCTGAAACAAAACAATGAGAATGAGCTTGTGTAAGACTTGTTAACAGCAGGTTTATCGCTTTAGCTAAGTCCAATCCTCTAGACTTCCCCATTGCACCCTGGCAAGCAAAAAAGGACGTACTTGATTGCTTTTTAACAGTCGAGTGAACATTTTCCTCATCAACTCTAGTTTACTTTTCCTAACAGAGCACACTACTCACAGGATTGTTAAGACATCTTCTGGACGTTCCTTACACTTGTGAAGTTTGGATAGCCTGGATGTAGGAGTAAATAACACTGCGAGATGATGTCGTTGAGATCAGATAACTGGGGCAAAAATTAATCGGTGGCTCTTCTCTCTGAACTGTCCGAAGCACTTATCCGAAAGTTCATTCTTATTCATTTCAGTCCATGCGGAATAGTCAAAAACCTACCGTAGCTAGCATAGCTCGATCGGTTGTTGATCAGGTGGCTGTTGATCTGTTCACCGAGCCTGGCAATGGGCTTGCAAACTTTTCGTCACCATACGAGGAGACAACATCACTGCGCAGTTGGGTGCGTATGGTGACCAAACGTTTGCAACCCAGTTGTCAAGCTCGGCGAACAGATCAACAGCCACGTGATCAACAACCAATAAACTCATCTGAGTTACCAATATTTCAACACATTATCCCCATAGTTGAATTTTCGTACCATCACCAGGTTCAAAATATCAGCCATCGATTCTCTTCCTGCGACCCACCTCGGTGGTCTTTAAAGCACCCTTGCATTCTCGTATTAACTTGACGTAAACGGATTATGATTTTGTTGATCGCAACGTGAATGGCATGAGTGAAGGATGCACGGCAGTGGATTCTGTCTCAAGGTGAGTTAGCCACAAAAAGAATAAAGCAACTTTAGAGTGCATTTCGGTTTTTCAACTCGGACTAACTTTACTCACAAGATCGTGAGCGGAATTCCGGAATCTCCTTGTTGTACCAACAAACCTATTATCGGACCAACTATCTTGCAACACATTCACGAACGGTAGCGATACCAAACGCATTACTTAATAGTTCGAAGTATGCTCTGGTGTCTTTTATCTTCCTGGTTTGACTAAACAAAAAACTTGTGTGATTAGCGCGACTTCTCATGTGATTGCCACTAGTTTCCAGTTCATATAAATCTAGAGAAGTCGGGCTTATCAAAGCAAATGTGGACATGACACAAAATCGGTGCTTCAGGTTCTGCTTCAAAAGTGCGTTCCATGGTTTGTGACATCTACGCGTTGTATGTTGGGCTTGACAACTAATCAGGTTCATTCGTACTCCTGATTTTTTGGAATCCAGGCCAAATGATTGGTGGTCTTCAACTCACATAATTACAGCAAGTACATCGCACAAGTGACTGTTTTCCGAATTCATAGTGTGTGGCCTGAAGTGTTCGTGACAGGTTCTTACATAACTATTCTCTACGTCGTACGTTGCGCAACATCCCATGGGCATTGTCACGGCTGGACTATTTCGGAGTTTAGTGTGGTGATATACATCATGCTCTGGGCTTAGTGTAGTTCGATTGCATTAATATTTCCTCGTTGACTACACCCGTTGTCCACGGTTTTCTGGCAACTGTGATTAGTAATCACCCGTGTGTGCAGACTTGGCATGTCATTTTACATACGAACTGTTTCTCATGTATTTTAAAGCATCCTGAATTGGTTTGCAGAAATATGCTGCAATCCGAATGAGTTGTATCAGGGCGAACAATGTTACCCCTGTTCTGGTATTAAGTGGATCAACAGCGGCATGATTTTTCCGGTTGGAAGGAATGAATGCATTGGCATAGGGCATATATAAACACATATCTGACGCCAGATTTGCTACTCTGACTCTGAGGCTCGAAATCAAGGCAAGTGTGACCGTTAAACCCAGGATTCGTCTGTCACATTCGGCGGTCGCGGTGCCAAAATGCGTCGGAACTTCTGGGTCGCCATATTGGTCGGTAAGTCCCGTTTACTGTCTGCCTACGGCTGCCGATCACCTGGGAGACCAAAACACACAACGATCCGATATGGCCTGTTTTCCAACTGTTCTGTCTGCTTACGTCTACAAATAATGGATGTCTGTACCACTTCATCACATCCAAGCCAGCTCCCGGAAAATCGTTCCGAATCAATGATTAAGCCTTGACTCAGTTCTCGGCCCTCCTGGTCCCCTTTAAGCAAAACCACCAATTGCACGTACGGTGTAGTATATGCCCAAAACTAGTAAAAAAAATTTGCCCCTAATTTCAGTTTGCACACAAAATGGGACCGCAGATGCACAGCTGCCTACAGGCAGTGTTTGTATTACTCGGAACTCTCCCGAGGACAGTGATAACAATTGAAGTATTGCAAATTTGCATCAGACGGAGGAAAACCGAAAACGCGTGGTTCTTATTTAGGAATGTAGTGTCAACAACAGAAAGACGAAAAGCCAAACCGACTGAGCTGGACAGGATTCGTTGGTTGGTGTAGAACGGGTCCATAGCCTCATTCCTAATTTGATTTTTACTGAAAGTGTACAACTCAAAACACAATGTTGCAAGTTGCAAGTGTGGTCCGGCATCTGCGCCGAAATGGATACCCTGTGTCAAGGGTTTTCTGGCCAAATAAATGATGGATTGGTGTGAGTTTACGCACTGACCTTTCACGTTGAATCGTACTGACGTTAGATGAGGCCACGTTCGTCCTGCGTATACACCAAACTGAACGCCACAGCGAAAACACTGCTGGGTATTTCATTATTCATCCCAACTGCAGCTATTGAAGTACTACTATCCTCGAATCACTGGGACCGAGCGTCAACTTGATTAGTTGTCAAATAGTGCTTACCACGTGATTGGCTGTGAGGAAACACGTCAGCATGACGTGACAAGCTCGAGTCGGGCGTCTATAGTTCAAACTGCAGGCACAAACAATGATGTGCACTTCTAAATTGTATGAGTACAGTGCTTCCCCCTATGTGTTGTAGACAGAGGTGAACAATTATTCCAAGACAACACAACTGAGAGTGGTCTGATCACCCACAATAACGGAATTGAATACACAAAGCAAAGGATGCACAACAATCGACCAGTAAAATAATTGTTCCATCAAAGAACTTCGACAATTCTACGTGCGACTGAACACCGGGTTCTGTTTTGATTGTTTTTTCACATTCACAGTCACCTATTGTCCTCGTTATTATTAGTTTTGTTATCACTAATACCATTATTATCAGATAATCGTTTATAAAAACAGTAAAGAAGTCTTTTAAATGCTCCTACGTTCATGAAACCCACGCGTACTCTCTCCGGCTAATCAATAACCTAATGAAAACTCATTGTCTGTCTACCCAAGATAGGAAAGAATGCGAAATTTCGAGTCAAAATAGATCAACCTAAGATATTAGTAGTTGCGGAATTCGACTGCAATGCTATTCTCATTCTTACCTTCTATGTCACCAGATATTGATCCAAACTCTCAGTATTCAAAAACAGTTACAAGAATATCCAAATGAGACCACTCAGAATTCTTCGGCCCAGCTCTAATCCATCATTGTCATCGGTAGCCCAACGTATGCTATTGTACGACCATGATTTAGTTGAACGCTTTATTTTTAATAAAAGAATAAATGTGGGTGAGGAAGGAGCCTAGTGGTAGCCTAGCACAATCATTCCGAGATGCCTACATCTTCAGACACTCATTCAGATATTCTGACATCGATTAGCAACAATATCTTGCAGTGCCTCCACCCGGTTGTATGTACAAGTTATTGATCAGCCTGGTTGCTCCAGACGACCACTTTTCCAAGAGGATTTCAACACTTCAGGCTCTATAGATGCCTATTTTCCATCAAATTGACTTTCTGCTTGAACACCAAGTTATTCACGTATCGCAATTACCATTTGATAATCTGGTGTTGATGGGCAACTCAGCTGAAACTTCTCCGAACATCTCGTTTATGGTCTTCCTCAGTTGGAGTTTCTGCTTGGAAATCGTCCCATCCTTGTTTTGTAACGATTTTCAACATATTAAGGTTTCAAGACTGCGCATAATAATATCGATAAAAAACCCTATACAAGGTGTCACCAGTTTTTTTGGAACTTATTAGGTAGACCTGATTTCTATATTCAGAAATGCAGATAATTATAGACGAGAGAAGAGGCGAATTTCAACGGAGTCTCCCGTAAGCATCGCAGTAATTTGCAAATAAATGTTTATCTTACAGTGTAATATGCTGGTGGGGTGTTAAGTTTGTGGAGATGATGCATCTTGACCTACCGGCTGATCTCCGAGAAGACTCAAACTGGCAATGAACCATCTAGAAAGGTAGTATTGAGTCCTGATTAATAGCACGGCGAATCCTCTTTGCAGATCACCGCATCCGTTCGCTAGTGCTCCGTTAGTGTTGATGAGCGTTCCAATTGCTCGGTTTTGAGCGAATGAACTCAAGTCTTCGACGAACCTAACCCAATCTGGAGGCGTAAGCAGGGATACAAATTAAAGAAGCAGTTTATCAGCGTTATCTTTGAGGGTTCTCGTCTTGGGTGAGCATGAAACCTCGACACTGTTAGAATATTTCTATCCTTGTCTCGATTAGTTGGTTAGTTCTCACCCAGGCATCTAATCACTACTATACCGTTACATCCTGGAAGCACCTGGATTAGCATGTCTGAACTCTTGAATATGTTCACGTTTGAGCGAGTTGATCGTGAGATCAGTTCACTGGCAGAGTGGCTGGTCATCTAACGAACGGTGTCTTCTACCTGATTTCTTCTGAATCCCTGTCGGGAACCAACAGAACTTCGGAAGACCCCTCACACAGGAGTGATGAATTTTAGCGTTCAACTGCATTTTAGGTATATTCCCTCATAGTTAGGCAAGTTGAGTCCCTACATCAAACCACTTTGTGTTGGACCTATACTCTCAAACTTCTTATTTAACCTAGATAACATTCCGCGCTATTGTGGGCGCAACGCATTTGATCCTTACTGGACGTGTATGTTTCAAACCGAACCAGCGACTCCATCCTCGTCACTACATCTCAACGAGAGGATTGTCGGTGGCGTACGGTCACAAGTCGGTCAGTGGCCCTGGATAGTTTCGCTGATGTTCAGAGAATCATCCGAGGAAGTTCGCCAAAGAGTTGTGGAGGCAGGAGGAAAGCTAATTATCCACACCAATCCGGATGGTTCCCAAATGTTCCACTTGTGTGCCGGTACCCTGATTCACCCAGAATGGATCGTTACCACTGCCCACTGTTTCTTGTAAGTTCTAAGCCATGGGACCATCAAGCGCTGGAAACGAGCTATGCATAACTGCGTTTGATTCGAAATCTGGTTACTCATGAGTAGCGAGGTGGTTCACTAGAGAAATGCATCGGTCTTCACACAGGACGTTATATGTATCTGTATTGTAGTCAACTCACACGTGTTTAATTAGTCTCTCTCCGCCTTCCCTTTTGGGACTAGTCTTGCAGTCTCACATCATTGAGGACTAGGGTTTGACCAATATTAAACCTCATCAAAACTATATATATCCCTCAGCCGCGTCGGGATGTTAACTGCGACTATCAGATACGCATGGCAAGTGTGTAACATCTGCTGTACTGACCCGCACTGGAGACACGTGAGTGATCACGCGCAAACAAGTGAGATCATGCACAGTCATGCAATGTTAACAGTTTGTCCCAACTATCAGCAGACGCCCTAGTAACTCCACTGACTAATCCTACCATGAACTCCCTTTCAAACTCTCCCCATGAACGATTCACACATGCAACTTATTTTCCCCATGGTTTTAACAGTTGAAATAACAGGAAATATCGAGTTCTTCCAGTCATTTTGCCCATGTTTCTCCCGACCGCGTACTGTGATACCCTCTCTCACAGGAGACCTGGTGATCAAGGAAGCAAGGGTTAACGGGAGTTATTTGTGTACACAAATTTTGCTGGGTTTAAATTACTGCCCGGTGATCTTCTTGACTTTTACTTCCTCTGTATGGTTGAGATCCCCTGTTGATAACCCCACTCTCAACGCTCAGTGTCACACACATGTTGGTTTGATGATATCCCGAGAATCCTAAGAAAACCGACACTCCAGTTTTACCACGGCTTCAAATTTACTGTGGGGCCGTCTCTTTTACGAAAGCACAACTTGAACCTCAGAAAATTCAAGAAACCATGTTACCCTTCAGTCTGAGTAGTAATCGTGGGACCGCTGTACGTAAACCGTGTGGTTGAAAAGTGAGTAAAGCTAACTGCTTTTTGAGTATACGGTACTTACAATGTGGTTGACCACTTGCAGCCGAATAATGTAGTATTCAAACATCGATCGGGTTCGAACAATTTTCAAAAACCAGACTGTGCATACTGTTGATCATTCTTGGCATGGATGTGATCCCTAGCACAATGGCATCATCTGTGTTGTAAAATCTCAATTTCTTGTCGTAATTTTGACGTACAGTAATGCGCAACATCTCATGGGTTCTCATCAACCGGGGAGGAGACCCCTCAATGACTGAGGAAAGTGAATCTTTGAGCCAGAGCACAAGTATTCAGTTTCAAGTTTCTCAAGCGCTATCAGTCTCCTACTTTCCTGTGGGACTCCGTAACTTGACTTGATTAACTTATCTGTATTAGTGACCGATAGCTTTCCTAGGCGTTCAGCTACTCGGTTTGCAGTGTAAGCTACCTAAATCGAATTCGACTGTCTTCGATTTCACTGTCTGTAAACCATATGTGTACTGCGGATTAACTTACTGAGACAAAGAAAGCTATTTTCTCAAGGGTTTGAGATATTCACAGAAGATGTCTGCCATTGGTTGGGGAGGGTGTTGGTCCACGTTTACGAGGTAGTTGTTGGTCTGTTTGGTAGGTTGTGGAGGGTTCAACCGCCACCATCGGAGTTTCTGCAAAAACTAGAATAAAATACGTAGAACTGGCAAGAATGTCGAGAATGGTTTTAGATCAGTCGAGCTGACACGTGGTAGTGTGTGGTTATCAGAGGGAAAATCCATCAGCAGAAGTAGCTTAGATCTCAAGTGTACTTAATCTCCTCCAACTGAATTGTTCTATCACTTACGAGCCACTGACCAGTGGCACCCAACGTTTGTCAATTGAAGCATCTTGAACCGGAGGATTAGGGAGCTAAACTCAACCAGAAGTAAACTGAAATCTCCCCAACCTACCCAGGATTTAGGCAACCACACTAATCGACAAGATCCTTTAACTAACATTCAACACTGAACTAGTGTGCCAATCGAGACTGCTCTTGCCGAGTGGTTCTCCATCTGTTTTAAAACCCTTGTCAACTTGGTGACCCACTCACTTGACGCAATGCAGCTTTTGTGTTAAAAGCGAAACGTTGCCCAGTTAAAAACTGCAACTTGTTTACCAAGCCCTTCTGAAACGAAAAATAAAGCGCCATTGTAAACGCCCGAATTTAGGGGTGACTTTACCGGAGCTGAAAAAACTCAGTCCAACATGCGCTTTGCCCTAATCGGACCCGTTTTGTGTGGATGCAAGTGGATCGATCTCCTGATGTCTACGACCAGTTTAAACACTTAGTATCAACATTACTTGGCCCCTGAAGTCACCCGTACGCATGGCATTAGTCAAAAACAGATCAGTTTTCATCAAACTGCATATCTAAATTCGGGACATGAAACCTACAAGGATCAGGTTTACCCTTGGTTGTTTTGTATTCACCTGAAGAGTCCCAATTGAGTAGACATTTGGGCGCAATTTTTTTAAGATTGGCTTCATTTGTAATTATCACTCAAAGAACTCCAATCCCATCTGTATGGTTTTTGACTGTCCGCCAAGGAATAAGGAAGTGGTCAACATTCCATCGCTTACCTGGAACACCGGGGTAAGTTTGTTAGAACGACCAGTGACACGATTAATCGGATTTCTGAAAACTACTGGACGCATGAGATAACCCAAATTAACCAATGAAGCAGCCAACTATTTGCCCAGGGCAAAACTGTATGCCATTGGTCACTGATGAATTCTTCAATCCAGTAAATTTTGCTAAGTGTGGGAAGAAGGAACATATCACACGACGAGTGAGAAGTCACCACTCGAGGACCCAGTCAATACGTGACCACGTGATATGGATTCCATGATTGGCGGGGTGGAGCTGAATTCAGTGTCATGCAAATTAATTAGACTGTTTATCAGCCGTCCTTCAACTACTATTCGGGAGGTAGTGGTCTCGCGTGACCTCGGAATGGTTATCATTTCCACTAGGGATGAAAAGACCGTATAGTACTTCTCGCATAGGTTCGCCTCACTTGCGAGATAATATCGCCTACGAGACTTTCCAGATCCTTCCATACTGTCAACAGTACAGTGTAGTGAGGCCTACGGATTTCCACGTACTGCGCTAAACAATAGGATGCCTCTGGGTAAGCCGCAAGGGGTCCGGCTTACATACACAGGAGAAACACTTCGTATTGTTTTGTTTCGTAATCTTGCGGGTTAGACTCTGTTCCAGTAACACAAATGTAGCTTATTGATCCGCCTTCTTCTGGGCGAACCTGAATAGCTAATTAGCTAGCGGTTTTACGGGACTACACGACACATGGACTTCGTAGATTCGAACAGTCAGTCATTAGTATCGACACATGGACTTCGTAGATTCGAACAGTCAGGTCATTAGTATGGAGTGCTTTTTTCCTGAAAATTCGCTTTCTACGCGCACGCTCCTGGTTTGAATTAAACCATCATACTCAGAAAATACGAAAAAAATGTATACGTAAAGGAGTTGAAAAGTTGGGGGAATAAGTCATATGGTTAAAGTGACACTCCTATCACGGTAACCAGCAGTCACGAAAGCGGGATTCGTTCACATGATGATGAATCTCTTTTCTAATCGAACATTGCTCTTCGGTTTAATCGCATCCGCCTCAGACACGAATTGCCTTTTGTTACCATGCGTCCCTAGATTCTGGATGGCTTTTGTTACAGGTGACGTGTAATGTCCAAATTACCCAGAAACCGCCTCAATAGAATAAGAACAATGGAGTTCCAACAAAAGCCTTCCTGTCCCCTAGAAAAGCAAAGGCAATCTGTGTCACCTGGGTTACTCACTTGTGCAATACTGGAAGTACCAGTTAAGCATGGAACTCATTGTTTTCTCGGTCCTTTTTTTTCTCAAACCTATTCAACCCATGGAAAAATTCAAGTTACTGCAACTGAGCAAACTAGCTTTCCTCTTGTATGTGGTCCTGCCCGATTTCCACACCTGTACTGAACAGCTGTCAGTCCCTATCAGAGTAAACACTGGTTCTATCAGTTTTTCTCAAATGTTTCCAGTCCTACTGAAGCGTATGCTCACTTGTCGACCGACCCAGCCAGATGGACTGCCCGCGTTGGTGAGTTCGACATGCTGGACGAACAAGTGCCACATTTTGACATGAATCTGGAACTGATCTTCCCCCATCCCGAATACAATGGTAAGTTACCGAGGCGAGATTTTGGTGACAGTAGCCCTAAATTTATTCTAAAGCCATGAAGTCGCCCACCTGTTGTTGTCCGAGTCAATCTGCAGTGGCAACAAACCATGTCTGCAACCTTATATATTTGGCTTCAACGGTTTCGTCTATTGAACCAAAACAGTGGGTGACTGGCCATTGTGTCTAGGTCCAATTGTGGTCGTCACGACAAATACCATAGACGTTTAACAGAACGCCCTCCACTCCAACAGATCGCTGATCACTTAGTGAGATCAACAAGTCAGTGTGATCTGACTGTAAGCAATAAGCAGCTCCTAGTGATTGTTACGACCGTTTATTGTGTTGAATTTTGCTGAAGTAATCAGATGGATGAAAAGGGTCTCACTTGTTTGGACTAGCAAACTTTATTTTCTGCCCAGAGAGATCGAAAACCTTATTTTCGACATAGCCCATATGAAGAATTGGAGAAACAACTATTCTGCATGGTTATTCTTTATTTCACAGGCACGACGATCGCAAACGATATCGCACTGATCAAATTAGCCGAGCAAGTTCAACTAGGTCCGAATGTTAACATTGCCTGTTTACCTAAAGCAAGCAACGGTGATCTGCCCGGAGACTGTTGTATCGCCGCCGGCTGGGGATACACCCAGGAAGGTAGGCTTATAATGTGTTGTTACCATCAAACTTGCCTGTAAATACATCTTCAGTTGCTTCATTCCACGTATGCCAAATGCTTTGAACCGCAGGTCCGAGAAGATCACGTGACGAACAAATCATGCGGTATACCTATAGCCTACTCAGAGAAGCTAGTTACCTCGTTCCGAATCGTCCTTCATCCGACGCGTTCTCTTAGTTCTCAGTTAGATAAGTTGGTAAGGATTCAGTCCTAATATTTGGATTGCTTATCAGTATTTACCTGATATAGCAAGATGAGTGCCTCAGACGCATTGTTCAGATCCATCGTGTTGGTCAGATAAGCGGTGATGATACTTGAATGACGTGATCTATTGTAACGCAGAATGACAACTGCTCAAGGGATAGCTGAGCGCCCATTATTCTGCACGAGCTGAAAATGCGATTATTTCGGTGATCCGTCGCTAGCTTTCGTATACTGACTGTGCCAAACGCTCAGTGTCTCACTTTATTGACAGTTATAGGTCTGTTTCATCCTGGAATATGTTGATATATTTTCTTTGTTCCCAATGCGAAAAAAAGATAAAGAAAAGCAGGCTGTGGTTTGAATTTCCCAACATTACTTCAGGATGAGAGTAGATAATGACAACAAATCAGACAGTTGAGCGTCTTCAGTAAATGCTCCCGTTCTCAAAGACCTTCATGAACAATGTGAGATGGTCTGTCAGTCAACTTATTTCGGACTTACTGTATGTTCGTACTTTGGTACATCTGAGGTAGTGCATCCGCGTTCTGCGCAGAAAAGGAGAACATGATAGAGTGAGTTTTTCAATGGTCCACATGCAATCTGAACGAGGACAAACAGTCACTTAAGCAGATATCACCCGGGTGGGTTATAAAAGCGACAAGTTAACTGTGCCCTAGACAGGCTCGTTCGCGTCAAAACAAAGTGTATTCTACGGCGCAATAGGGTGGAGAACGGGCTTATCCGCCAAAAATAATAACACGAGAAAATGAAGCAAACAAAGCATTCCAAAATAATTCTTTGGCACTTGGTGAGCTCAGCACTTTGTAAAACTTATGTTTGGCGAGGAAATCATTCGAAACATTACGCTAGAAAGGCGCCGGTATCCGACCATCCGTGACATTGGGAAGACATTTTTCCGGAGCTAAAGATCCAGAGAAATCTCCCTCATTGGTAGATTATCGCCAGTCTCACTGTACAGTGCGGTACCCAGCCTGCCTCTGCAATCCAGTATGGAGATGTGATAAATTTCCCTTGTTTTAGATTGAGGTAGTACTCGAGGATTGCACAGAATGCTCTACCGTGTTTGCCATGTTTAAAACTCATCAGGGAAACGTGGCGTCCGGGGTGCAGCGCTTGAAAAAGCTGACCGCCGCATCGATTAGAGGGATATGTCACCAACTGGCTATGTACAAATAGAAGATGTCCTGATTGGTTGCAATCTGGGTCAAGCAGAATCGAACAATTTTAGCATGGCTATTCTCTCACTATCAGAAAGATTCTAGCTTGATCCTGTGAATCACGCTATAAACACAACTGTAGTATGCTTCCTCTGTCTCCCTAAAAGGCTACCTCAGGTTGTCCTTGCCTTTGGTATACAGTGGTAGGCGGAACAGTACATCCAGAACTAGCATAGTAGCAATGGATCACAGCACCTAGCTCGTACGAAATAGTTAGACTAGATGCCTCAGTACAAATGACTATTGTAGGTGAACTCAAAAGATAAGTCCTAAAGCAGGCAGAATTGTTAGTTGGACAACCATAATTTTGACCGATAAGAGAGGACATATCTATCGTACTATAAATAAAATAGATAATATTCGGAACATCTTCATTTTTACCTGACACAGACAGGAACTTTGGATCTTCCGTTTTAAAAACGATCGATATCATGCTGAACTTCATCTACTTCCACCGCCCCCTTGAAAATGGGCATTTTACGATTTCATTTGTCCCATCGTATTTCAGCCTGGCGTCCCAACCCTGTTCTTATTGTTCACTAACTCCGGGTTGAGGTCGCAGTATCTGCTGCCACTTGATGGCAAGCAGATTGCATTTTTTCGGTACAGTAAATCCGTTATAATGTTAGTGTTTTTGGTAAGTGTGCAATGATATTCAATGATATTCTCCTTCCAATTGAGGAGGGTGCAGTTGGTGATGTAGGAGACCTGTTATTCTGGTTACTACCACCCGGGGGGTAAGATCTCGTTCTGCAGTGTTCCTGACAAAGTGAAGGTGGCTCTCAGTAGTCACTGTAGGCGGGCCAGTGCTGTGTAGCAGTTAGCTGTAACCTGCTTGTGCAGTTTATAAAAAATGGCACAGCAATCAGCTGTCAGAAGTATTTGGGGATACCTGGACCCCAGTCAATTACTGCACATGCAAGAAATTTGCGATTAATTTGAAACACTTAAGTCATGATAAAGCGCGTTTTTAAACTCAGCGTGCTATAACAGTGAAAAATCGTCAAAATGAGAAGATATAGACTAAATCTATTGTAACAACGATCGAATAAACTTATACTGTTCTGTATTGATATTAATGACGTAAATCAGCTCCGTCATTCTATGCAGGGTCTCAGTCAACTGACAAAGTCGGGCGAACACATCGGTAAAACCGGTCGTGGGTCTCAGGTTGTCCTTGCCTTTGGTATACAGGGTTGGGCGGAACAGTATATCCAGAACTAGCATAGTAGCAATGGATCACAGCACCTAGCTCGTACGAAATAGTTAGACTAGATGCCTCAGTACAAATGATTATTGTAGGTGAACTCAAAAGATAAGTCCTAAAGCAGGCAGAATTGTTAGTTGGACAACCATAATTTTGACCGATAAGAGAGGACATATCTATCGTACTATAAATAAAATAGATAATATTCGGAACATCTTCATTTTTACCTGACACAGACAGGAACTTTGGATCTTCCGTTTTAAAAACGATCGATATCATGCTGAACTTCATCTACTTCCACCGCCCCCTTGAAAATGGGCATTTTACGATTTCATTTGTCCCATCGTATTTCAGCCTGGCGTCCCAACCCTGTTCTTATTGTTCACTAACTCCGGGTTGAGGTCGCAGTATCTGCTGCCACTTGATGGCAAGCAGATTGCATTTTTTCGGTACAGTAAATCCGTTATAATGTTAGTGTTTTTGGTAAGTGTGCAATGATATTCAATGATATTCTCCTTCCAATTGAGGAGGGTGCAGTTGGTGATGTAGGAGACCTGTTATTCTGGTTACTACCACCCGGGGGGTAAGATCTCGTTCTGCAGTGTTCCTGACAAAGTGAAGGTGGCTCTCAGTAGTCACTGTAGGCGGGCCAGTGCTGTGTAGCAGTTAGCTGTAACCTGCTTGTGCAGTTTATAAAAAATGGCACAGCAATCAGCTGTCAGAAGTATTTGGGGATACCTGGACCCCAGTCAATTACTGCACATGCAAGAAATTTGCGATTAATTTGAAACACTTAAGTCATGATAAAGCGCGTTTTTAAACTCAGCGTGCTATAACAGTGAAAAATCGTCAAAATGAGAAGATATAGACTAAATCTATTGTAACAACGATCGAATAAACTTATACTGTTCTGTATTGATATTAATGACGTAAATCAGCTCCGTCATTCTATGCAGGGTCTCAGTCAACTGACAAAGTCGGGCGAACACATCGGTAAAACCGGTCGTGGGTTGTTGAAGAGTTTCCAGTAACCTTGTGAGTAGTTTCTTCTATGAAAATATACCGCAATATCTGAAACATGAGTCGATCTGTGTGCATCACATTCGGTTGAAGAATACCATAAATAAGAGTTTCACTCGAGTTCCTCGTGAAAACCGATTGATTTGAAAATGAGTGTATTTGTCGCAATCAGTCCAAATTGGTTTCAAGTAGAACATAAGGTTGACGGCAACTCGAGGTTTGTGCCTGTCTGATGACCCCCAAGAAGGGCGAAGGGCTGTCGAAGAGATTTCAGCAACCTTGTGAGAAAACTGTGAGAATTAAGTTTCGTACGTATATCGGTATAACCAGACGAACTAGAAATCCAGAATTCAGCGAAGCGTAACAACCAGCAAGTATGTATTCGAATTGGCGTATATGTACAGCATATAGAATATTAAAACAAGAGAATAATGAATAGAGCAGCGAATAGAGTATCAGTCATGTTCATCACATCCGCCACACCTTGAGTGAGCGTGTGGGTGTTTATAGTCCAGTGGTGGTCTTGACCGCAATCTTTCGGATCTTCTCGGAATGGAAACTTCAGGCTCTTCACAGGTTGTGTGTTCTTCAGATACGTTTTGTTCAGATACCATAAGATCATCTACAAAGGACTCATTAGTATTTGAAACAGCAGGAGTGCCGTTAACAGACTGACCTCTAGTATTGAATTCAACCTGGTCAATGTGTCTCCGATGACAAGAGAGATCATCCAGATCGATAATTGTGACCATTCGTTTGCCATTTGATGAAAG
>NW_008751735.1:1320606-1335094 GCF_000715545.1 Opisthorchis viverrini
ATTTGGCTGCCTGTGTCTGCAGCTGCAATACGAAATCACGAACCGACTGAGAATGAGAGCGGATCAACATATTGAACCTAGCTCTTTCGGCTGCTACGAAGTTAATCGGCTTGACGTGTTGAAGAACTTTCTTCTTCAGTGCAGTGTCGGAAATATTGATTGGAGATTCAGGATATAATAAATTTTTGGTCAACGTATACGCCTCCTTGTCAACGAAATGTAGGAAATATGCCGTGAGTTTCTTATCATCCATATCGGATTTTGTGAGGCACCATATGTCGAACCGTTTCAAATAATCCTCTACGTCACGCGCAGTTGAATTAACATCTAATGGTTCCATTTCGGCAGGCATGATGAATCGTTCCAATCGCGACGCCAAAATGTGAGAATTAAGTTTCGTACGTATATCGGTATAACCAGACGAACTAGAAATCCAGAATTCAGCGAAGCGTAACAACCAGCACGTATGTATTCGAATTGGCGAATATGTACAGCATATGGAATATTAAAACAAGAGAATAATGAATGGAGCAACGAATAGAGCATCATTCATGTTCATCACAAAAACATATCAGACCTATTATTATTCAGTTTCATAAAGTGATTCATTTTCCTCTGTTTGTTCATTTGTCTGTCTTGTTTCCCTCCCTCGTCCACCTGCATTCAGGTTCCGCGACGATTTCCAACGTTCTTCGTCATGTTGCACTCTCGATTTTTCCAAGAAAGCATTGTCTGGAAACCTATACCAAACTTTACGAATTGTACGGCCCCGACATCCCAACCATCCAAGAAACAATGATTTGTGCCGGAGATTCAGATGGAGGCAAGGATACATGTAATGTACGTTGTGTTCTTGAGGATTGATTAGCTGTGAAAAATTTCACAGACATCTGTTATTTCGGGCACCAAGTCTTCCTCGGTAAAAGTTACTAGAATTTGTCCACGAGAATCTTTAAATGGCGGTCTTTCTTCATGGGATGTCTCACTTGGGAATGTTTCAGGCTGCCTTCCTCGTCAGCCACGATTTTGTCCGAACCTCCTGAAGAAGAATCACATCCCAAACAGACAAACTGCTTTATATCCGGTAATGAAATTTTTTAACCTCTCAGATGTCAGTTAAAAAACAGGACTGAAAAATTATCGCCCGAACATATGAACCATTTAGAACGTAGTGATTAGCATGTTAAAAAGTCACAACTGATCGATAAATGCGGGCAGACTGAACAAAACTCAGGAAGTGAACGAAGGGGCCTAACTGCTTCTGTAGTCTGCCTGTTGAAAAATGGCTGTTGTATGCTAGTCTATTCAGTGAGCGGTGGTTCACCTGGCAACGAAGTACGAAAACACTAACCAGTAAACTCGGTCAGGTCGGCAACTGCCACCTCTCTGGATGGGGACCCTGGGATTCAGCTCACCAATGGTTAGTGACACTGGCGGAAATGGTCTAATCGCTTAGTCAATAGCGCTCATGCATCAAAGCTATTGCGTTCAACTTGTAGCTACTCAGTTCCCGTACTAACCAGATTTGCCCTCGCCTCCAAGTCACCGCTTTCCGGTGAATGAACTTGTAGCAGCTGGAACCCATGGGTCTATGGTACACGGTTTATAGTTGATAAATTGAATTGGACTGAACTGGTGGTTCACTATCAGTTAAATCCTTTGGCGCTTCAGTACAGTTGTTCAGTTGCTCACCTAATCGCTCATTTGTGGACCATGGACTCCATCAGTGCGCATTACCCAACTGTGAGCTAATGATGTCACCTCGTACGGCACGTCTGCAAGTCAGCTGCCAAGCTCGGCGGACAGATCAACAGCCACCTGATCAACAAACCCAATGAACTCACCCGGGCTACCAATATTTTGACACATTAGCAACTAGGGACTATGAAAGCACTTGAGTTTATGTTGGTTTACTATTATTTGGGATGGATAATGACCAAATTTCAGAGTAGCACTTCTTGTTGATTACACCTTGCAATACCTACTATTAATCTTCGTACACAGTAACCCAAAGTACGCAAACATTTTTATTGTAACAACTCTGCGACATCTTTTATAATACATCCTCGATGGGTTTCTCGGAACACTCTGAGATAAATCTTCTACGAAAAAAGACAGTTACACTTAAAGTTGAGATGTATTTGAGGCAATACAAATCTGGCGGTTTTGTGGGCTTCCTTTTGAGTGAAATTTTGATTAATAATCACAGAAAAATATCTGCTTTGGTATCTTAATTTTTTTAGATCTCTCGCAAATTTATTTTTCGTCATAAATTCTTACACCTCCATCCAAACTCAAGGACAGAACTTCAAGGACATCATGGTCGTTTGGTCGTCATTTGGGATGGAACGTGGATTATAACCTCCAAAAGCAATTCACAAAATCAATTGGTTTTAATAGATCCGATGGGAACTGCTTTCAAATTTGTCGCATCATATCTTAGGTCCGCGCCATGATCTACAGAGCGGAATAGAAATTCAGTGTTTTTTGTTGCTATCATGAAAATGAGTACGGTGCGTAAAAGAGGCTTTATATTGGTTTTGGTGTTGTAGAAAAAAGGTTTTAGTCAACGTTTGGCCAATGATTGTACTTTTGCGGACTTTCTTAACGAAGTGAGTACCAAAGAGCTTACCTTTTTCGCGACAGGGTAATTTCTAAGCACGAGCAGAATATTTTTAGTTATCACCATCATCAGTACCATGACATCGGTGTTCAACGCTGAGGACTCGCTGCCATTCAACCACGATTCATTTGAATGCATTATTGTGAGGTGGACGGGGAAGGAACTTAGTGCTAGCTTTAGCAAACGCAACCCGAGCCTTGCAGATTCGTGCATTGACTTCATCTATCACACTGCAATTGCACCAGTACAACTTCCAAGATACTTGAAACGCTTCAGAACTTCGAGTTCCTCTCCCTGGATTGTAAGTAACTGCATGTCCACAAGCATGACCTTACACATAGTGGGTGCAAAGTGCATATCAAAGAACGGGATGACTTTGATCAGTTCAGCCAAAAGCACCTGCGTCTTCTCCTCTTTTGAAGATGAGAACGATATCGCCTACATATTCCAGGTCGACAAGGTCATCATCAGGGGCTATTTAAACACCAGGGTTTTTTAAGAACTTCCAGATTTCGTCTCATTATCTCTTCGATCACGAAGTTAAATGGGAATGGAGAAGGTGGGCACAGCTGAAGGACACCGCTTTGTGTACGGAAGCGTTTGGAGGGTTCTCCGTATACTCTTATGCGTCAGAAAGTCTAACAATGCAAAGAGCCAAAAGTGATAAACTGATAGCCGAACTTTTACTTAAAGGTTGACCCATTGTTACTGATCTTTTCCAAATTGGTAGTTATTACTGCGAATTAAGCTCAGAGAATTGCGTACATTTTTAACACACAGGTGCAGACTTGGAAGCTTCACGAGATCGCTACGTTCAAAATCCGACCGGCCATAATAAAGACTCTTAGGATGTCCATGGGAAATTAGATGGATGATTCTATTACAATGACATCAATAAACTAAATTGAATTTGTTTCCGGATTTTGCCGGATTTTCACTCCAGCGCGGATTCTCAGCGCATTCACTAGAATATTTGTACTTCTACCAAGTTGCGACACAGGACTAGGTAGACTTGGATGATATGATGGTGCATCAATTCACTTTAATCACCTTCTGACCGTTTTAATGTGTTCAGAACATCATAAGAATGTCAGATCGGGAGCAATATCTAATTTCCTCCCTCACAAGCCCAAATCAGTTCGGTTGGTCGCATCTAATTTAATCAAGCTACTTGGTGATCGAATAGTAGGCAAACTAGAACTAAAAATATTATATCTCGGGACTGCGTGGGCGTCATAAAAGACCAACCCCAAAACTTCCAACCTAATTGCAAGAAGCTCTTCCAGCCCCTCTAGAAATCTACCATTTATTTAAGAAGAGGGCTTTCCTGTTAAGATGGCTGAATGGTTTAGGAAACTGAATCCGGCTCCCTATTTCATTCGTTTACTGGCTAGGATACGCGTTGGACACAGGCACGGAAAAAAGTTTCCTCGTGCTCATCGTAGCTACAGTCGGTAATAATGCATCCAAACGACTAGGCAGGATATTTGGCGCAACAGATAATCGAAAGGCGCGAGCAACTACCCCAAACTGTACGACGTCCGCAGGCAACTGGATGCGTGGTTTTGGTAGACTGTAAAAACGGTCGACTTTTCAAATATCAACCCACGTTGTTTAAAATCATTGCCCAAACATAACACATTAGAAGGTTTTTTCATTACTCAAAGAAAGCCATACTTCTCGTTCGTGATGTTCTTCTAAACTATTCAGGAATTTTTCGATTTGAGAAACGACTTGTTGCAGACAGAATTTCTTTACTGAATTTTTAATATTATCGTCCAAAAAATCTACGGACAACAGGATAGTGTCTAAAAAAGCCATTTTTCTCAGGATATGTTTAAGACTTTCACCCTTGTGCAACACCTTCACCATTCCAAAGCTTGCTAAGCACACTAGCCTCAAAATGGTGGGGGTTTTCAGCTTTGAGAAACGACTAGTAATAAAGGACAGCAGAAAAATGTTCTAATCTGTGTTGGTTGAAAACCAGTGCAGTTAACTTTCCTCTCTCTAAAAGACATATTCGGGGAATTATTTTGTTCAGAAAAATTTACACCTTACAATGAACAACTATAAGCCAGCTGTTCTCTAGGTCCCTGGAGCGCGCACAGTCGTATCCTAACGAATTTTAAAAGATTTTTCCTGATCTTTTCGAAGCCAGTGGACATTCTTATTTTCCTCATAGGGGTCATGCTTAGTCTTGTGTTGAGACTAGGTTAAAATTCACGCACAGTCAATCACCCACCGCTAATTCATATTCGGTTTTTCCCTGCAGTTTGATTCCGGCGGTCCGCTGGTCTATCAGGTTGACGGTCAGTGGTATGCGAATGCACTGACCTCATTTGGCTGGGAATGTGGGAATCCATCCACTCCCGGAGTGTACACAGATGTGTCCGGCTACATCACTTGGATTCAGAGTCTCATACCCGATCTGGCAACCAAGCCGGACGGCTTCCGATGATCGTACAAACCAGCAAAGACCTACCTATTTTGTCTATCCACTCTTTACAAGCATTATTTTTCGGTCAATGGAGGTAATGGGATTGTTTGCTTTTTGCTTCATTTTTTAGTCACTATCTTCGGTTATCGTCTACAGGATATGGCGAACTAATGGTCTGTTAGGAGATAATTTGAGGTTTTGTGGTGTTTGCATTCAAAAAACAGCTATTCTCAGTTGAAATTTTATCCTGTTGCTGGGACCATTCTAGGCTGGAAAGCCTAGAAGCATTGTACATGTATTTAGTCACTACTGGGAATCATCAGTAGTGCACATCTCACGAAAAGCCAGCAAGTCTCGAACCTGTAACCGTTCGTTCAGTGGTTCACACTTAACCGTTCGACCCTGAGCTTCTGAACAGCAGTCTGATTGGTTCTCACTAAATCAGGATATATTGCCGCTCATCATTCAGTCACGGAAACCATATCACGTGGTCATGTATTCGAGCGACCTCCGCGAACAATAAGGAATCTACCTTCTTTAAGGATCGTACGAAGTCATTTCGATTATTGACCCTCTGAAAAGGCTGCAGGCTATTAAACCTTAGTTTCATGCGCCTTGATGAGTAGTTGTGATATTCGGAATTAAAATGGTGACCTTGGGAAGCGAGATGGCTCAGTGGTTAGCGTGCGGATTTACTGACCGCAACGTTCGGGGTTCGGACCCGACCTAGTCTAGGCTAAGGCAACTTGGCAGTATTCCAGCCCTCGTTATTCCTTCCGGTGGCAAGGCATTTAGGCACCGGAAGGGTGCTAAAGCTGAAGGAATGACGCTGACCTTGGTACGGAACCCAATAAACGGTCCATCATGGCGCCTCACAGAAATAATGCATTGGTTAACAAGCTCCTAAAGCAGAAGGCAGCGGAAAACCGGCAGGTCGTATTCACATCTAACAATGTCATGAAGCCCCGTTTCGAATAACTTCATACAATATGTGATCAACCGCTATGTGACAAAGCGAATAACTGGTCCGCTGACCCAGTGAGTTACTGGAAAGAACGACTGTGACTGATTTACCTGAATCTCCTACACTTCCTTGTGGGCTACATAGACGAAATCACAAAAATTTTCAAACGATATTGGGTACGAATCTTGGGGCAAAAAAGCACGGTTGGTTGTAGGACGAGAGTCTTAAATAATCACTGAATTGCCTTTGGTCTGAAGATGCATGTCACGACTGGGATCCCACAACCTCTTCACGCCATCAATACACGTCAAACGGCTAAAGAGAAGTATGACAAGCGAAGCTTCCATGTGAGAGGCCGATAAAGGATGGGCCTGTCAGGACTCGACCATATGATGCAAATTCCATGAACGAAGGATGAATGACACCTCAGCTTGTTTAAGTGAAATTTAATTACACTGTTTTAAGCCATTCGTAGCCAAACGGCTTGGTCTTCAACTATCAAACGGAAGTTCGTGAATCCGAATCTTCTTCAATTTTTTATGAGATGCACACTGCCGATTTGTCTCAATGACAACAGAACTGATGTGCAAATATCTTCGTCTTATCTGCATGGATTGAATTCAAGTATTAGACGAAATATCGATTAATGTGCAACGCGGCCTAGATATAAATAGCAGGTTCATTGAAGTAGAAACGTGTTCACTTGATTTTTTAGTCAATAACTTCCCACCGTATGTTAAGCATAAAGTACGTCGACTGTTAATGGGTAAAAAATGTGATGGGGAATCTGGCAATCAGGAATATCTTAGTCCTCTTCGTTGGTGTCCCTTACATGGGTTTTTATTTACCATATTTACGCCTAAAGAATGATGTAACCTAAGCGGGTTGTTATTGCCATTCTCTATGAGGGTATTTACCAAACAATTAGTTTTCATAGACTTGGAATTCGAGAAGTGAACACAACGACAAATGGGTGTTGTTCCTCTTATGTCTGCAAACAAAGCTCTCGCCAACTCAGACGCACTCAGCCATAATCCACCAGCTCCACCTACCCAGTCATCCCCTCGAAATGACAGGATAGAGGCTGGCAATAACAAACATCAATTCAATTTACAGCTTCCTGCCGAATGAGAACGAGGGGAACAGAAAAAAAACAACAACCAATCCACAAACAGTGGGGAAGCTGGCTCAGACACCGTGTAGAATTACCCGTGTTGTTGTTTACGACCACCGTGAACACAACCGACCTGGTGTCGCAAGCTTCCAGCCAACTGAATTAGCTCCAGTTGCGCTGGCAAGCTTCGCCGTCGTATTGGGAGATGTAGACTAGTGACTGACCTGTTTTAAACTATCAAGCAAGTTATCTGACAGGGTTACTTGATCCACATATAAACGTAGCAACATCCAATTATAAATCAGCAAATGGGATGTGTGTCTCTAAGCGTGGGATTGTTGCGTCGCGTACAATTAGATTTTTGTTCGTAATCTGCCCCAATATCGTTTGTCGACATGATAAAATGAATGGATCTAGTGAGCCCCCAAAAATTTGTTTCACAGTGTCTGCTTTTTAGAGACTTTGAATGGCTGCTTTTCGAAATATATGCTATACTTATTTTCTCTGACAAACGTATGTTAGCACACGTAATATACCATTCTGTAATATAGTCATTCTGTTGTTGCCTCACCTCTGTGAGCTTCCTGAAGCCGAAATGACTGCGACTGTTCTTTAAAGCTGCTTGATGTATCTACAGATGCTCGGTTTGCTTCACCATAAAGCAGGGGGCTACGTCAAATACACTGCTTTGCAAATCATACTGGTTTTCACGGGAAACTCAACTGAATCTCTCATTCGGAGACTTTGATGGCGGCGAACTCAGGGTGTTTGCTTAAACAGAGTAACGTTGTTCTCAGAAGTTAAGGTGCTTTCTGCATAGGCACGAATGAACCCTTTGCAAGCGTTTGTATGTAGGTTTACGTAATTATGTGTCGTATCACCAGTTTCCCAAAGGTTGACATTGCATTCTGCCCAGCCAGTAGATTAGTGATGATGAACCACTAATGTTCCGCAGTCTCCTGTTTTGATGAAACACTTGTTTACTGTTGATTAGCTTTCTATCCTTCCGGATACTATATCTCATCAACACCCACATACACGGTGAGTGATCCAGTTGGGAAAGCTGGTGACTGGTTTCAGCAGTACGGTCTTTGTTTCCAAACCTCGGAATATTGCGCATCCGCTGATAATGCTGCGTTGTGGAAGCTTCCGAAAACCAAGAAGGGTAGCTCTCATTTGGGGCTTCAGTAATACTGACAGTATTCTAAATAGATTTGGTAATTTGCACATTTGAGATGTCGTCTTGTGAGTGAATGCAATCTATGCTGAAAAGTCGTGAGGCACTGTACAGCTATCTTACCCTTATTGAGATGCATCAGCAGAGTGCATATCACGTTACTATCAATCTACTTGTAGCTCGGACGATGAACAACTTCAAAAGGCTAGTGAAACTCCCACCTGAAAATGAGCACTCGAGGTACCAGTCAGTACGAGGCCGCGTGACGTAGTTCCGAGACTAAAGTTTGATCTGCGCTAGTTCCTATCTAACCGCGAGTTCATCAAACGATTAATCAGCTGCTGGCGGCCAAAAGGAATAAACGGATTCTGGAGTTGTGCAAAGAACTCAAACGAGTTTTGTGTTTTCAGATCCCTTAAACGACTGAGTAAAACCTGGGTTCGAACTCAACCATGTAAATATAAAATTAGGGCACCATCTGAAACGTCAAGATAAAAACCCCAAAGCATCCATTGGTAGCGCTGATATTTTTCTACAGAACCTTTCCAAGTCAATCTTCCAGCTCCAAACAGAATGAAGCGTTGGGAATCAAAAGCATCTCTAGCTCGTTTATAGTCCACATAGACGTGATGTCTCGATAATGCCTATCAGAACACAGAGGGGAACGACTTGAACTTAAATTGATTACTTTCAAAGTGCCCTTGACACTTTCCAACCAGAACTATCGAAAGTGTTTTGAAGTTCCGAGAAAAAACAAGGCACAGGTCCGTACGATAAATCATGGGAAAAGCCCACTTAGTCGGCCGGAGGAAAACTATCCTGCTGGTGACGGAGTAATATATTGAATCTAATGAAATTACCGATAAATGTAATTTAATGTCACCCCTTCATTACTGATATCAATAACAATACACTGCAAAACGGGTGTAAGGTATTGTGTTTTGTGAGCAGTTTGATGGATTCCACTTCAGTGCATACTTGAGTGGTGTTTTTAAACCCGGAGCGAACCCGAAAGCGGTCTTCTTGAGTATTGAACCGACTGTTGGATTTGGGTATCCGTCTCCAAAGTGCATCCGAAAAGGCAATTATCTTGTTTTAGATCTCACCGTACGTTGATGGTATGTGGGCAAATAGTCCGACCCGATGAAGCAGGAGACACCTTACTTGCATCCAAACTACCGGCCCATGCGCTCCTGTAGGGGTACCCGTCGCACGTGATCTCACAAGCCCACTCTAATAGCCCACGCCGACAGGCAAGCGAAGCCCCGCAGCAGACTATCGATACGCTCTCTTCAGCAGTCCAAACCTAAGACGATGGCGGTCATCCACGTGTTAGCCTGCAGCGGATAGCCGCGGTTGGACGTTGGCATAACAACCAATCATTTTAACTCTTGTTTTGTTGCTTCTGTGGTCTTTTCCCTAGGTCCCGTTGGGAACCGTATGTAAAAGTGGAATCGCTTCATGCAGAAGACCATGCATTCGAGATCGTCTTCCATTTGGCCGTAGCACAGATGCATTCAGTAGGGGGTTGGCCATTACAGGGGAACTGCAGCAGTTGATCGCTCAACTCTGAAATTTACTCCACTTACTTCTTCATATCATCTGCCTCCACTGATATGCAGACATCGACATACTGGTCCGGCATATTTGATCGTTCTTATCGTGCATACGGTAAACCGCGATCGAAACAGCTGGATCAGTCGTTCTCCATCCATTAATGCGTTTTGGCAATCAATGCAACAAGGTGTTCTAAAACCACTGGGGTAGAGCCGATTGCTAGAACCTAGCAACTATCTATTCTAACCATACTCCAAATGCCAAACTCAGTTTCAAATTCTATACGCATGTCGTAAAATCAAATGTCCGATTCATGGAAGTTTTTGGATTATCGAAAATAGAGGAAAGTGCTTCTGGTCACAAGCATTCCGGAATGTGAAGACTACGAGAAGAATCGTATGAAAGTTTAATTTTTTTAGCTCTTAGAGACGATGAAGTTGCTGGAAATGAAGGCTTGATGGAGTCCCTCGTACGTAACAGCATTTTGGTACCGTTCCGTATAACGTACAGCACACCATCCACTCGAGGTCCCATTATGAAGATACTCAAGAAAGTTTCGTTTTGTTTTCACACAAATAGTGTAGGAGGATTGCCAAAAATCTCCAGGCAGCTCACCACTTGTTTCACCTGGTCTAGAGCTCATCAGAAAAGCGTGATTCCCAGATGATAGACCTTATGTTATTAATTACGACGTAATCTATCGAGTCTCTAGTCCCAGCAAATTTGTCGGGTATTTGGAATCAAAATTACACGTTTTGCCAAATTACTGTTCAAGCCAGAGACCACCTCAGCTTCCGAATAATACACCTATCCGATGAGCCCCAAAACATGACGGAATCGGTGGTAGACTGTCTGACAATTTGGAACAAACAACTCATACTATTTATATCAGAAGCGCATGAAATATAAAAGACAAAATTCTAAAATAACTTCCCACATGTTATAATACCGGGCGAGAGTGCCCAAATGTTTAGACCACGAATTTGCTGACCGGAAGGTCAGTGGTTCGAACCCGACCTCCGCCTTTCGACTTCCCCTCTCTAGGCTTGGGCAACCTGGTAGTACGCCAGCCGTCGTGAAGCTTTGGAGTGGCATGGCATTTAGGCTCCGAAAGAGTGCTACAGCTGGAAATGTTACACCAAAGTCTATGCTGTGACCAAATGAGCGTTTTTCGAAGTCGTAACAGATAGAAAACATCGTAGCCAGTTTCATGAGGACAGTAACTAAGTTATTTCAACACACAGGTTTTTTGGAGTCATGTCAACGCATGACAGTGTCCAAAATTCTATGGGCGACTAAACGAAACCATTCAAAGTTTCAATCGAAGTTATGCGTAATTTAGCCAACGGTGGATACCGCCAGCGAAGCAGGCTAGATATCAAATAACGTACTCGCACATGGAACTGATAAGCGATTTCACTTATCAATCTATGTGTCCTTAAAAACCACACAGTGGATGACTGTACTGTGGAAGGAATGGCAGATTGATAAAAGGGCAGTGCCATCCACCCAGGCATAACAACAGTTCAACCGTATGGCATGATAGCTCGGCGTTGTGGGATAGATTATGGATTCGAAGCTGACCAGGCTGCATGCGCGTCAGTGCGTGAAAGTATCGCAAATCGCGCCGCGCTTGTCACTCAATCAGTAAGCCATCAGGCTGGTGGTACAGATACGATAACCGCCCGACTATCGCTGCGGTGGTATGTAGGAGAGTGCGAGTACGGGGGGCGAAATTTGTTTGGCGGACAAGCGGTGGCTGGCTGCCTGAACTACGCGTGCCAAATGAGTGAAAACGGGACCAGGACAGCACAAAGAACCCATTGTAGAGTGTTGGACATTCTTTGTCATTGCCCACAGTTGGCACGTGTTGTCTGTAACGGTTGTCACCACCATACAATGCATGAACGCTCCTTGGCATCGGCTCTTAGACTAAGAATTGACGATGGTATCAAGGGATTGTAACACAGTTATCGTTGTTGTTATTGTTCAGTAAGTTGAATATACTCCCTAGTAGACAAGGGATTGACCAGTGTGGAACAGTATTGATATGATTGTGGTTGCTATATATTACCAAGCAATCTAAACTTTTTCATGGTATAATATATCCAACATGACCATGAAACCGTGAAGTCCTCATATTGAACTCCTCATATAAACTGAACGCAGAAGTCCCCTTGGAGATTCGAGAAAGTATACCAAGGAGCTAACTGAGGATGTGCTTAATGGGTACGCGAACTAATTGGAAAGCAGACAAGAAAAGCTTTCCAAGAAGGGCAACATAAATGAGATGTAGCTATACCTCTCCAACTGATTAAATAGGAAGTGATTGGGAATTACAGCTGATTCATGTTATGGTAACCGACCATGCCTACTCTTCTTGATAGCAACCTTAGTAGTGTTCGTCACTTATTGCTTCCGTTGTTGGTAAAAATTAAGTTCTCCAAGGTCATTCGATGTCTACTCATGACAACGTTTCTTCTGTTTGCATCGAAAGCTGTTTTCCCCTTCGAAACTGAAGAATCATCTCCATGTTTCACACCCTATTTAGGCAACCAGAATCTTTCAGCTTGACCCTCATTATAACAAAAATTTAAAGGATACATGACCTCAGCAAAATACACTCGTTTGAATACCGATTTCGTTCTGACGGGACACTCACCTGGAACTCAGCTGAATCTCTCGTTCTCAAGCACCGGGCCGCCTCGTGCTTCCGTTGGTACGGTATTCAAGGTATCGCGAGAAACATGAAACTGCCTGGTGCAGCATATTCAGTTGAAATGGACCAACATTAACCAGAGATTTAGCCGGATTCAGTTCAGTCTCCTGTCACAAGGTAATTTAACTAGAAGCGTTTGTCGAAACCTGTTCAATTCAGGTTAAGGTAGGATATAACGTCGACGGTAGCTCGGGGACGGTGCCCCTCATGACAAGCTCCAAGAAAGGTGAAATAGGTTGTAGGCTGTTGAAGAGTTTTCAGCACACTTATAAGTAGTAGCCAGATAGCCAGATAGTACCAGATAGCCCTCAGGTAGCTGTGTGCTCAAAAGTGAAGCAAGTTACACAGAAACTCGCGAGGAACTAGGTGATTTTGGAACGTTTTCTAGCAAACAGCTGGTTGCTAGAATGTCTTCGCTAGAAGCGAAGACATTCTGGAATAATTCTGACCTTTCCGTCTGTTTGTTCAACGAAATTTTCATTATATTGCGCGGGTAAATTACGTTATTACCATTATATTCACGACCGGCGGCAATACTTCCTGGACTTGAAGGTTGTACTAAGTGAAGCCAGATGCAGTGGATGCCCAGTTTAGGGATATCACAAATGACGAATCCATTTTAAGCTTTTATTGCCAAAAAATGTCAGTTTTCGGGAAGAACACCATATTCTAATCAGTCTACGGAAGCTGTAAAAGTTATCTATGTTAACCGATGAAACGTGTTTTGATCCACGCAGTCGTTGCACAACAGAGGCCACAATTTACACCAAAGAAAATGAACGACCCTAGGCATCCTCTTATTGGGCGTCTGAGTTCGATTTCAGCATTGTAGTTTTCACTCAAAACTCAGGAATTACAGCTGATTCATGTTATGGTAACCGACCATGCCTACTCTTCTTGATAGCAACCTTAGTAGTGTTCGTCACTTATTGCTTCCGTTGTTGGTAAAAATTAAGTTCTCCAAGGTCATTCGATGTCTACTCATGACAACGTTTCTTCTGTTTGCATCGAAAGCTGTTTTCCCCTTCGAAACTGAAGAATCATCTCCATGTTTCACACCCTATTTAGGCATCCAGAAACTTTCAGGTTGACCTTCAATATGACAAAAATTTAAAGGATACATGACCTCAGCAAAATACACTCGTTTGAATACCGATTTCGTTCTGACGGGACACTCACCTGGAACTCAGCTGAATCTCTCGTTCTCAAGCACCGGGCCGCCTCGTGCTTCCGT
Source organism: Opisthorchis viverrini (assembly GCF_000715545.1). Lineage (NCBI taxonomy): Eukaryota > Metazoa > Platyhelminthes > Trematoda > Opisthorchiida > Opisthorchiidae > Opisthorchis > Opisthorchis viverrini. The sequence continues at coordinate 1,334,432 of NW_008751735.1, forward strand.
TGGTACGGTATTCGAGGTATCGCGATATCTTGTACTGAAAACCCTCCGACATCCTACGACTGGTTTCGCTCGGGCTCATCAAAGACTAGCAGCTGAAATGTGCAACTTCGAGATCGCCCTTCGGGATGGCGTTTGTGGATTCATTGTAATAACTTATTGCTTCGACAGGCAGGTGTGTAGCATTTGCATGGTATTACCTTTGTTTGTAACAGGTGTGATCACGCTGCCCACTGTTCTACCTACATTTTTTTCTGAATAATAATTGCTTTCAACTGAAATCCACTGAAAGTTGTCAGCTAAATTTGGTGAAGTGACTACATCACTACTACAATCCAGTTTTAGCTGACAATCGCCCTAATAGAAATTGAGCAATTGAATATCACAGATCCGTGAAAAGTTTCACAAAGGAGAACACTATCCGGAACACTCCAAATTTACAGATAACTTTCTTGAAACAATGCGTCGCATGAAATAACGTACGTAAGGGAACAACCTCCTTCAAAACAGTTCCTTTTGGCGTGTAATTTGTGATGTATTTATTTATTTCATTTATTTATTATTTATTTATTATTATTGCTTATTTATTTATTTATTTATTTATTTATTTATTTATTTATTTATTTATTTATTTATTTATTTATTTATTATTGCTTATTTATTTAT
>NW_008751735.1:1335179-1439047 GCF_000715545.1 Opisthorchis viverrini
AGAACAACCTCATAGGAAACACAGTAATGGAAGTACGGGATATTCTCCCTTACAATCCTTCCTCAAGGAAGGACCCAAAGAGTCGCTGGTTGCTCAAGAAAAACATCAAAACAGAACGCCATCGGTGGGGTCTTATTACCGAATCATCACAGTTAATCAGTTATATCAATAGCACATGTGAACGGGCGACACAAGTGAACTCATTATCCAACCGAGTTGGACTAATTCCACAATTGTCCTTGGCAAATTATAAATCGCCATTCGATGGACAACCTTCATTTACAATTCTAGCTGAAAGAAATAGGACAGCCTTATACAAAAGAATATAGTGACTCTACAATACTCAAGTTCCTAGCAAAATGACTCGATGTTGTTTTAGGCAAAAGTAGCTGTTGGACATCCTTTATCCAAACTCCACCAGCTGGTAAAAACACCTGTCCATAATGACCTATTGAATGATCGGGGGCGAACGTTATAAAAATTTTCCAGATTACTCGAGTTTTCATTGGCTTCGAATAAAACTAACATCAACAATTACGGTATTTTACTCTTAGGTGCACAGCCCCTATGCCAATGAGAAGGGGTATGTGGGCTACCATGTTATCAGGGTGCTCAAATATGGTCAAGAGTAGTCGAGATGCCAGGGTTGTGTTTTACTCCTAAACATTCTGTCACTGAGCTATCTCGGGCTTGGTTGTGAACACACAAAGCGATTGAATACTAGGTCCAGAATGAGGAACGGAATTCATTGTCTCAACGAAACATGTGTAAGGTACTTGGATTTGAAGAGAATGTCCATTTATTCAGTACACAAATTCTGTGACACATGGTGGTGTTTACTGGTCGACCTTCCACAAGGAACCAACTCTGGAGACTAATGTTTCTTCGACGGGGATGAATACTGTGAAGTCTAATGGGAAATCAGCAATTTAGGTTTCTTGCTTTCTTAAGAATGAAGGATAATCACACTATGTCATACGTGAAACTTGATCAGAAACGGACACAAAACAATTTGACCGGTGGAGACTGAATGATATCAGTGACTGAAATGCGTGGAAATGACTGCTCCTTTGGTGAAATGAAAAATCGTATTCTGAAACTCGTAACAATATCCTTCGTCAATTCGGTCCCCTTAATTTTTATAAGCAGTTTTGATGCCCACTGGCCACTATATTCAGATCCACCATCCTGCCAGCAGGCAGAGCCTACTCTGATCTATCAGAATACGCCTCATTATCTGGTTTTCTTGACGATATTAAAACAACCAAAGTCGCTTTTCGTGCCAATATTTTCCAACCCTTTGGCTAGACAGCTAGGTAACTGTGCTTTGTCTCTTCACCGTAGCAGTGACACATGACGGCATTCAGTCAACGCTGCATCAGACCCTTCAAAGGTACTGCCGATTTTATGATAATGAGATTCCTAAGCAAAGGTCATGCATGCTTCGATTCCCCACGCGCCCCCTCTGTCTGTCAGCACTGTCAGCACCAGTAGAACAATATCCACGAGGTCACGAGAGAAACTGTCAATCTGACAACACTAACAATGAGCTACGCTATTTGTAGCGATGTTTTGTTCGAAAGAAAAGGCCGTTTTGGAGGCTTACTTTCACCCTTTATCGTACACATTACTAATTCTGTGAATTTGCATTTGGTCGAATTAGAAATCATGGCGAATTCGGACTGACTCTCTGAATATCACATACGCATGTAGTGAAATACATTCATTTATAGGTTAAGTCGGTGTTTACGGGAGACTCGCATCTGTGATATTTTTCAACTGCATTGGGTGCACACAACCCGCTCCGTGTTTCGGTTGGTACGATTTTTGAGATATTGAATTAAATTTCCCACATTTAAGGTTGCTGTAAGATCTTCGGTAGGCCGCAACCGTTTTTGAACTTTCTGAAACTCATCAGGTAAGTGTAGTCCTCCGTTTCTATGAAGCTTAATTTCCGCCTAAGCACAAACTGTACACAAGTGGCTAAGAGAGTAAATTTACATATAAAGTTGACACTAACGGGTGGCTCAGATGAATCCCACACAAACAGCTCGTTTATGATATACTTCACCAGTGTCATCACAATCTAATATTGTCTGCCTGAGATAACCACATGTTATCAGTAGTATGCGCACGTCTAATTGTTTTGATGGCTATTGAGCTTTAAGTCTTCGTTAATCCATATGCTGGTAAAGTGCGGCGTTTACAACGATGTGCGTCGAACCGTCAACCAGTGAGTTATGTTGCGCAGCCTTCCACGGTACGTGTAGGATGAATCCGGGTACCCAACTTTGGCCAAATAGCGATTTACAGTCAAGTAATTGACCATTGTGAGCAGGAAACCCGGAAGCATGGCTTGCCGCAAGAACAAATTTGTCTTGCTGTCTTTGATACCCCTCACAGAACCGACCAAGAGGTATTTTCTGCTTCCTTGAATGACCATTTTACTCTGTGATGGAGGACAGTTCAATGGAAGCTTCATTCTTCACACTTAGACTTCACTTGGGTAGTTAGGTCTGAACAAGTGTCTTTGCACTATTGCGGCTGGAGACGAGCAGAGCCTAGTTGAACGCGTTAAACGTAATAATCCCTACACAGTAGCTGCTATCAGCCTTTCTGTTCATGACCCTTGCACGAAATATATAGGCTTTCTAAAATTATGCTATATCAGTATAATGTATATATTTGGTGTTCCCAGTAGTACTAATTGAGTACATGCTGTTTCTTTCAGGGAAAAGTGGAGCACGCCGAAACAGTTGAATTCATTGTCAAACTATTTACAGCATTCAGCCGTCCGGAGAGGTTAAACTTTATCTTTCCCATCGGCGATTACTTACAAATTTTTCCAACCAATGAGAAACAAATACACAATGAAACGGGGGGTGGATTTCAAAGTGGAGTTTGTAAAATCAATAAAATGGCAGGACTGGTTACCAGGTTGTTTTAATAAATCTCCATTTTGGCGTTGGCGGTACTGGGAGTTCTTCATGCTATCAAAGCAAGAGTTATGATAAAATATTTCTGATGTAGTTGACCGAGATGGAATGAATGCTACCATCACAGTAGTCCTCCAATCCGCGGTACTCCTCGAATTAGAAACTCATTTGCAGTTTCACCTGGTCCTGATTGGAGCCTCAACTGAACCACAGTAAAATGAACAAGTGCCCTGTACTTCAGTGCATATAGGGGTACGAAAGCATGTGACCACGAAACTAGGTCTATGGTTACCCTGAAAAGGGAATCAAGAAGCGTCGATGGGAATTTCAAAAAATGAACGGTAAAGCGACTTTATGACAAAAAGCGGGCACATTTGAAAGGCATCACGTGGTGTATTTTAAGATGCTGCTCCTATTTTTCACTTTTCAGCCCAATTGTACCCATAGTTGGAGTCGTTTTGAAGTAATCATTTTTTAAACTTCGTTCTCGGGCTATCAATTTTACATGCGCAAATCTAAGCCAATCAACATAAGGCAGCCAGCATAGTCAGAAAATGTAAAGTCGTCTGTCACAAGAATGAAATATTGAAGAAAATATTGGTAGCCCAGGCCAACAACTAATCACAGATATGTGATCCAGGAAAGGATGAATGATTGAAAAGTCTGAATCCTGTCATTTTACTAGCTAGCTACTCAAAGTAACAACCTTCTAAAATTATGGACTTGTTTTCTGATGAAATGTAGACTGTCACTTTTATGACAACTACCGGATATTCGTTATTGATAGGAATTATGCGTGGTCCTAAAATTCTGTCTCGGGATGTATTCGAAACCAACTTATCGAAGATCATCAGTAGTGCACACGTCACGGATTTCCAAGAAGTTTCGAACCCGCTGACTCCGGTCTGGTAGTTTGAACTTGGAGGCGGCTGTGATACATTTGCACGTATATTCAAAAATAATACAAGAATTCCGCATCCAGCCGGCGTTCGCTCCCTAACTGGGCTCCAAACCTAACACATATTTGGTTGATGAACCCAACATCTTGATGTCCAGGGGAGGGGCAGATCAGATCTTCTCAGGGGTTTTAGTTTGGACAGGTTTAGTTTAGCGTAGTGGTGAATTAGTACATGTTGAATAGTTCGAGTACATTTTAAAGGCTGTGAAACCAGGTGAGAAGATCAACCAAACTAAAGTAACCAGATTACAATTCCAGGTTTCTCATGTAAATGTGAGAGTATCCAACAAGAAACGCCACTAAGGCCATATGTTCTGCCGTACTATTGTCCACCCATCTACTCAAAAGACTCATCCCTTCACATGGTGCCCTCTAGATCGGTTTATCAGTTTTTGATAGTTTGGGTTCGTGGCTGAGTACAGCGGACCTATGCCCAAACATGAGCGGTGGGATGAGCCGAAATTTGATGGAAAACTGAACTCAGTCTAAGAAACGCTGGTTGCACTTTAGCAACCAACCAGCGTGTTCTTGTTTGGGGGTTAACAGTCTCTGAAAGACTGCTTTCCAGTAAATCACACTGAATGAATGTCGCTTGTTGACATCTAGAGGCTTATATCCGCGCTCTCCGAGTGCCAGTGTACCGAAGGACAGCGTTGGTACACCAAACATGAGTGCTATCGACCGGGATATTATCCTGTCGAAATGACATTATGTACATCAATGCTCTAATAAACCACCACGTTGACTTACAAATTTTGCCCAGTCCGAACTTCGGGAGTCAAACTGCCCTTGTTTTTCGCCACAGTAGAAAACTCGGGATTGGCGAGCCTGGTTCTAGTTCGTCCACATTCACTTAGGTCGAGTTCAGCTCAGATCATTCAAACAAAAGGACAACCGTAATGCAGTTTTAATAAATACTCGGTTCGGCTCTGAAAATGATTCAAAAATAATGGCACTGTCAGCGTTCAACCAATGCTACAAATGCGTTGAAAGTTGGTGAAAACCGGAAGCGTTTTCCATTGGAAAAAATGGCGACAGGTGATAGACAGAGGTAGGAGTACTGGTCGACGAGCAGCCTGTTTACTTCAAGCACAACTAGTATACTTCTAGAGACTGCCTAAGAATCTTGGTGACAAAAATTAAGTGAAACGTTGTTCGGTCTTCTTTTTTTAAAAAAAAACTAACAACACACTGGCCATTTGTTCGTTAACACGTTGTACAACCCTATTTGGGAACGTTTTGCCAACCCTAGCACGTGCGACCCCATCTGTGTGACTCAGTTTCATCAAAAAGCAAGATGCCATCAACAGGATCCGGAAGTGAGGCATTATGGTACGCGATGATTGACAGTCAGGTTCGCTATTCACGATTATCCGCTCAGCAAAACATTTTACTCAGCCAGGCTAAGTTACATGAATTTCAACTTCCTTCCGCCCGCTCATGTTACGGTTGGTTAACATGGCAACGTAAGTGCTACAAAAAGCTTTGACTCCAGTAACAATGTAGTCCAACAGAATGAGAAAACACTATACATGAATAGCTGGATAAAGACCTTGAAGGTGCGCTCAACATTTTACGTGCAATCTTTGTTAAGACAAAAGTATCATGCCAACCCGTAGGTCAACTGCGCGTCGTTTCCTCGGACGATCTCCCAAGGGTTTAGGTTGCAATTAAATCTTAGTTGGAGAAAAGGATATGGTGTGGTCCCTTGAATTCAATTCAGAGGAATAATATCCTTCCCAGGTTTGTGAACTTTACCACTGGGAAGTGTCATTAACTCCACTGTCTCCCCTAACCCTCGACAGAGGCTTTTTTTTAAAAAAATCGGGGAAAATAGTGCGTTTCGAATTGGTCAATACATGTTTTACAAACATGTTTTAGAATAACGATTTTTCAATGCCTTTTTGGGAACTGTTTTAAAAAACAACGGTGCATTGTCATTCACTTGACTATTTTTCCTTTGAGCCGGTGACTTTTATCGATCGTTTTAGATGATTTAGATTCAGCTTAGTTCCCACAAGTTACTCCGTTCCAAAATTGGACTCAAAATAAAGCCAGCATTCTTGATCGATAAGGCAGCTTTACAAGTTCGACTTTTCAGTCGAACTGAATGTTGGTTCGAAGGGTATGTCCCAAATTAACCTTGCTTTGAAAAAGATCAGCTCGCCTGCAAACGAATTTTTATCGCAACATATTCTCAAGGTGTGTTTTAGTAGAAATTAATGTTGGCGGAGCTTCGGAGATCAAGCTGCCTGGGGGGTCCAAAGACGGATGAAACCGGTAGTGAGCAGTCCAGAGTTTTCGATAACTTTATGATTAGCATGAATAATGGGGAGACTTCGGGACATTCTACTCATTATCGCGCCGTGTTTAGTCGGTTATTTCCTAACAGATTTTCAACTCTCATACAACAAATGAATATTAACAATCTGGTCGGTAACCTTCCAAGCAGTGTATGAGCAGAGTTCCTCATACCTTGTCATCCCAACCGGCTCCGTTCTCCCATCTAGACTTCTCTAGGTGTTACGCGTAATCTATTCTCGTTGTGTCGCCCCCCACACTCCAGCCTTTAGCACGTCCACTTAAGATGACAAGTTGGTACTCGAGACCACACTTGAGACAGTTTTGCCATTCCCACCAACGTCACCGAGACGCTAAGCCCTACAATTTACCACGTCTACCTTCAAAGTTCTGAGCCACACACGTTTGGGTGGTCATTCAGCAACTTGGAGTATTGTAAGCTTGTTGGAGTCAATCAGCAAGGTGATGAGGTGTGAGACCTCGAGTACACTCCGCCATCTGCGACCTATTGAGAAAAGACAGCAGGCTCAAGAAGGTAGGCTCACCTTTCTTCCAATGTAACAAGGAAAGACTTTTGACAAGGGTATATCAAGGGTTTTATGAAAGTTGATAAACAACTGACCAAATCCTTCATGTCAATACACACTTACTTGCAAAGCAAAAATCAGCACATATCCCAGCTTGTACAGCTTCCAGTTCACTCAAGTGATTGTCTTCTTCAATATGTCTTGCATCAAGAAACCGACTATATTCTATTAACATAAGGCGTGGCTAAAATTGAGTCTAACACTACAGAGACAATATCACGTTATCGTGATACCGTAGTCTTTCATAAGTTAAGCAAGAATTCTTGTTGTCCACAGGTGATGCTTTACCATATTGAACCACATAAAGGAGAACAGAATCAGTCAACAGGTTGACTGAAAGCTCCAAGTGCGTCAGACAAAAAGGAAGGGAATTGAATGTCGGGTGTTCGCATAAACTTTGGGCGAGAAACCAACTAAATGTTTGCTGCAAGAAAATTAACAAGGTCAGTCTGCAAAGTGTTTCAAAAACCTCTTAACTAGGCAGTCCTTCATAAGGAGTCCGGGGCCACAGCGAAGGTCCAGAAGGTCCACTACGTGGGATAAATCCGCTTGCAACCAAGCGATTCAGCCGAGACATTCGGTCATCACAATGAATCTCAAGTAGCTTACAGCTAAACATAACAACACCGGTTAATCAAATGGCTATCGAGCCCCAAATCACCATAATTGCTTTTTTCTGTTGTCTCAAAGCCTATGCTCTGGATAGCTCGTACACTAAAGGCAAGTGATTCGGAGGATTCACGGTTGCCTGTTCAGCTAATCGCAGCAGCAGGTCCTGTGAAAATCAACTATGGGTGTAATACTAGCACAAACTTTGAGTTAACCTCATCTCCAGGGTGTTAAATCTATTCACAGTGATACTGTACTATGGCTTTCGATAATGTGGACTGGCACACACTGAGAGAACAGTATGTATGAGAAGCTCTGTTTAATATGAGGAGTTTTTCTAAGTGTGCTTGTCTGAGAAAACTTCATGCATTTCTATTGTGTAGATGTATTATTCCTAGTTCTACTGGGTACTACTTGTGACCTTAAGTAGCTCGGTCTTTTTAATAGCGGAGTACAGGCTTGAATCGAACAATATCGCTTAAACTCCGAGGAAAAAGCCGACCTCATTTTCGTCAACGATCGGTTGAGTTTAAGAATTCACAAGCAGACGAGAACAGATAGGGGACATAACAAACTGTTAGCTGCAACAAAATAGCAACAGAATAGCATTGCCTGCAGAATTCTATTTGTCTATAATCTAAATCACATCAAGCCAGAAATCTAACCACCAATAGCTTGTTTCAACTGGAGACAAGGCGCGGTTGCACCACGACATAGCTGACCATTTCAGTGGCTGATGATCTGTTCCACAAACTTGGCAATTGGTTTACAAACTCTCCGTCATCATCCAATCGGACACGGTCAGTGCCTGGGTGAGTGAATACTTCCTGTATTTTGTTTGCGACTGGCTGTTTGAAACTCATTTAACTCGACACAGCCAAATTCAGGTTTCTCAAATCACCATGAATGAACCAGTTCAAACCTGCGTTCTCGAGAGGGCTTTGAGACTACCAAAGTCTTACTGAGTGGACAGGTTAGCTTTTGGCACAAATTAAACGGTGCGACAAACCGTGATATCTGCATCATTTCGTTTCGTATACATGAGTTGCATCAGGCACTATTGTACCAAAAAATCTTCTTCCAAAATAATATTACTGAGAACATCGCAAACGAGAAATTCAGCTTGGTTCCAGGTGAGTCTCTCGAAAAACCAAATTAGTTTGCAAATGAGTGTATATTCGCTAATTTCGTGCAATTTGGTTTCACTTAGAACATAAGGTTGACGGAAACCCGGGGACTGCGCCTACCTGATGAGACCCAAAAAGGGCGGAACCGGTGGTGGGCTGTCGACGGATTTTCAGCGACCTTATGAGTAGTACATTACAACTAGTATTACTGTCGTTGTCATATTCGAGGTTATTCGAGGATGACAGTGATGCAGCTTGCCTACGGTGGATCCGAGAATGACAAATACCGTGGTCTCAACATAGGAATGCACTATTCCAACTCATTTTCCACAAAGTATCTGAAATGGGAGGTGTACCGTGGTTTTTGCGAGCTTTTCGTTCCTCACACTCTCTGGAAAAGGGACTACAGCCTAACTTGGCTAGCTTGGTGAAAGTAATCATAGGCAGTGACTGCTATCTAAACAGTTCACTCATATCCGTCAGAAACCACCGCAAAGCTCTGAAGCACTCATGCCACTCAGAGTTTCGGAGAGGATATTATTAAGAGACACAAAAATTTAATTTTATTCACACACCCAAGTATACCATTCCAGCAGTTCAGAACGTTGGAAACAAAGGTACTCATCTATTTCTGTCCGTTGAAGGTGGTCACATAACTAAAGATGTTAAAAATAGCCTGACACTGGCTTTGAAACCAGTTAATAGTGCTCCGTTTGATTCGGAATTCAAATTCATCAGCACGATATTAATTCGCCCGACTTGTCTACAGCCCGCTTTCGATTACGACGAGAGAGCGAACTGTCATATGTTGTCACATAAGCCGACTCCAAATCTGCTGCCGGTAACTAAAGCGTTTTTGGTCACATCGCTTTCGTTTGGCTAGTCTTCCTATTGCTCTGTAGCACTTATTCCGGGAAGCCCACAGAAAAAAAGGGAGGCCCCAGAATGGAATTGCTCGGTAGTTAGGGCTTATGCGTGATGCGTATTCCTAGAGTAACCAGAGTGTGCTTTTCGTATTTCCGATTCTTGAGGCGGCGATATCACCACTATTTCAGCGATCCACAGCGGACACATAGGGATTGTAAAGCGGAGGAATTTCCATGCGTGACTGGTTTATCCAACTTTTCGAAAGGCAATGCAGTGACCGTTTCAGTATGATTGATCGATCGACACACTTGTCAAGACTTTTCAGCGAGTTAGCGCTGCAGACGCTTGAAATCTGTTGGCCGTTTACGAGGTCTCACATACCTAGGTTCACGAGCACAAAACATACTGAAGCGACCCATTTTGGTTCCTGTGATTCTGATCACGTGTCACGTTGGGTATTTCGATCCATTGACCATTCTCATATATATTCTTCATGTTTAACGTTTTGCTGCGACGTGGACATCCGGTGACACAGTCCTTCTATCCGCGTAAACGCAACAGATGAGCCCAACTAATGTCTGGTGTTGTATGGCCGAATAACGCTCAGATGGGAATCGTACTGTGCAAAAGATAACCAAAGGTTAGCGAATATACACTCATTTGCAAACTAATTTGGTTGTTCCGAGAGACTCACCTGGAACCCAGGTGAGTGTATATTCGCTAATTTCGTGCAATTTGGTTTCAAGCAGAACATGAGGTTGACGGAAACCCGGGGACTGCGCCTACCTGATGAACCCCAAAAAGGGCGAAACCGGTGGTGGGCTGTCGACGGATTTTCAGCAACCTTATGAGTAGTACATTACAAAGATATAACCAAAAGTTGTTCTGCAATGAAGCGAAAGCACAATCGTTCCAGCCTCTTACGCCTATGTTGTGAATCCCTGCGTAGATGACCAAGTTTAAACAAAAAATAAATAAATTACTTCATAATTTAATTGTCATGTACGTTTCCGCCTAGAAGGCTTGGAAGACGGCAAGTGCTCAAACGAAATAAAGTATTTTATAAACACTATCCTACTAGATAAACCCCAGTCACAGTCGTAAATCGGGAAGTAACCTTTGATAATTGAAGCTCCATTGTTCCTGTCAACCGTTCCGGAGATAAACAAAGAAAATTTTCAAATTTGCCGATGTCCCGGTGTGAACAGAAAAAGCAGCTGCGTTTTTTCTCCAACTCAATCGAAACGTGTTCCACATCAAATATGAATGGGAACCGAGGCATATGGTTTCAACAAATGTTGCATACCGCTCGCTTTGTCATCTTTACCCGTACGATAGACGTCAGTATGAATACTGTAAACCCATTGCTTTGAATGGGTGTTTGCGGTAGTCCGCTTTTCAGCTTTAATCTAAAGCACTTTACGATACACTCATCTGCTGATACATTTCTGGACGTTTAACTTCTTTAAATTCGTCCTTTGAGGGCTTATCGGAGTCTGAAGGACGTGCACGAGTTTTGACGTGGAAAACTTTTCCCAACTTTAAACTTAGGAGACGCTCGGGTAGAGTAGATTGACTTGAGAGGAAATACTTTGTGTAAAGGAGACATCTGAAAATAAATGACTCAATCGCTCTAATCAAGCATTGATTCTTTGGTAAAATTTTACTATCTGTTAGTGGTCAAACTGTTGATCCGAGACAGAGGTGAGACACAACCGTAAATTTACAGTTAGCTCATCCCCGAATCAGGGAAAGTTAAATCGCATGATGTCCCTTTTCCTTACTGAGAGATAATCGAACATCCTTAAACGAAACATCATCTTCACGATCCACTTTCACCCTCTTGACAAGTACCAGAACGGGTTTCTGACCAAGCTTTTGGCCAGGTTTGATACAGAGACTGTGTAAGCAAGTTTTATTTACGTTGGCTGGGGTCATCAAAGCATATTTATCGGCTACTAGAAGGTCAGGGAATTTCAAAAAGTCTTCCTCTTTTACGTGACAGAATCGAAATGGTGCACTACTCATGACGTTTCTGGAAACTGTTTGACAGCCGCGACCGGTTTTGCCAATTTTGGACTCATTAGGTAGGCGCAGTCCTTGAGTTTTCGTCAAACTTATGGTCTACTTGAAAGCAAACTGCACGAAATCAGTTGCCTGGAAACATCATAAACGAGGGAAGCTGGGTTCCAGGTGAATCTCTCTCAAAACCAAATTTGTTTGCAAATGAGTGTATTACGTTAATCTTCCTATTACCCTAAATCGAATATTCTGATTATTATACTTCGTACAGCAGATACAATGAGCTTGAGTTTCATCCCTACCAGCTCGCGTGTGCAATGCGCAGCTATCTACCCCACCCCCAAATCATCGGTGAACGAAACTGCGGCAGCTACAACCACTGTACAACGAGTACGCGGTTCTTAAAGCTGACAATGATGATGATGATGATGATGATGATGATGATGATGATGATGATGATGATGATGATCATGAAACAACTAAATGTGTTGCACGAGGCCACCTCGTGTTTCGGTTGGCATGATATTCGAGATTTCTTGACACATATAGACGCCACAGACTACTCATAAGGTTGCTGAAAATCTCTTGACAGTTCATGACCGATTTCGTCCTTCTGGAGGGTCATTAGTTAGACTCAGTCCCGAATTTTCTGCTGAAAATCTCTTGACAGTTCATGACCGATTTCGTCCTTCTGGAGGGTCATTAGTTAGACTCAGTCCCCGAATTTCCGTCAACCTCATGTTCTACTTGAACCTTAATTGCACGAAATTAGCGAAATGCTCGTATTTGCATACCGGGTGTCTAAAAACATCATAAACGAGAGATCCGGCTAGGTTCCAAGTGACTGTCCAGTAAGAATCAATCTGGTACGCAAATGGACACAACAGTCAAATTCCGTGCAACGTAGGTTCAAGCGAGTATACGGCTGAGGGATACTCGTGGATTGCGCCCACCTGATGAGCCCCAAGAAGATCTAACATGGTCGTGGGCTGTCGAAGAGTTTGCAGGAACCTTATGAGTTGTGCATCCGATCTTGTTGTGCCTCCTTTTTCAAATCTGGCACTTCCTCATGCATTTATCCAGTCGCTTTTGGGTCACTTCTGGATTTTCAAGTCCTTGTTTAAATCATTCAACCTGATAATTTGTCGAGAAATTCCAGTTCAACCAGAGACACTTTGAACAAACTTGACCATCGAGTTGCAACGTCGCTAATCCGTTCGGGTTGCGTCAGAACTGGTGCTTTTACAATACACAGTGTGAACAGAAAGAAGTATTCTGAACTGTCTGGGCCTTACCTCTAAAAAAGCCAGATAATTTTTTGTAAACTTCAAACATTGTCTTCTCTAACTTGTTTACGTTTTATTGGTCCCGGTATAGAATCCATTTTTCCTGCCAATCCTCATGAACTGCATGAATGGTTCTAGTCTTCACTGTCTCGGATCCGTTTGTTTTCGTCTTGAATCTCGTGCTGAGCCTCAGCTTCGTTTGCACAGGTCACTTAGAATTGGTGTTTTCTTCGAAAGACACTAACTCCCAAAAAATAACTTGGTTTTCTTAAATTTCATCATCAGTTACTTAACCCTTTTGTCTTAAGGATGTAAGAGACCTACTCGCATTTGTTTGCTTACATTGCACCTGGGTCTAGTTGTGAATAGAAAGACCGACGACCACTAATTTGGGATACTCGTGCCAAGCATTATACGTTGGTCGTACGACAAGGGATTTGTCGGACAGAATACGAGAACGCAATCCCGTATCTGGGGAGAAACCAGGCTCAAGTGCGATTGCATCACATTTGGCCGAAACCTGTCATGTCATAGACAAGGAGCAAGCCTTCACCATTATATACCAGGTACCTCCGAACCGATCACGACTGGTACAATCCAAACTAGTATCGATCGCAGAAGCGATTGGAATCCGACTGCTGGATCCGCGTCTTTGCATCCAAAAGAAACTTGTGCGACCTCTGAAAGTGAACTGGCCTACGAAACATCCGGTCCCACAAGTCGGTCTGACATTGGCGTCACTTACTGATTCCGTGACCAATTGACCTATCCCTCATCCAAACCCCTTCCTTTGATTTCTCCAAAGTGTATGTAGCCCCGATCTCAACGTTTTCCACGTAATTTCTGCTACCATATAAATTTGTGATGTACTAGCCAAGATGAACAATCACAGAAAACAAGGTTTGTTCACTACCTTCTTTGTTCTCATGACTACCACGGGTATATTCAGCCGCTTAATTTGGGATAGTCGCACACAAAAGTGAGCAGACAACGACTGAATCCCAGTGGACTAGATGTAGTACTCTGGTGCATGCGAATACATGACTTTCCTTGGGATTCGAAGATGGCTACCAGAGGTTACGCAATTCGACAAATCTAGATGACAGTTTTCCTCGGTAGAATTACCATCTTTAATAGACCCTCGTCATCTAGAATTCCCTCACAGACCCCAGACGAGATCATCACTCAACGGATGAAAATCATAGTAGGTTTTTCAAACCATGTCTCCAAAGAACGACAACTACACGCTGATGGAATTATTCTCCAAGATTGGCCTGAACTGGTCCAGCAATACAGACGGTGGAATGTTGGTAGTTAGGGCACATTATTTGACTGCTGTTCATGTGGTTGTTGATCAATTCGCCGAAATTAACACATACCTTTCATCTTCTACCCACGAAGTGAAAGTATCCCGTCGTACTGTGACAAGGCATTTATAAGCTGGCCGCCAGGCTTGATGAACAGATCTACTGCCGCCTGATAGCTGTGTTGATCGTGATGAAGTAATCCACAGAGCACGACCATGGTGAAGGGAAAATTGAGTTATTTCCTAAATACATTCCTTATGACTTTCATGCCGTCGTGTATGTGACCGCTTGTTTTTGGTCCGTAAGGCTGTGCTTGGAGCACCAAAAACATGCGTGGTGTAATCACATGTATATGTGGGAAGCATGGGAGCTGCAAGCTATTCAGGTGGGAAAATGATGCGATGCCAGCATGGCATAGATGATAAGGTGAGGGTTTGTTCGCATGTTGTTGAAAGGAATCACACTTAACCATTGACCTGCAGTGTTTCCGCAAGTTATGTCTCTTAGCCCTGGCGTTTAGTTCCATATACAATCACTATTAAACATGATCTGAACAGTTGGTCAGTTCAATACTAACGATTAAACAAGTCCTCCTGAGCGTCGCAGCGCTCACTTCACATAAGTGGTTGCTTTCCCTATGGATTTATGTCGTGCATCCTTACCCAGTTCTGGGAAGCATCTTCTTGCTCAAGTTGGAATATCGTGTAAAATATGACCAGCCAATCAACTTCTGAGCAGTTTGACATTTATCCGCGGTATCCAGCTCCTGTACAACCTGTTTAAGATGGGAGTTAGAAGCGCCAGGCGTGGTCACGGTGGCCAGACGATCTTCTGTCGTAGAAAGTGCGGCCACCCGGAGATTTTGGTGCATACTGTTCACTCCTCCTGGATCGCCCATGGTCCTCGATGTGCTCGTCATAATCGGGTCGCAAAGGAACTCGCAACACGTCTCCGTCACCTGGGATAAACCGTCTTCGAGAAGTTGAGAGTACCTACGTCGATGCCTTTCGTCAAGCCTGGCCTAGTCGGTGTTCGGGAGCACAGAGCAACTGCGATAGATGTCGGCATAGCCTCAGATGGGTGCGGAATGTTTGTTTTGAATGAGAAGAAACAGAATTCTAGTGCCGATGATTGTTCCATCGCCATCATATCAGCCATACGTATAACCGATTGAGACTCTTTGGTCAACCAACCGATGATCATTTTTTATCGAGGGATGTGCTTTCCTCGGTCCGTCAAGGCTGTTATTGGTCTGGAATTTCCTAAGGTCACAATCAGTAACTTGTGTTTCCTCGCCATTTCGTGTTCTTTGCATGCTTACGACACTTTCATGCGTGGCACATGGCGTTGAGTGTTCATTCTTACCATTGACTTTTTACACCTCATCCACTATGACAGACATTTTGTGCCTGATGTGGGAGTCTTGACTCTACTAGCGCTTACATTGCCTTAAAGAGCATTTATTATTTTCTTTTCTCCAGTTGCTCGCCTTTACATGCATTTTTCCATAACAAACATTCTTACATACGTTGGGATTCATCTTAGAACGCTTGGTTGCATGCCTCCTAATGGGACGCTGTACTCGTTCTATCCAATAGTCTCCTGTACACCTTTCCACATCTATCACTTGGACTTATTTTTATGCTTGTGACCATGTTCTTCAAAAGTAAAAATAAACGATGACAGCTGATATGTCATCGGAGGCGTATATCTTTCCAGAACAGCACCTGACGACAGCAGGCCAGAAAATAACAGGTGTGTCGTACAACCTTATAGGTAAGACAGTGGAACGAATACGTGATCTGATTATTGAAAGGAAATTGTATTCAACATCGAATAAGAGAAAGTTGCCTGACACTTGAATATACTCTTATCTGATGACGCCGTGGTAGATCTGAGAGTAACTCAGTTCTGANCCATAACAAACATTCTTACATACGTTGGGATTCATCTTAGAACGCTTGGTTGCATGCCTCCTAATGGGACGCTGTACTCGTTCTATCCAATAGTCTCCTGTACACCTTTCCACATCTATCACTTGGACTTAATTTTTAGGCTTGTGACCATGTTCTTCAAAAGTAAAAATAAACGATGACAGCTGATATGTCCAGGATACAAAGTCTGTGTAAAGCATAAAAATAAGGCGACAACTCCTGCGGATACACACTGATTATGGTTGATCGCTTACCAAAAACCTTGCCAGGTGCTCAAGTGACGTGTATCCATCCGAAAAGCAAACAAGAATTAGCGAATATTCATTCATTTGCAAACTAATTGTTTTTATTTGCGAGAGACTCACCCGGAACCCAGCTGAATCTCTGTTTGTGATGTCAGGCAACTGAACGTGCTGCACCAGGCCGCCTCATATTTCAGTCGCTACGATATTCAAGATATCGTGATACATATATTTGTAATGCACTAATCATAAGGTTGCTGAAAATCCATCGACAGCCTGCGACCGGTTTCGCCCTTCTTGGGGCTCATCAGGTAGGCGCAGTCCCCGGGTTTCCGTCAACCTTATGTTCTACTTGAAACCAAATTGCGCGAAACTAGCGAATATACACTAAGTTGCAAACTAATTTGGTTTTTCGAGAGACTCACCTGGAACCCGGCTAAATCTTTGGTTTTTGAAGTTTCCAGGTTTCAAGTAGGACATAAAGTTGACGGAAACTCGGGGGCTGCGCCTACCTGATGAGCCCCAAGAAGGGCAAAACCGGTCGTGGGCGGTCGAGGAGTTTTCAGCAACCTTATGAGTAGCGCATTAGAAAACAAGAATTATTAACATGTGATAAATTTTGGGTATATAGCATTCGGAACTGCATGTACATGAGAACATATGGAAGAAATATATCGTTGGGTTTAGGAAATTTCTCAATATTTGCCAGTTCTGTATGACGAAAAAGCGGCACACAACGTAACCACTGCGCCCACTTGTTCAGTCATTAGCTCATCTGCCGAGGACTGCAGTCTGGTGATCCATATTCATTGATATTTGCTTCACTCGTTAAAACAATCCATCACATTTGCTCTATGTCAAGCTGAATTGAAGACTAACCTTGTCCTGTATATAGCTACAATGGAGATGGGATGATTACAATCTGCCGTCCTCTTATGCACCGAACTTGTTGATTTCAACTGCTGGATACCGCGGAACACACAAAAGGGTCTCATAAAAACAACGCAGTCGATTACCACGTGTATTCTGTTAAAGTGAATCGATCACTATTATCTTGTAACTGCAGCTTCCAAACTGCAACCTAGTCCGTTCTTCAAGTAAGGATGTTATATTGGTTGGGCCCATCTCAACGTTGCTGCTCTACACTTTTCGGTTTGGCATAATGCACTCGTTTGTAAGTGAAACCCGTGTAGTAGGACACCAGATTACCAGGATAACTGAGGGATATCAACATATGAGCTCTCTTTCAATAATGTGTAGATCTTGAAACATCAATTGAATTCTTCCTCCAGTTTGTCCGCGAAATGGCGGAGTCCACGCGAAAATGCGCCATGTGAAGACAAAATCTCGAATTGTTTGTAATAGGCCAGCATTCCTATAAGTGACCAAGCAACTAAGATTCTTCAAAGATGGTGGCCGCTCAGTAGCTTTATTCCAACAGTTCACACGACGTATCGGAATGCGAGAATCGCAGTCAAATCATGGTGCAAGATCTTTGGTGGTCCTTCAGTATGACAATGTGTTGAAATCAACAGTGCTCATGTGGATAGGGTCACTTCCCTTGGTCAGACAAGGTTTTCAAGCTACTCAGAGAGAAATTTGAGTCAGCTGTCTGT
This sequence comes from Opisthorchis viverrini, assembly GCF_000715545.1. Taxonomy (NCBI): domain Eukaryota; kingdom Metazoa; phylum Platyhelminthes; class Trematoda; order Opisthorchiida; family Opisthorchiidae; genus Opisthorchis; species Opisthorchis viverrini. The sequence goes on from NW_008751735.1 coordinate 1,352,972, forward strand.
CAAGAAGCGTTTTGTTTAAGTCCTACATCTTATTGGAGACTTCTGTCGGGCGCACACAAGCAGACTTTGATGTGCACAATTTAGCAAAAACAAGGTCACCATTTGCGTTGATGCCTTCATGCAAAAAGCCATCATTTACAACTTGTCACTACTTCCCCAAACATGTTTTTATTCACTAATCTAACAGATGATTTTTAGACTTATGTTCACTCTCTGTCCACCGTGACTACCGAAAAATATCAACAATCGGCTGGCTTGGAAAATTCGGGCTTCCACTCTATCATCCACGGGTTACCTCATGGGTCGCAAATTTAATGCGGATTCTCGTTTGGTACTCATCAGATTCATGCATCCTATGAAACACGGTGCTGTATCAATGACAAACTAATGATGTTCGCACAAATGTCTCAGATTCACGATTGGACCAAGCAGAACAAATTCAGCTTCCTCACCGTCCGTATGGGAAAGGAAGGAAATAAAGGCAACGGAAGTCGCAGAATTTCTGGCAATTATTTCAAATTCGAGAGAAACCGCTTAAGCTATACGCGAAGCCGAAGTTCGTACATGATTTTTGTCGTCACAGAGATTTTCTCCCGAGATTAATGCTTCAAATTTCAGGGTGAAGCCTGTCTTGTTGTTGGACATGTGTATCGTTCCTTGTGACAGAGAATTCGATCCTCGAGGTAGTACACTGTCCATTTGTATCAGGAAGGTCAGATTCCTGAGTGCAACCTCAGAAATCCTGAAACCTACTGCTCTACCAAAATCCCAACAGGAAAGCCGGCAAGCATCCAGACCAGTCAATCATTCAGTCAATTCAGCAAAAGCTGATGAGTGTTCATGCAGGCCACAAAAGCCCGACCGAATGTGATCAGCGTTCAGGTATTTCATAGAGGCACGATCGATGTTGATGGGTATTCACTAGCGCCTATCAGACAGCCTGGATCAATGTCAGGAAGTCCCCTTTAAATAGCGTGGAGCCGTTGTAACTTTTGCTCTCGCACTCGCTTGTTCGGAATATGGCTGTTGTGTTCCCTCCTCTGAGTATTTTTTCCGACAACTAGGCACTGGAGCGGGTCAGCAGCAGATAACACAGATTTACGAATCAGCAGACATAACAATAGGTCACTGAAAGCTCTTCGACTTTCCACGGCCGGTTTAGCCCTTGTTGGGGCTCATCAAGTAGGTGAAGTCACCAAGCTTTCGTCAATCTTATGTTTCACTTGAACAAAAGGTTCAAAACGGTCACAACAAACGTGTTGTTTCGGAACAGAAGCGATTAAGTGGGTATCGATTTATTCGGTATGTGTACCCCAAAATTTGTGACAATGTGGTAGTATGTGGGAGAATACGATAAACTATGTCAGTCCAATTTACTCGTCTACGATATTCATTCCAATGGGAATGGTTTCGAATTAATCAAGTCATTAAGTACAGCGCCCCTCTTATAGGGTGCACACGATGGAAGATGGAACAGTTACTTACCACTCAAAAGCCTCAATTGTTGGGAGATATAAATTGTTAGCAATACCAACGTAGAGTTATCCCACACAGTGGGCAGATATAAATTGCAAGACTTGTTTTCTGCTATTGTTAAACTTTACTAACACATAGCAGATGTCTATGAGGAGCACAATCAGATAATTTCTTTAGCTCGATACAAGACTTGCAATACACTTTATTGTCTGCAACATAATCGGGTCCGGATAAATGTGACGTGGTTGCACTCCATTGAGACCTCTCCCAACCGCCACTCAGAGAAACTGGATAAAAGCTTCTTTGTCCGATCAACATATGATGCAGGACACGAGTAAACGAAAGAGTACACACAGAACCTATTGGTGACTGTTACTTAACCGCAAGGAAATGCTACAGAAACTGGATTGCGTCCACATACCTCCCTCGGATAAAGGCTTCTTTGTCCGATCAACATATGATGCTGGACACGAGTAAACGAAGGAGTACACACAGAACCTATTGGTGACTGTTACTTAATCGCAAGCAAATTCTACAGAGGACTCCACAGATTCCGTAATAGATCTCACTTTTTAAGAAACGCAAAGCGGATTTACGAGAAAACATACTACTCGCATGCCCCCCTCATCAGTAGTATTACCGTTACACTGGCAGACTATGGCAATCACATTGAGACTTTCGTTTCAAAACGGAAGTAGACGTATGAAATGAAGATGCGCGAACCAAAGAGGCCTTTCTTTGGATACAATTATTTAGTTGGTTGTTACTTGAGCAACAGCTGGATACATTTGGTGTTCCGTTTTCTTAAGGAGTCCAAATGCCCGAAAGTTGATTGACAGCTACCCTGATCCTTGCGTTTCAGGACCTGTCCTTGTTTAAAAGCCTAAAATATTCTTTGCTTTTAGTAAATCCTCGTGTAGCTTTGAACTTGATCCAGCCGTTTGAAGTAACAAATGGGCACATTTTTCAAAGCATTTACTCTTTCGTAATGCTAATGTGAAGTGTGATTGGGCCAGAAATCTCCTTCCTACTGGATACAACAAAGCTGAACAAAGACCAGGGACTATGAAATGTACGGCGGTCTAAGAATAGATATGCATGTTGAAATGTTAGAACTGTCTTTTATTATGTGAGACATGGGTCGAACAATAGCAACGACTTGAGAGTCTTCTTTCAAAATGGCCCCTACACTTTGCATGCTACTTAGCAGTTAAATTGGCACTTTGCAGAAGATAGTGTTGGAGATCCTAGTTTTTAATCCGTGCAAACACCTCCCTTGGGAAGCAACCTATCTCTCGTAATGTGCATAGGGTTGGCGCGAAATAGTTTGCTCCGTCCGCCAGTACTCGTTTGAGGAGATGGCAGTATTGTATCCAAAGTTTCGTTTTCACTACTCCCCTATGGATTCTTATTTAAGGGGTGGCTCACCTTTCGTATAATTTTAAATGAAATAGCAGGTGCAGACGTATAGTTTAGTTTAGCAAAATACACTCATTTGCAAACTAATTTGGTTTTGCGAAGGACTCACCCGGAACCCAGCTGAATCTCTCGTTTGTGATGTTCTCAGGCAACTGAACGTGCTGCACCTGGCCGCCACATATTTCAGTCGCTATGATATTCGAGATATCGCGATACATATATTTGTAATGCATTACTCATAAGGTCCCAAGAACCCTCAGAACAATTGAATAATTCCATTAAAAATTATACAATATTCATTACTTCAGCTAGCAGTCTAATTGTTTGGTTAATTCATGGAACCGCCACTTCATTTCCCGACCAGCGCCTGAGATATTCATCCTGATATGGTGTGTTATACAACGAGCATGAAACTGAGTAAACCAATCAATAGCCACTATTAGCGAAATTCACTCATTTGCGAACAAATTCGGTTTTTCAACAGACTCACATGGAACGCAGCTGAACCTCTCGTTTATGATGTTTCGAACAAAATATAAGGCTGACGGAAACTCGGGGACTGCGCCTACCTTATGAGCCTCAAGCTGGGCGAAACAGGTCGTGAGCTGTCGATGAGCTTTCAGCAACCTTATGAGTAGTGCATTTCAAATATAGTTTAGTTTGTTTATCTATCTGCATTATCGCTCAGTGGGTCTCGTCTATTCCACCTACAAGTGTCGATCAGGCTGGCACGTTTTTATCGTTCCTGATTCGTTCGTAGATTCTTGTTCAGTTGATTCAACTCAGCGTACAGACGTTTATCTGGCTGTCAGTTCTGTGCAGCTTGTCCCTTGGGATTTGTAGCAATACCGACACATGATTGACGACTTTTGAAGCTTGAACAGAGCAAAATACCCATGTACAAAGACATGGGAATGAGTAGTAATCGGACAGAAGACAATCAAATTTAATCATTCAGGAGCTGCGGTGAGCGCTGTTCTTGCCAAGTCATCAGGATGCTGGTTGAACCAATCGGGCGGATGTAAATAAGATATTTTCGTTCACTTTTATGCAGAACATCTGTGCGAGACTGAAACTGGGTGGATCCGACACGTGTGTGTTATCTCATGTCATGGGATTGTGTACAGCAAAAAAAACATGCAAAATTATGGTTAAACAGCAACACCCCGTCTATGCAACCTGTCACTCAATTTGCCTGCCACCTGCCAGGTGCTTGGCCTACATGCTGTTCATCATGCCCATATTCGCCTGTCTAGATTTTCTCTTGCGGATTTTCTGGTTCATTCGTTCCAAAACGTAGTCTCAGTTTGAGGTTGTGTGCAATGCGCCTAACGCTGTTTTTCTCCCAGGCCAATACTTACCTTTCATTTCTACTTCATTCCTAGCTTCATTTGTTGATCTTAATCGTTTTATCCTTTTACGGATAAGGAGAGACTTTACTGGAAATGATGAGGGATCATTTGGAAGCGGCAAACCTTGAGTGCTGTGCAGCAGGGAGGGAGCGTTCTTTTACATCTATCTTTTATGGTTCATCTTCTTGACAATTATTCAGTGTTGAAATGAAGTCAGTCAAAACTGTACAGATGAAAACCACCTGCAGAGAAACTCAGAAAACCCCAAGGAAATTCGAACAGGCAACTTTCTGGCTCGCAGTTGAAGAATATATCGTGCGGAGCAGGAGACTTAGCAGTACTGTGAGAAACTTGTGCATGGTACGACAGCTAATCACAGGAACTAAGGTTCTGGCTGTAGCTGTCTGTTCAGCTGAACAGCGAAGCTTCAATGGTCTAGTCGAATGACTTTCATCACTTTCGGATGATTTGGGCAACCAAAACAAGCTATACTGGTCACTTTTGAAATAGAGTAACGCCTGGTCGTGCATTGTCTCATGCTGGGAATCTCCCTGAAAGAAACTAATCGAAAACGTCCTTAAGGTTGAGAATACCTTTCGAATTGAAAACTACTGTAAAGCAGAAATGGTTGGCCCTGAGAAACCAGTTCACAACGCTTTCCATCCTATTTTGGACTAACTGAGCAGCAGCTTTCGATCGCTTGATGTTCAGATCCCAAATTTTCGCTCATTGCTTAGAGCACGAATTGACTGACCGTGGTCCGAATCCGACCTCTGCATGTTGACTTCTCCTATCTAGGCTTGGGCATCCTGGCAGTACCACAACTGTCGTGCTTCCTTCGGATGGCATGGCAGCTAGGCACCGAAAGGTTGTTACGGCTGGACGAATATAATACAACTAACTCCAAAGTCCCCACAATTTACGTGGACCCAGATATAATCCATACAGAAACGCTTCTGATGCTGAACTTCCTTCCTGTGATTGAAGCCAATATATTCTGAAAAGCCGGGAAATGTTGTAAACAACTGTTTCATCCTTGAACAGCACGCACCACACACATTTCGCGGCGTTCGGAACCCACAACTTTCAGGTCAGTGGCTAAACATTCCTATTAAACCCAATGGCTTCAGACTGGAGAAATAATTAGTTGGGAGGATCTGACTTACATCATTCTCCCAGCATGTATAGACTAGCATAGACCATGTCGTACGCACCCTGAGTTGGCTCACCCATCGATCAGTCAAGCAAAGAATGTATGGATTTTCGTGATTGGACAGATCCCTCTGAGCAGACGTCTGCGATCTCTCCGTATGATTGGTCGATTTCCCAATGAGAGTTGCGTCGCGCCTCTGTACCCCAGGATGCTTCAGTTTGCGTTGAAAAGCCTTACCGGATGGTTTGCCTTGATTCCCCTTTAGGGGCATCACAGTTACCGAAGGAGCACGCCATGGCAGATCGGAGAACGGGTCGCCATCGGATAGCCGTTACGCATTATTATGAGTGTTCTGGAATACCCTCAGGAACTGATGTTTGGATAGCAAGTACAGTTCGAGGCACCAAAACACCGTTTGTTTGGAACAGTGAAAACACTCATGTCGTTATATCGGACAGCTACAGACTCTCGGTTTCCACTTCTGATAATCTGACGCAAAGTGTGACAATATTTCCTTACGAGCCGGAAGAATAGTGACTTTGTCATAACAAAACATCGACCACGAAAGCCAGCAATAAGTAACTGACTTTTAACGCATGCGGAATAAATGATTGGAGGACTTTGCTGCTCTTGATACTCAGGATATGATCGTCGACCGACTGACTTCATTTCAAATTTTGATAAGCTTTTCCATACGCAGAGGCCACTGAGTGAATGCAGTGTTTGTGGATAGCCAAACCTGTATGCTCCCTTTGGAATTTAGCTGATATGTCTTACCAATGAGACTATACTAGGACTCAAGGATTTAATTAATCGGACAATAATCTCAATCAATTTATGTCGGCATATCGCAAAGGTTCTGGCCTATTTTAAGAAATAAGAAGGGATTCGCATTTATAAATCAGTAGTGACCCACAAGGATAGTTTTAAAGGAGGATGCTACTTTGAGTTCACGAAATTTTCTCCGTTGTAACCCCCCCCCACCCAAGAAGTAGCAGACCTCCCAGAGTACACAAAATTTTCCCCGTTGTACCCCCCCCCCCCCCAAGAAGTAGCAGACCTCCCAGAACCGACGTAGAAACACTTTTTGGTTCCCCAAGTGGTGGACTACACTCTTAGGAATAAAACAACGATGGAACTAATCGGCCATTGACTCAGATCTTTTGGTTAACCACAATCCAAGGAGTCTCCATCATGAGCACGTTGATGACCTCGTTTCGACCAGACTGACTCGACTCAATGGATAACTCACACAGCACTTATCTCTGGAGCAGCTCACAAACTGAAGGTTATTCAAGTAGACGATTTTCCAGAAATTGCCATTTTTGTTGTTATATGAGAAACTGTCATCCCAATAACTTATCGCTTCAGTTGGTTCTTAGGTTCATGTAGATGAACAAAGGCTGTTTTTCTACAAATCAGACAACGAACCTGACGACCACCAAACGCCGTGAGCCGTGCTACGTTTGTACGCATGGAACAAGAGATGCACAATAATACTGAATATTGGGGGCTATCACTTCAGAAGAAAAGAGTGACTCTATCCAATACTTACGAAGGATTTTGGAAGACACCCTGACAGAGATGAGATTTTCTGAGCACAATCCTGAAAGAACACGACATTATTTTTATCAGTGATCGCTCACCAAAAAGTCAAAAATCCAGTTGGTGAATTCAGTTTGAATTCGACTATTGTAGTGGAAGCCAGGCTCGATGATCACGGAAGCTGTCACGCAGAGCAGGAGGTCACTGCCAAGCTTGCTCACCTGGTATAAAACGAAGGTAAAATCCACATTTCGGGATAAAGACGAAATCAGGTAAACATGCCCGTCATTATGCTAGTGGGGACTATTCCGAACAATTCAGGTTCATTTTCAGTTCTGATGTACGGCTACCTGGAAGGTCACTTTAACACGCCTGTGTTCACAGTCATTTCGATGCACCACACTCCCCTGGTCTACACAGAACCTTGCACACGCCTAATCCCATGATGAAAAGACCTCCTAAAGCTCATTAATCTCGTCACCTTGTTGATGCCACCCCGAGTTTTTCCCCTCATTTGACACATCCATTATGTTCTGTCCAGTGCGGGACATGGCAGTACTAGAAGGCACAGCGAAGCTATATACTGTGATTTCCGTTGGCAGTCAGTCGCGCTCGCAAGCGCGGGCTGAAAACAACGCTGCCACTGTGACAACGGTACAGATCAAAGCAACCGCCACAGGAATAACGTTCCGACCTGGGGGTGGGGTAGGGGGTCAAAGTAGCCGAAACCCGTAAGGGACGTGCTAGCGGTGTGTTTTTTATTGACTTCGGGTTGCATGTATCTCGGATCACCCCCAGTATCGTGTGGTTGTCGGCTCTGCCTTTATGACCGGCTGCTGTTTGCGAGTGTGCCTGTCTTTGCAGTCAATCCGTTTATGCGGCACCAGCCGAAGAGCTAAATGGCCGACTGGCTAGGCCACACCAGAACTAGGATGATGGCTTCCATAGTGAGCAAAACACTAAAATCCCCTAGGATGCATGAACGAATGCAGCTTCTCTAGTTTTCAAGTAATGTGAGTCTTCCTGTTAGGAATGAGACGGAAAATCCGTTAACCCTCCCCCCCCGCCCAAAAAATACTCATACTGGCCTCACCTAATGCTCAAGGTAAATGCATGACTGTCAGCATGAGCGAATTACTTTCTGCATTAGTCCATTACCTATTTGTATGGTGTTCATCAGTAAACGTTTGCTAGGATTAAAAGGCTTTGCGACCAGCCGGACAGAATTTTGTTAACTTAATCATCTGCCGCAAGCACAAAGTTTCCGCTCTAATCTCTACCCTTCAAGCATTATACACCACTGAAAGCGGTCTAAAACACTGAGATATTCAAGATGCCCGATTCATTTGTCATTCATTCGATTTTCACTAATATATATTGAATAGTCTTGGTCGTACTGTAATTAGGATCTTGAAGCAAAATTGCTGTCGATAGATATTTCATGTGTATGCACTATATGCACTTGAATTATCGTATCTGGACTGGCTGTCGATTGGACACTGATGGTCAGCCAATACTGGTTCAATCTTCAGCTATTAGCCAACAGAGTGCGGACCTGAATCACCCTAGAGGGTTGTTGAATGAATCCCAGGGCGAAGCGACACTGATGGTCAGCCAATACTGGTTCAATCTTCAGCTATTAGCCAACAGAGTGCGGACCTGAATCACCCTAGAGGGTTGTTGAATGAATCCCAATAAGGGCGAAGCATGTGTACAGTGCCTGTCGGTTTTTCAGGGCAGATTGCCTTCACGTATAAGAGAAAGTCTCGATTGGTAGCATGCTTGTGCTTGGGTTGATGGCTTTGTCTGATAATTTACATGACTTTCCGTTGACTATCCAGGCAGTGTCAGTCGATGACATAACTATCAGAATTTCGGTGCCAGGAAGTGTCGTGGATAGCTCAAGTTTCTTGCGACCGTTCGACTTCTTGCGGGTAGCTCCACGTTTTGTCTAATTGAGGATCAAACGTCCACCACACATACAGCAGAAGACCGGGTTTCGGTCCCTATTACTGCCTGCTGAAGTTACCTGACAAAACTCGAAGCGGTAGGCTGTTCAGGTGGGAATGTGTTGATGGGTTTCTCCCTGAAATCTGTTGTGTAAGTACTGGCAGCATGCCTGACTCCCGTTTCTGTTTCCAAAACTCACTGTCTCTCAATCTCATTAATTTCCCCAGTATTGCGTTTGTGGTCGTACCAGCCGAGATATCTGAAGTGTTGGGTATGGCGGTTGTGGTGTCCCAACACACACTGAGTTAACTCACCTTTGTTGGGTATAAACTCATGACTGTTTACTTCACAAAGATTTGGGAATCTACAAACACTGACAAACAATACGAAAGCCGGTATCGGCCGACAATCGACGCGTGTTTTCAATCTCCTTAGAAGGGAGATAATTGAATAGACTTGGACAGACTACATTTCCCATTGTCCCCGCTGTTGACACACCGAACATGTTGGTCAACTGCGAAGTGGAAATTCGTCATCGTCGCCCACCAGTGTCCGGTCACTACGTCAAAGACACGTGTCTCCTAAATGCACGCACGTGATGTCTCCAATGCATTCCTGACAGCTTTAGCTCTCCTAATGTGCTGCCCACAAACTTGGACAGAAATTTCAATGCTAAACCCGACTCCACACGATTGATAGAACTTCAGATTTAGTTACTACTACCATCACGTTTGCTACAGGTTTTGAAGCGGTTAGCAACACAAGGTTGCGATGCGTAATGCAACAGACAAGTGGCCATGAGAATTCCGGGCTAACACACACCCACTTCTAACACACATTTTCCCCTAACATTCAGACTGTAGCATGGTCACAGCACACACAAAACCGAAAAAGCCGCAGTTCCGTAAGACTCACGAATATCCGAATTCACGTTGTTCGGCGGTGCTCAAGTGATTAGTAGTATTCAATTCGCGCAATTTATTGGAAAGAAAGTCGAGAACGATCCCAGCGAATTGTTCAATGATTTGTTGACGATGATATACACGTTCCACTGGGTTTAGTTGTCTTGCAGGATTAATTCGCCCTTTCATTCCAGAAGCCGTTACGAAGAGACTGAACGGTTTGCGCACGCCTGCGGTCCATTGTGCTATACTGGGGGGGGGTGACCTTGTGACACTCGCAGGGTCCCTTATACCGGGTTGGTGAATGGTTAGAGGTCTGACGATCACAGTCTCCTGGTCGTCCAGGTTGAGGGTTGAAACATGTGGTGACTTGTTTCTCGGAAATGGTCTGACGATCACAGTCTCCTGGTCGTCCAGATTGAGGGTCGAAACATGTGGTGACTTGTTCCTCAGAAATGGTTATGCATTTGCATTTCCAGCCAAACACCGCTGACTTGCGGTTAGGCTTTCGAGGCAAAGGCTTTGGTTGAGGGCCATAATCATCCTCCTATCTAGGTATGGGCGCCCTGAGAGTATCCCGGCTCACGCACCTTTATGACACAACAACGATCATCCCAGATGGGGAAAGTAACCGTAACTGTTTAGCACAAAGTGTATCCCTATTTTAACATGGTCACTTTCTAACAAATTCCTCGACTGGTTGGAATATTGCTAGTTTCGTGGACATGGTATATTTACTCTCTTCAGTTGGCTAACTGAGTGCACCAATCAGACTAAGTGCATCCCGAGAAAGACGCTTACATCTAGAAGTCCGTTTTGAAGGTAGCGGAAATTTCCCACCACAGTAGCCCATCTGGCATATACCCCAGAAAAATGCCACCCTGTAGACCCTGAAATGACCAATTTTCTGTCCAAACGAGGGCGAAACAATAGAAGTATCTTGTACCATTGACCCATCGATCGCATGTCACTTCAAGCAGTTCGTCTCAGACATAGTCGATTTACAAAACCAATTATATTGGTGAACCCTTTTCCACTAAGTCTGACCTGAACCAACCACCAATTAGGGCTTCCGGTCGTACACACATGACTATCCACTTTCCACCAACCCGAGTCCATCCGACTTATCGATATTTCTAAACATCGCCACCATTGGCTAGAACATTTAACAAATAAATTACCGAGTTATATAGTCTTAATTAATGGCAGGTCGAAGCAATGCTAGATAACTCAGACCTCTCGAATTCTGTCGTTGTTCTCTTCGTTTCGACAGAATCCCCTTAGGACGACTTACCGTGTTTAAAGGTTATCACTCAGATCTTATTGAGGGCCCATTGGATGCTAGGTAACGAGTGTAGTACAAACCCATTATGTTGTACTGGAATGGAAAACCAACCAACAGGCACGGGTAACATGCATTTGAAACAAATAATAAAATCTCATCCAATCCTCATGAAAATAATAGAAAAGCGCGAAAATTGTACGAGGCATGCAGTATAGTTTTTATCGCTGGCGTGATACTAGGGGGAAACAACCCAATGAAGAATAATCTCACAAGATAATTGAAAGTTCCATCTCAGCAGTCGCCAGTCCAGGAGTCCATCAATACGTGATCACGGAATACAAGTTCTCTATAAGTGAAGGATAAGCGGCGCTGTATTCTGCCTAATTAAGAGCTTATTACGCTTCTGTTCATCCGTTCGTGGCCGAACGGATGTTCAGATGTTCAGTCGATCATCATCATCATCGTCATCGACAGCATGACATCAGTGTTCAGCACCGATGCTTCACTGCCGTACAAACATGACTTATTTGAAAGCCTCATTTTAAAGAAAAGAGTAGAGGCAGACGGGGATGGGACTTAGTGCTTAACACAATCATTCCGAGGTGCCTACACCTCCAGACATTCACTCAGGCAATCTGGACAGAAACTGACAACAAGAACGCCACTGACATCGGTTGGCAGCCATATCTTGTAGTGTCTCCAACCAGGCACAGTGAGGATCACGCGGTCCCCATCCTGGAAGGCGAGTAGCACCGACAGCACCCAAGCGTTTCGTGATCTCCTTCATACTCCTCTGCCAGGTCATGGGTTGGCCACCTCTCTGTTTACGCCACTCCGAATTGGGCATGGAAAACAATACTCTCCGGCAAACGATGGTTCGGCATACGTAACACATGTCCCAACCAACGCAGCTTCTGGTGCTGGACACATTCTTCAATGGAAGTACCGGTTACACAACCGAAAACACGCCTTCAATGGAAGGCCGCGGATTCGAACTCTTACTTTCGTGAGATACGCACTGCTTACGATTCCTAATAGAGATGAAACAGCTGTGCAATGTTTTTTCGGCTTTTCAGCATCGATCGGCCACGTTGACAGGACAAAATCTGATCTGATAGTTCCTAATCCTCTGGATATTAGTAAGGGGAGGATCTTATGAATATGGCGATTTTATTGCGAGAGAGTTGCCGTTCAGAAAGCGCTTCCCTGTTTTTCAGCAATCAGCTCAGTTGCAAATAGGCAGCTATTACATTGAGAATCGTGAATAGACAACCGGTATTTGGATCAATAAGCGGATTCTGGTACAAGATTTGTGTTTTACTGTGTCTTGTGGAAATAGCGAAGGACTTTTGATGTGTTCTGAAAAGCCCAATGTTTTATAGACATATACAAATATTTACCGGGCGGTTGTATGCGTTTTTATAGTTTTCGACCTACGGAGATATCATCGTGCACCAATGTAGAATTAGCTTGCTGATTCGCGAAGACGTTATCAAAAGCATTGTTTTTATCAGTGTATGTGTGCCACCAAAACAAAAAACGGGAGGAGAACCGCTCGTGACGAATGGTAAAGTAAACAAACCTGCGAGATTAACAAAATCGTGGGTCATGGGAAGGCGGTGCAGTGCAAATTTTTCCATAAATGTTTCCACTAATTTGGCGCACCAAGGGGAATCTAATCGGCAATATTCGATTTGCGAGTGATGCTGATTTCTTAACATCATTTTTACTGGGTGCCATCGCACTCGGAGGTCAACAGACCAGACGATTTTACTTTAGTGTGTACCTCGGCGTCCACTAGTCGGCACATTTTGATCAGCCAGCTGTTAACCTGGCGTTAATCTAAACTAATTGGGCCACCCCGACTACATCTAAACCGAACACATCTCCAGGCCAGAAACCAGCATAGCAACATGGTCGAGGGTGTTAATGGCTCTCTCACAGCACGCACTCGGCCATCAGATTGTCCGAACGGTGTGGCATGCTAACCCTGGCGGTACCACATCAAAGGCGACGTCACCTTCATGTCTGTTTTGCTAGTTTCCCCGTATTTCGTCACGTGGCTGGTCGCACACCTGCGTGAATTTGAACACAAGCAATGCATGATTCCAACTTGTGCCAGCAACTGGTTTTCGAAACCACGGCTGCTAATCTACAGAGCGGAATTACGTGGAATCACATGGTACCATCAAAGAAAACCGGTGCAATATAAATTCGGAGCAACACTCGTGATTTATGCTTCGCGAAAATATCATATGGTCATTTTGCAAATGAGTGTATATGGTCATTTTGTTTACCGTGCAGTGTCCTTAATTAAACTTCATTGCTATGAAACTCTACGGTTGAATGAATGCAACAAAAGCATTCTGCTCAAGAAAACGTGAGTTCGAAGTATTCTGAAGCGACATACGTTCAACGAAAATTCACACCAAACGCGTTTGAATATTCCTCTTTTTATTATATTCTGGTGCGTCCGAATCAAAGAAGGGAAGCAGCGATCTCGAGGTTCACTCTTATTAAGGCTCATCAAAAGTGCACATCCCCGGTATTACCGGGGTTTGAACTCTGGACGTCTGAAATGCACAGTAGACTACTCCATCGTGTCATCATTTTACAAAACGCCCCTTGTATGTGTTAGCCAGACAGTAAACAAAACTGTTTCAGTTCCCTGACGGGCCTACTTCGGTGTGTTTTAGAGCACAAATCAACGGCAGTTCTCTGTTTCCAAGAGCGACCGAAATCTTTAAGGCTTTGTTCTAGTAGATTATGCAATCGAGCCAGCTAGGGTGACGTCTATTAATGCAGACATTTTATTGGCCTTTAAGCGAGTTGCTCACACCAGAGTTGAGTGATATCCAGTAAAATAATGCGTAATAACGGCATTCGACAACAAGTCAGCTATCTGCTGATTTGTAGCTCATCTCTTTAATCCCTTATTGTCTTCCGTGCCAATAGCAGATCACAGAAGTCATGCAAAAGTGATGCTTCACCACTCACCGAATTTATCGATTCATTGGATGTTATACCGAATTCCTAAGGTTATTCTGTCACCTGAGTTTCTCGTCAAGACTATGGCTTGCAGCGTCGGACCAGTGCTTTAGTTGTCGGATGCCAGGTGGCAATGGGTAGACAATAATATTTGAGTTGAAACAGGGATTTGGAAGAGCCGGTACGTGGTGTGGGAAGACACCACGTCCTCGCCTATGAGTTTGGTCGCCATGTATTCAAAACAATTTTATTTGAAAATACGGACAAAAATTAACTAACAAACGTACGCAGTTCCAAGCAGTGGAACAGTTTGGGGAAGAATAATGAAAAGAGATAAGTAATCCATTGCTATGCACACAGTTTTTGCATTTGAGCGAAAGATGGTTGGATTTGGCCTGTTGGAAAATTCCTCGGTGCTGCAGATTATTTGATTTCAAACCACCAGCATAGTTACCAATTTCGTACTTCCCGTGGTCGCACTACTGTCACTTGATCGAGTAGTATAGGTGGAACAGTTCGAAAATAGATGTATATCACGCAGGACCTGATTTGGGAGACTGGGGTTTGTAAGTCCAGAGTTCCTCATCATAGATAGACGTCCAGCTGTGTAGCTTCTTTGCGTTGGTGTATTCGTCTGACGTACGCTGAAAATGGTTTGTGACGAGGCTCGCCGGTGCCGGTCTTCGTGAACAGAAAGTCGGGGTCGATTTACGGTAGCAGTTACGTCCTCGTCATCCCGGTGGACTATATTGGTCAGTTTTACGCTATCACGTTTCCGCGAATGCCGTCGGGCTGAGTGAGTACCGTGCATATTGAGAATGACATTCTGGTCAGTGTTTATGGAAAGGCGCGGAGATATCTCATTGGGTGACTGACACTTCGATCGCCTCTGTTTACAACGTCGAGACTGTGTTTGTTCGGGTAAGCTGCGCTGGTTACCGTTCACATTCTCCAAGCTATCCTGCTCTGTCTGTCGGTTGGTCTGAACTTGGCAGGCATGTTCTTGAAGTGACGTTTTCTGATTACCAGTAGGGTTCAAGTTATGGTCATGTTTCGGCAGTGGATTCGGACCACATCTGTGAGGTTATGGAAAGTAAAATAGTATGAAAGGACTGATATCTCAGTAGGTAATCACAAGCAAGACCTCATCTCAGAGACAAAGATTATCACAATTAGGGGGAAAAAGGTCGACAACGGGCTAGACAACCAAAACAAGGAAGTCAGAATTCAACCATGGCCCTAATGGTATGACAGTAAACTGTTTGCAAATCAGTCAGATTTTCGACACCACAAAATGAACCTGGTAAATTATTTTCTCGCGTTTGAACAGTGCCCGTTCTTTCTGATACCACCATTCCGATATGTCCATATCACAGAGAAAGTCACCCTTGTTTAAACTCATCAGCGAGGTAGGGCTAAGTTGTGGACACTACTCATCTACAGAACCCTGGACGTACTGAACTATCACGTCTGGACAGGAAAACACTCTCAAGTATAGGCGATCTGAACTATCACGTCTGGACAGGAAAACACGCTCAAGTGGGTGGAATATCCGGTATTTCGCACATCTCAGCAACTGCCCTGGTCGTGTCGATGTCTGAACTACCTGTCAAGTCTTATCATGAATGCTTTACGCATTCGAGGAGAACCACACTATCGCTCAATCGTAAGCATATTTAACTCTGTGATTTGGATGTGACCAACGTGCAAAGACCAGTGCCCCCAATTAGGCCCACTGACCGGATTTCCGTTGGAGTATGGCCGCAAATGAGCTCCGATCGAAGGGGAAGTCGCGCACCGTCTGAACTCAACACACCTCGGCGAAATCTAAGCTGTTCTCTGCTTGGTGTTATGGTAGGCAGCCTCTTAAAAACATATTTATTCAGACCAGATCTTAGTGGAGACCCTATCGAAGTGGAATTAAGTGACACTGGGACGTAGTTTTAAAACGAATGTTCGTTCACTCTGGCTATCCGGAATGTGGGGATATATGCTCCAGGAATAAAAACGACTTTCTCACAGAACAGAACAAATTCATTCAACGTAGAACGGTGGCATCTGGGATATGGTTTACTCCACTTACTTTGTCTCATGCGATTTTCGACAGGCCAAGTACCGCGTTCCATCAGGTCTGCGTTTAATCTTCCACTGTTTTGCAGTCAATGAAATTATTCGCATTCGTTTTAACCGTCTTAGCATATCTTCTGTGTCGACCATTCGCAGCCATTCTTCCGCCGAACTGTTCGTCCAGGCACCCGTCATCTGTTCTGTCAATGTGGGAGACAGAGTGGATGAGTCATTCTCCTTGTCAGCTGTGCCACTACTGTTTGAGCCTTGTAACTGACGTAGATCAGGAGCTGCTGTGGTCGGTTCCACAGACGTTCCGAAATATTGGCTTTCCGCTGAGGGATCGTTGGCAAGTAGGTTTGAAACAGAACGATAGACATGGTTGGAAACGTCATGTTGTGATCGGGACATGGGCCAGGTTAGACTCAAACTAGTTGTTTCCGTGTCCTGTGAATAGTCACACGAGGAGGTCGATCTAGAACGGCCTCGGTTACCATGGTTCGGAGCAGGCCTTTTCTGCATAGTTTCGGGCATTTGAGTCATTCTGTGGCTGTTGGGGAAATTACTCGGACGTCGGAAAAACTTCCTAAAATCCTGCGACATATTGATCGACCCATTACGAGCGGATGACAGGAGAAAATTTAGCGAAGTAAGTTTGCGTTCGTGGCCAGTCAGCTCAAGTTTGCATGCATTTTCCGTAGAACCGACGGGTTTGTTTGGGCAGACTTCTTCACTGAGCGACGCTAAACGGATGTAGGAAACAAATGGTAGGTGTGAACGTCCGCATAGGTTGTGGATATCGCTCAATGTTAGAATGAAGGAAACGCAGGTAGAAAAAACACTAAGTTCCCACAGTTAATTGTGCAGCTTGTTCTACTCTCTCATGCTGTTTCTGGATAGTACGCTGTTCTAGACGCTATGAAGCTACTGCAACTGATCAGAGTTGATGAAAACGATTAATACGTAGCACATTCGGTTGTTAGTATTCATTAGGTAATCCTGACGAATATATATATATATATATATATATATATAAGCTATGAATAGCGACAGACAATCCGCTGGAATGGATAGCATTGCCTATATCACTAAGGTGTGGTTATGCCCTTGACTGATTCGGTACTTCCACTGGCCATTCAACAAAGGATATTCTTTGATATTCTCCATCTAAGTCCCCCAGCTATTCGTCTAAAAGATATCGCTGTTCCAAAACAGATAACCGAGCGGACAAACATCGTTTATGTGCCGGTAAACGTTCGTTCAGCTGTAGTACCCTTCCGGTGCCTAACTGCTATGCCACCCGAAGGAAGCACGATGGCTGGGATACTGCAAGGTTGTCCAAGCCTAGAGAGGGGAAGTCGAGAGGCGGAGGTCGGGTTTGAACCACGGACCTTCTGGTAAGTAAATTCGCGCTCTAACCATCTCACTCGGCCATCTCACCTCCCCCCCCCCTCCAGGTGCCAATGATCATCTTTTCAATGGGTTCAAAATGGAGCACTGTGTAGTTAGTGTCTCAGCACAGTACAATGGCTGTTGCAAAGTATCTGAAAACATGACTGTTGATCAAACCTTGTTAGTCCACAACTGCATGGCTTGGCATGGTTTTGTGGCGAACAATCTGTCACACTCACAATCGCAAATCACAAAGATTACGTTACCTATCGGACTCTTCATCTAGCGATTCACATAAACAGTAACTTACTTGTTTCAAATGCCAGATTTGGAGTACCATGAGGAGGATATTTTCGTTCTGCACTTGGTTGACCAAGAATCATGGAGGGAGAACAAATGGATGCCCTGCTAGGCTGCAAAAGCGTCGTTCCGGATGTTGGCTGCATACTTACACCCATGCGAGGGACTCGAGGGCGAGGCTTCTGTTTTTGACTCGATTGTGGTTGCACAGGCGCAGGCTGACGGAGACTCATTTGTTGAACGGATCCAACTATGTCCCTACCGGATGGGATAAGTAAAATGTTTGTTTTTGGATTTTCTGTTAACGGACATTGTGTTAGAGGGTCAGGAAAGAATGGTCCGCTGAGGGGCGCAGTTGCTTTGGGAACCAGGATCACATCGTTGCATGGGAGAGGAGGCAATGGACGGTTCAAAGACATCGGCCGCTGAAATGCATACAATAAGTGTCCGATAGCAAAGTGCGTTTAGTGCGAATTGGTAGACATCAATGGGAAACCACACTGCGTGCCAAATGACCCCGAGTTTATTGTTTATACGGACCAAATGACAAGGGATCAACAGTATCCAAGCCAAGTTCGGTCAAACACCACCGCTCCGCTCATACGTGCTACACTGAAAGAGGTGTCAATCATCAGTTTGTGGTTGCTACCCAGTGCTTAATCTTCAGTATAAACAACGTGTGTTATCAATACGGTTCTCTTAAGCGACTCCACCGCGTGCGATACGGTTTCCTTTCCTCGCC
Organism: Opisthorchis viverrini; assembly: GCF_000715545.1. Lineage (NCBI taxonomy): Eukaryota > Metazoa > Platyhelminthes > Trematoda > Opisthorchiida > Opisthorchiidae > Opisthorchis > Opisthorchis viverrini. Next base: position 1,371,543 of record NW_008751735.1, read on the forward strand.
TGCACTGCCGACGTCGGCAGAGTTCACCGCGTTGGAAATTGTCAAGGAAGCTTGAGTGACACTTGATGAAACCAATCCGTTGGGCGGTGATGTCGGAAGATAAAATTTATTGACATCGGAACGACAACGTCGTACACCTTGTCATTCTTATTGTGACCGGTGGCCTGACGACTACAACCAGGGCCATCTTTGTTTATGGTTCCAACTGAGAGGTGTGTATGAACTCTGTCATTCGGTGGCTGTTAGTTTTAGCCTGAAGTTGTCTGCTGTGATTTTTCTGTTTTTTTTCTTCATATATATATATATATACATATATATATATATAAGACTGCGTTGTGCGGTAGCATTAGCTTACTCTCTTAATGCAACTTCCTATCTCATTCCACTTTGAACTTAAACAACTCTGTGAGAGTTTATGGTTCCACCGTACTGTTAGGAAGAACTTTGCAACAGAGGGTGGCAATTATTTTACCATCTCTGGTGTTTTAGTACCACTACTGTTTACGGATGTCCGAACGCTGGTCTCACAAATTGCATTTTTTTCTTTTCGCATCAGCCATTCTGGATGGGTGTTTCGAAGTCCTGCTCTTGCCAAGCGTTGATGAAGATTAGGACGGTGATGAACAGTAGCATTCTACAGGATTCGGTAATCGTCGTTCAATTTATTCCTCGACCGTCGAGCATCATCATTACTGAAAGCAGTACCAGAAGCTGATGCTTTACCGTCGTACAGACATGCTGTCATGCATTCTCAGGATAAGAGGAACTAAGTGCGTGGAAGCCTTCTAAATGTTTTATCGCACAATTTGCAAATGAAATCACTTCGTGCAGAAAAGTCGAGGAACTCCGCCGAGCTCTTTCCCACCTGCTGAATGGAAACAACAGGGATTAACACTTGGGCAAGATCAATCATCTCTATCCTCCAATTACTCAGTTCACACCATGTGATACGATGTTGCCTGGCTCTTCGCGTGATGACTGTTCAGTGCTTCTCAGCTTTAGTGATTTACTGCTTCATAATAGACTGGAGTTACTTCTTCCTTCTTCAGTCACAGAGTATTATCCCCATCAAATCTGTTGCTCTTCGCACATGACGTCTACATGAATTCTAAGGAACTGGGTGGGGAGTTGACAGTGTTTCGACAGTCCGTTTGCCGGTAGCAACTCGGAGAACGGGCAAGGTTACGGGATGTTTGCAATAAATCGAATAAACCAAATGCCGTAGATTCAAAAAAAACGGGGGAACAAGGATTACTGGTAGATCATGACTTAAGTGAAATTCTAACAGCCGACCGGAATAATAACGAAGACGACTGTGGTGTAAGTGCAAGTGTAACGATACCAGTGAAAGGAAGAGAGTCTTCTCTGCGGAGTTACAGACTATTGGACAGGGAAGCAAAACTTTCACATGCATCTTGTTTACAAAATCTGAATATTTATCTTCTCCTTGAACGCGTATTCCTGAACTTTCCTGGATATTCATTGACTGTTGCTCGAATCTAAGCAAATGCGCCTCCACAAGTTCCGCAATAGATCTCACTTTTCAGGAGACGCAGAGCGGATTTACGAGAAAACATACTACTCTCATGCCCCAATCAGTAGTATCACAGTTACATACCTTCTTTAAAGGTCGTTCGCATGCCACCAATTTTCGTTTAACTCCGTCAGGTCGGTTTCGTCAGCGGGTCTACTCGACCGCTCTTCGAGTGTATCATGCCACTGACGAAAATGCGTCCCACTTACTCTTTTCGATCCCCGACCATCTTGAATAGTATGGGTGTTCACCCAACGGTCGGTAACGACAAACGACCCTCGCCTGCCTAGCTTCCGCGACCCCAATCCACTCCTTCCAGGATTCTGGTGATCCTTCCACTTGATCTTCTTGTCTATGGGGAATGTTCGTACCTTTCTACTTGCCGTTTTCTGCCTAGTTCTTTCCCGAACGGTGGTCAATTTTTCTCGGGCTCGCCTTCTTTCTTCCTCTAGTTCCGTTACACCATGGGAAAGCCAATCTGAGTTTTTAAGCACCATTTATTGGCATTCTGCACAACGTCGGTAGCTCTGGAGTGAGTTTCCACATTTGTATTGCTCCAGGTCACCATGTCTGCTAATTCTTGTGCCTGTTGCAGATGGGAACGTCTAGCTTATCACGTCAAAACCTAACCACAATGGCGAACTCCCGTCAGATAATTTGCACTGATTGTCGAGATCGTAAAATGGACAGCGCAAGTCGAATTTGTCCCTAGTGTGGTAAGGTTTCTAGGTAAAGTATGCCAACGGTCTTAACTGCTAAATTCCATAATACTAGGCAAGCTTATAACGTGCACTATCCCGTAGCTGGATTGTCATGATGCACTTTTCTCAGTATGACCAGCACGAAGTCCTCTCAATCAAACTCATGCTGTCCGGTTCTAATTTCCTTAGCCTGACAGAAATTCGTGAGAGTGAGGATTTCTTTCTGGTTACGACACGCAGTAAATAAAATAATCCCCGCAAAAATATGAACGGGAGTTTTATGTGCCTAGTTTGAGCTAAAATGCGCTTGACAAATTTCGGTTGGTTCCAGAATATTTTCAAAAGACTGCATGATAATCGCTTCTCGCCCCATTCACTTCCAAACGAATGGGTAGCATATTGACCGGCTTACCTATTGTGATGTTGGTAGGCATGTGTTCTGGAATTAACACAGTAAACGTCAGACAGAAGGGTACCATCATCAGAATCCCTCGTAGGGCAACGCTGACGCCGATATTTTAGAAATCAGCTCTTTATGGAGGGCGATCTAGCCGGAAAAAACTTTTATGCGACATCCACAGAAAATGTTTTTTAATCTAATGTCAGCTTTGGAATGTGCATCCACGAGTGGGACTAGCGTGAAGGAGTCCTCACTGATATATATATATATATATATATATAATGTTATATACCTAATGTATACCTGCAAATGATGCACTCCTTCGCTTGAACTAAGTTGTCACTGTGACATCTGATTCTCCGATCGACCAATTCCAGAATAGCCGGTGGTGAATAACCGTAAGAGTAAGTGACCGTTTGAAAGAGCGACTACCCTATACAGACAGTGATTCTTCGTTAAGTTACCTGGAGATGGTAGTTTTAATGTCCGTTACCGCTTTAAGCCCGGAAGTACCATTGTTTTGAACATTTATCATGACCGTGAGTGTTGGAGGGTGTTTTTTCACTAATGGCGGGTTTTCTTTCCCCGCCCAGAAGAACACTAAACGTTCTCCTGTCCATTGGTGTAGCTTTTGTGGATCAAAGGAATTCTATTCCGTGCCGATGCTAAAATCAATGGGTTCTCTTGCGCAGGATTACGAGTGAACCCAATTAAAATACCGAAGAAGTATACGAACATGGGAGAGAAAAATTCGTGTTCGGTTATGTTTCGGACAAGCATTAAGACAGTGGAGGTGAAAACCGATGGCGATGGATACAATAAGGTGTGAGTATTTAATTTATGGGTTTAAAACACAACTTTGATGTGTTTTATCTTGCGGTGGCCGTCTATTGGTTACGCCTGCACTGAGCCTGACAGACTACGCGATAGGGAGAAGACAGAGAACTGGGGACACGGCTGTATTGTCAGGACAAAACATACAGAGCGTCTGCGTAATATATAGGATGACTAAATGGCCAAATATGGTCGTTCAATTGTTCGCTCCGTACAGCCAATGGCGGTGTTTCGGTCGTGAACAGATCTCAGGCCCACTACGCTGGTGGTATGTTGCTAAGTCGTGTATGATGAGACCCGCCAACTCGCCTGCTTTCTGGACGTGTCGTACCGATGGTGTCCTTGGTGATGCGTCACTCTCCGAACATGTACTTTTTCCATGTCTGGGTGCGTCCTGACAATGCAAAAATCTTCTCCTGAAAACCTAAGTCGTTGCCACACCCTAACTTGATTTGTGCAGTTATCACTTCTCAAGGGAGACGACCAGGTGAAACAAGGAGTGTTTGGCCTCTGCAAGAAAAGTCTGTTTACGAGATCATCCCATCTACGGTTGTTTCCGACGAGAAAATCTGCTGTGTGACCCTAGGCTGGACCGAAACACATTTAGGTTTCCCCACCGACCCAACACTTGTTCAACCACCCTAACACACTAAATTCCCTCGGCCGACACCCAACAGAGATTTAGCATGACTTAGCTGATTGGTTCGCCTTGCGCCTTAAATCTCGACCAACCTCGAAACCTAGTCACTTGACCCGACGAACTTTTGTGTCGTGTCCAAAGCAAAACGTCGCCCAGCAACAAATCTACCGATTGTCACCACACCTTTTCGAAAACGATCTGCTGTGTACGTTTTTAGATAGTCCCACGACTCGTACAATTTTATCACGTCATTCGTTTGTACTGTTCTACAGCTATACTCATGCGGCTGTTTGGGTTAGTTTACACCCGATGGAACAAGCATTGGACCCGAGTTTCGCTTCTATTGGAGACCGTGAATAGCGCGTATCGTTAGACATGGTGGAATTCTAGATACGGACATGTGAAGCAAGGGTGTAATCACTCTTAGGCCAGAGCACTCTGGACACGTCTGTTTCGTGTCTATGGTGAAATAACCACACCAGAATGGAGCGGTACGGTTAAAAAGCGATGCGAATTTTCTAAAATTCCGACGCTCTGGACTCCTCCTCCCGAGGGTCTACATTATTCTGCCAATCAGTCAGCAAAAGAACGGCGCTGGACAGATAACTTTCGTCACCAATATGCCATCAAACTTTCGGATTGACTCGCTTGGAGAGACTTTTTACACTGGCATCGTCCATTTATGAAGACTGTACAAAAATCGTTTCTCCGTGGCTTGACATCGTTCCATACATCTTCTGGGCTGGACGTAGTTTGTTTCCACTGATTTCGCAGTTCCCGATTTTCTCTTACGTCTATAGTTTTAATCCAGTCTTATCTCACATCCAATCTGTTTCCTAACCTGAACGTGCATGGTCTTCGGCATGTTTCCTTGGCGCTGCAGTGGATATTCATTCCGCAGTATCGAGCTGAATTTTTTGACTCAACTGACGACCTGCCAATGACATGAATAACCGCCATAGCACTTGGTGAGACCATCAAATGTGTGTCGGTTGCGCGAACGGCATTGGGCCGAATGGTGGTTGCCATGGGAAGTTGAAGAGCGGCATCGCTTTGAAGTAAGTGGCGTTACACGGCGCACACACATTTGCCACCAGAAGGCGAAGGTAACGGCGGCAGTGGCAACAAGTCGCTTCGGAAAGAGCCTGAATACAGCCATAGCACAGAGCAGACACTGTGTTTTTGAAAAATGATATTGGTGTTTGATCATACCAGCTGCAGGGACGAAATTGTCTGAACCCATGTATATATGGGTCACATGTGCAAGCACATCACACTGTTGGATTAGTTGTCAGTTTGCTGAAAGTTTGGCGACATTGGTGCTGGCAAACTCGGCAGCAGAGATTATGAAACAGGTGAGATCGGAACAAATATTTGGATGTACGGAAATCACACTGTGTGAATGTCGGAAAAGCTTTTCGAGGCGAAAAACATCAATGCAACAGTATATTTTTTCACAGGAACTACAGACCTGTGCTGTTGTGGAACTCCGACAATGTGAAAAAATGGTCAGCAAATCTGCTTCACAAATGTCCGACATTCGTGTCACTGCAGCGACATCCGATTGCATTTTCTCTGGAAAACCTTTTTCCAAACAAGTCCCCACTTTTAGCCCGTCACGTGCCAGTCGTTTTGAAGACATGCTACAACCTCGATTTTCGACATCTCCTCGACTCCTCTAGGGAGTAGATTGTAGTTCAGCGCTAAGTTTTATTCTTTCATGAACATGACCGAAAGCGATGTTATCCAGCTTCATTGGCCCAACTGTATAAATGGAAATATGGGTATTTGGTGTACTGCGACCGAAGCAGAAGTTTGATGGGACCGGGAAGAAACATTCATTGTAGCACGGATGTCACTCCACAAGTCCAAACATTGTAAGGAACGAGCTGTGCTCAGATAGTGCATAGAGAGCAATTGTGATCGGTTACGTAACTTTGCTAGTCTTCATTCGACCAGTCGTCCTGTAGTTGGAGACCTCCAGATTCCTTTTGGTCCATGGTGACCAAGAAAATGAGCTCTACGAATACGACGTATCTACACTGTTGACAGGCGCTTAGAAAACTGCTTTCCATCTCCAAATTACGGTGTACGATTGGAGGTGTTATGAACAACAGATGATCGCAGAAACCATATTCTTTTTCCTGCTAGTGGTCTGCTTTCCATCTCCAAATTACGGTGTACGGTTGGAGGTGTTATGAACAACAGATGATCACAGAAACCATATTCTTTATCCTGACGACAGCTAGTGGCTACATTCAACAACAAACAAACTCTGTCCATTTTCAGTAGTATGATAAACTAGCATCCTAAGATGCATGAAGAATTTGTTGGTTTCTGCATGCGACCAGTACTGATTTCACTCAAATGGAGAAAAACTACACCGTGTATGACCATAGGAAGTTCACCAATGGTATTAACCTCAAAATGGACTGGAAGTTATCACGAAAAATTAAAAGTATGGCTAGCTGTATTGCGCGTTGGGGAACTTCGCCCCACAACTGAAAGCACCAGACCTTGGGAAAACAGAACATGAGATGACGGATATGTAGTGAAGTGCTGAAGCTCGAGATAGCTCAACGCGTTGGGGAACTTCGCCCCACAACTGAAGGCCATATCTCAGCGGGGTAGTATGGTGAAACATGCATTCACCTGCATGAGTGAGCTGCAAAGCTGTATGAGATGGTTATTCCACAACTAGCGTGTTGAAGTGTTTACGAGATACATCTTGAAAGCACCAGACCTTGGGAAGACAGAACCTGAGATGACGGATATGTAGTGAAGTGCTAAAGCTCGAGATAGCTCAGTGACTGAGGCGCAAACTTGTTGACCGAAAGGTCCCTGGTTCGAACTCAACCCCGACTTCTCAACTGCTCCTGTCTAGACTTCGGTAATCCGGTAGTATCTCATCCCCTCCGGTTGAAGCTAGGCGCTGAAAGCGTGCTACTGATGAACAATTACTCAAGCTACATAGGTAAGTATCAATAACGAAGTCAACCAAGTTATGTACCATCACTCAGGTCCTATCACCAATGTCTTAGCAAACCAGATACATCTATATTGCCTTACGTCGCATCTGTTACGCATCGCGTATGGACATGAACCCAACAAGAACCGTTCATATGGGAGGCATGACGAGAAAATCCACAAGAACCTGCTTCAACTTGGTTGATTGGGGCCTGCAATGGACATGCTTTGACAAGTTTCAAGTGTTGTGATCTAAAAGTGCAAGTGTCATGACAAGGTCATAGGAATGAAAGATAAGTGGTTCGGCTGCGGTAACTCCCTGTTGCATAGCTGCCCTACCATCTAAAGAAACCTCGAGGGCTGAGACACTGCCAGACAAGAGCGACAAGAAAGCCAGAGTTGAGTTCTAACCATGGGCGTTCCTGTCAGTAGTGTCGTGCCTTAACTGTGGGTTATTTTAGGGTCACAGAAGCCCCATGTGCGTATATTCATGAATTGGCCGAATCCAGCTTACGACCAGATAATTGTCCATCTTCCCGTGGGAACTTTTAACCAGTTTTAATGTGCATACTTGATAGATTTCCACCAAGTACTTGGATAAGACAGCGCCGTAAGGTCTCTCAGCCGTAGACAAGTGTAGCTGTACAGACCGCAGAGTTCAGGCCCAACTGTGAGGGTGATAGTAGCCTGGTTAGCGCTAGACTTTCTTTTCTTACACTCGACTGAAATGAGGGTAACCACAGTTCATCTACGTGCAACTTTCAAGTGAACTCGTTAAGTAGTTTCAAGTATTGAAATGGTAGGTATTTGCTCATCCATCACCGGCTGGCCTGTACTGTTTGTGTATTCTACAATCGGTGAAGCACCTCCCGTTCTGCAGAAATCAGCACGATTTGGAAGAACCGAGTCCATACTACTGAGTGTGAGTTGGTTGTAGAACGGCTTACGTTAGTTCTTGCCTTGCCGTTCGTTACTATATTACCACTACAGTCCACTACCAGTGTGTTTATTCTAGCTAATGTATGCGGGAGGATAACCCGGCTGTCTGAACAGAGATCAGGCTAAGCAAAATTTGAAGTGACGGTAAAAGAATGGACTTTCAGTTGTCTCATTCAGCGGCATCATCTGCCTCAATATGGAGCTGGTTTAAGGACCTTCCATATAGGTTCGTTATGTAGTTTATGGAAGACAAATCCAGGTCAATATGTTCGATGATACTGCATGTACTGACAAGTTTTATCGTGCCGTGATCATTTTTGGTACAGAATTGAAAGCTAGCCACCACTGATCGGATAACTCTAAGTTTCACGAACATATTTCCACAGTTTGACCAGTCTGGCGTTTACACTTTGGCGTATGACGGATTAAAACTTTCCTTAACCTATATTTCCGGGTTGATGCTAACCGCTGATCTACGCCACAAGGTTTTGCGAACGGTATCAACGCTACCGATATATGTCCTGACTTCAGTTTTCATTCGACCATTCAGCCAAACGTTAAAACCGAGAAATCTGAACACAAGCAAAGGTCCGACCTCGGAGCTTCCTGAGCTGGGCTGTGTTTCCCAATAAGTGGAAAGACTTTCAGTTCAAGGGTGCTTTTGTCGAGATCACTGTTCAGAATGTCATGTTTTCTGTCACCCTGTCCACATTAGAGCTTTGAACCACATTCATAAGGGCTTCACTAGGATAGATTCGGATACCTTATAAAAAAGGAAAAAATCGTTCAGCTGTAACACTCTTCCGGTGCCTAGCTGTCATGCTACCCGAAGGAAGCACGAGGGCTGGGATACTGCCAGGTTGCCCAAGCCTAGACAAGGGAAGTCGAGAGGCAGAGGTCGGGTTCGAACCAAGGACCTTCCGGCTAGTAAATTCACGATCTAACCACTGAGCAACCTCGCCCCTAGAAAAGGAAAACCAATGGCAACTAAGATTTCGATAGCATGAGTAGGACTTACTCAGGTGGGGTGACGATGAAATTGTTCATTCGAATGTCTTATACGGGGAGCGCTTCAACAGTTCAAGCACGGAGATCAAACACTCCATTTAATAAACATTAAATTACGATTTTGCTTACAGGATAGTAAATAAATCTACGATCAAGATTATTTCGTTTGTCGAATAGCCTTCATGTTTCAGATGAACTGAGTTTTACACACCTAATGTTTCAAGAAGCCTTGAGACCGTGCACCGCATGAGAATCTTTTAGAAACTGCGGATTCCTTGAGAATAACGGAAATTTACTGTCATGTAAGCGAGGGAAAACATCGGCGAGGAATCAAGATTTATTTCGATAGAATGAGCCTTGAAGCTGTCGTTTAGGACATTCTTCAACTGAGTGTGTTACACAGGGGCCGGCTGATCTTTCATTTTGAACATCGAAGCATACTTAAATATCACTCAGAAGGTTGACATTCTAGTTCAATACCTTGAATATCTCCACAAGAGTTGGTGTTTCCGCATCACATTCCATCGAAAAATATTGTAAGTGCAAGCTGAGTCTCTCATTAACACTGAAGTAACTTCCAAATGGACGTATTTCACCGCTTCATGCTGACTTACATTTTGAGAAACGGTTTCGAAGAAAGCAGGTTCATGCAACTCGTGAAGTGTTCCCATATCTTAGCAGATCACTTACATAAGTCAAATTGTAGTTGGGAAATTATTTTGACGGAATGACTATCAGGTTATTCCTATTTATAACCCGGAACGTAGATTAATTTTTCTCTGATGTCACCGGGATAATAAGAGGCCCTAGAGAACAGTTGGTTGATCGGCATCGATTCTGTTTGTCCTATTTTAAGCTGCTCTCCGTTAAAAGCGTTGTTTCCGGGTTATTCAAGTGCTTTACGCCCTACGTTGACGGTGCAGTAGAGATCATTCGAATCTCAAACCTTCGATGGCAAATACTAACGCGGTTTTGTGTTGAGCGAAGCTAAACCCAAGAAAGCTAGTAGCCACATATAACAAAGCAAATATTTGTCCGATGTAAATATGCTTGGTGGTCTGCACAAGCAACCGGTGTGTGCGCGCACCGAAGCTCCCGTTCCTCATGGTTTGCGGCGCATTCCCTCATATTAAAGCATGTTGGCCAACGCGTTACCCACCTATACTGTGCATATCGATCACTGGTGCATGGGTCAAACTTCGATGAATATCAGCTTTCACGTTTAATCATCAACAAAAACGGAACGAAGAAGACATACCAAGAGCCCTGAATCTAGACTATAACCGTGTTACAGTCAAAATTCGTCCAACTCGTTTACCCATAAGATTATTTAGACATCATCTAAGTAGGAGAGAACTATTTTTCTACCCACCGTATCATCTCCGCTCCCCTTTTTTTACTTTGCCCAAACGCTTACAGGATAACACCACAGTCTCATCATTTCTTTTCAGACAGGCAGTTAGTTAGGTCACGTGTCATTAGGGCGTGTAAATCAGACGTCGTGGGCACTGTACCGAATAAAATCTTCATTCAGCAGAGTGTTTTGCCTGAGGGCTTAAACGAATTTTTGAAGGGTAAGAGATGGGGATGGGCGGGTTGTATAATTATTAGGGTAGGGAACAGAAGACTTCAATGGACGAGTGAGACGGGCGTGCATGGCCGATGATGGACAACACTGTGTGTGTGTGACCGCATTTCAATGAAGACTCAAAGGTCATCCAGGAGTTTATGCAAATAAACAAAAACCACCAGAATTAGACAACGGAAAAGTCCCATTGACTAGCATACGCTGGTCAACCGTGGAAGCTCCAGAAAAACAACAACGTGGAAAGAATTCTGAACAAGAACAAGATGGTTAGTAATCGATTGGGAAAATTTTTGGACCGACTTGGTAGTCAAAACTTTTGTATCAAAAGCGAAGTGTTGCCCAGGAATAAATCCACCTCTCTGAAAGATGGTTGGTAATTGAACTAGAGTGGAACAGTCAGGGGCTCCCTACGCAGACAGCTGACTTCATCGAGTAAAAGTTATTAGAAGGCACCAGGCGAGTTAGTTGGGATCACGTCATAGGACAAGCAACGCAGATGGAATTACGCCAGGAACGAGTAATATTCTGTACATTTTGGTAAGAGGAACTCCCATCCCGATATTCTTGACTTCTTCTTTCATACATTAGTCTTAAACTCCAAACAGGTAACTAAACACAGTCGATGAAGCATTGCACGGCTGGTCCTTGAGGGCAAAAGTAAACATAGCAATGCCTTCTCAGTTATCTGGTTACTGACAACCAGATAGATTGCTCCTCGAACTGGGACAAGGAAACTACAGCCCTTCGGTCGTTCGAAAACAGTGTCAAATTTCGCAGTGTGGAGTAACAGGTTATAACGTGCTATGTATTGATTGTCGGGCTTTACTTGCAGGCCGACTCCCCCGGGCTACAGATATTTTGCAAACTACCAGTTGGACGATCCGAAAATTTTTGGACCGACTTGGTAGTCAAAACTTTTGTATCAAAAGCGAAGTGTTGCCCAGGAATAAATCCATCTCTCTGAAAGATGGTTGGTAATTGAACTAGAGTGGAACAGTCAGGGCCTCCCTACGCAGACAGCTGACTTCATCGAGTAAAAGTTATTAGAAGGCACCAGGCGAGTTAGTTGGGATCACGTCATAGGACAAGCAACGCAGATGGAATTACGCCGGGAACGAGTAATATTCTGTACATTTTGGTAAGAGGAACTCCCATCCCGATATTCTTGACTTCTTCTTTCATACATTAGTCTTAAACTCCAAACAGGTAACTAAACACAGTCGATGAAGCATTGCACGGCTGGTCCTTGAGGGCAAAAGTAAACATAGCAATGCCTTCTCAGTTATCTGGTTACTGACAACCAGATAGATTGCTCCTCGAACTGGGACAAGGAAACTACAGCCCTTCGGTCGTTCGAAAACAGTGTCAAATTTCGCAGTGTGGAGTAACAGGTTATAACGTGGTATTTATTGATTGTCGGGCTTTGCTTGCAGGCCGACTCCCCCGGGCTACAGATATTTTGCAAACTACCAGTTGGACGATCCGCGACAGGCATTCATGCACCTTGTCTGCATGAAGCAACATCGCCCTGGTCACATCATCTCTTTGCCCGATGTTGTCAGGCACTTCCAGTCGACGAGTGTAACCTGGACGGTGTGTCACCGTGTGTTTCACTTCCGATTGCAAAAATCTAATGAAGGAAGGTGACATTTATTCTAAATCCCAGTGCTAGCTAGTGTTGATGTCTGATTGTTTCTAAGTTGCATGAAAGTTCTAGAAACTTAGAGTTTCTAGGGAGAGGCTTTTGATTGCCTGTGGAAATAATGTTGCATGCATTTGAGGTGAAACCAAGACAACCAAGTCAATGACATGTGACAAGATCACGTTACATCACCCCCAGTACCCGCGATTATATGAAAATTATTCGTGAATCAGACATCCAAGTGTCCTCAGAAACCTTGTGAACAGTTTTTTTTCATTTGACAATAGTCGTGAAAAGCATCGGAAATGCGCTGTGTAAAGCTGGGGAAATGGTTTGAAGTTGTCATGCCAGTCTAATATCTACACAATGACAAGTTTTCGCGCACTGTTCCTTTCAAATAACTGTTTCCACCTGTGTAGTGAGTTCAGAGGATTCTGCGCTGACTACTGAGACTGAGAACGTAGCTGTCCCTTATCCATCAGGCCTTCCAATATCCCAAATAAGGCATTCTGTAGGCCACAGAAAGCCTATCAAGGTAGATGTAATTGGCTGAGCCAGGAGCTCCAGATACCTCTATGGTTGAGGCATGAAATTACTGCTCAAACTCAACCTGAGCATCTCATCGGTTCCTGCCTCTGCTTGGGCAGTCTGGTATACGTCAGCTTTCGTGGTTTCTTCAGTTGGCATGGCAGCCAAGCACCGAAAGGAAATTGCAATTGAACCATGGCTGAGTTAACAGTCCGAGAGCTTTCTACTGAATATGCGTGGGCAAAATTTTTGTGTGAAGTTTACGCGACATAATTTCCCCATTTCATGTCAACTAACAAAACACAGCTGTGCTGTTTTCTCCGGTTAAACAACGATATTTGTAAGACTACCAGACGTTGATTTATGAGTAAGTTGTCTTAATGTGGAAAACTTCAATTACACTTGCTCACCGGCCATTGTAGCACTTCTTACCAAGCAACCATACACAGCAATGGAGGATCAAGGATTTTTTTAGTTTTACTTAACTGTCGATTTCATCGACATGTTCAACAGCGCAGGTGGGCGGTATGTGGTGTCGTTTCCGAAGCCTCTCCAAAAGTCATAGCTGTGTGGGAGTCACTAAATAGACAGCGCTCTGGCATGTAAAATAGCTCTGAAAGGCATTCTCACTCATCGACATTTCATACGGTCTCGACTCAAAGTGAATAGCCCTGTTTTTCACAAATCAACCTTCCACCCCCCATGTATACAGGTCACAAAACTTCCTGAATTTCTTTTGTTCGTTGTAATCTTCTGTGCCCGTAACACAACCGCACTATTTGCTCCCTTTTGTCTCCTGGCTAATGTGTTTTAACCAGCTGCCCTGAAATTAACGGATATCTCCTATTGAGATACTACTGACTGAGTCATGATTATCATCCAGTGTCCTCACAGCACGATAAACTGGTGCGGTTTCTTCATCGCACGGGAAAGAAGCGTCACTCATCATCCAGTGGTACAAATATGCCAATAATATGGCTGGCTGGAAGCGTCACTCATCATCCAGTGGTACAAATATGCCAATTAATTAATATGGCTGGAACAAACCCCGCCACGCCTTAACTCGTCTATTGGCTGTTGAGTGACACTCACAAAACGATGAGTGGTCTACAATTTAATGAAACATAGGCCACCCACACTGAAAAACAAACGCAATGAGAATTATTAGGAAGGCCGGTTTACCGTCACCGATGAAGTGAACGGTGAAATTCCACTCCAATCATTCCTGGTGAACAATTTTCAGGCAAACGACGAGCACTGATCGAGCAGCTGTTCCTTTTTTCAAGGGGAAGGCGATCAGATATGTTTGAAAGTGAACATTCATCACAAGACCATAGGAAAGTAGTTTGTGTGGCTGTAAGTGATGTCCATTCGGTGATGCACCCAGTCTTTTCATCCGACTTCACACTCTCCTTATCATCTGGACGAACGTTAGTCCAATGTCAAATTCCAGCTGCCGCCGACCTGCCCACACCATTCATCAATAAACCACAAACTCTGTCATGGAATGTGGCAGATAACTGTGCACTTTTGTATGTCCGTCAGACATATTAATCATGCGGAATTCTCTTTTTTCAGTATTCGGCAGCAAACAACTTTGGGTCTCTCATCGAGATAAAGACACAGATCGCATTTGTGGCGCCGGAATGAAAACAAAAATATGGAGCTATCATTTTCTTCTAGGTTTGACTAACGCTTTTTCTACAAATGCACGGCCAGACTTCAACCGAGAAGAACTTCAAAGACGATCCGCTATCCGCGGTCACTGAGCCTGTTAGATAACTCATCAGGCGTTCGACAAGTTAGACATTGGAGACCCAGGTGGTATTTGACCCTCTAACCTTTGCAAATTCCAGTTACATCTTGTCTCCCCGCAAAAATTCTCTCTCCAAAATGACACCGTTCGAAATTCCCATAAAGTTCTGGTATCTTGTTCATTGTGCAATGAAGTCCCAAATTTTCCACAGAAGCAGCAAGGGAATATGTGTCCACAAGTAAACAGCTACATTATGAACTTATGGACTTAAGTAATAGATACATCTTCGTTACTAAGCCTCAACGTTCAAGCTACTAGGGCAATCCTTCCAGGTCATTTTCAACAGCTGTCAGTAAGGAGACGATTTTTCTGAACGAAAACTCACGGGATAACAAAAAAAAATTATCCGAGGACGAGTCCTCGAGCTTAAGCACGAGGAGAATGGTAAACTTTTTTGCGACACATTAAAAACATGCAATGGAGGAGAGACAAGTTCACGATAAGATATCCAGGATGATTGTCTCATTAGAAGTTACTTTCGATGACATCGTAATGACTTTCCTATCAGTCATGCTCCCAGGGGCCAGCCCCATGATAAGCATTTTAGCTCTGGTTCTTGAGAACTCGTATCATGGGTAGTTTAGTTGACAACCGAAGCAGCGGTTCCCAAATGTTTGCTAGAAGTTGCCAGGGTGCACAGCAGCATCACACCTCAGGAACGGATTACTTTCGGATCATTTGGAATGGATGTCACTCCAGCAAAATGTTCAATCTGTCAATCTGTGCGTTGTGGTGGGTCTCCGGTGAGAACAGAAAAAAAGGACATAACATGTTGAACTACCAGATGAATGTCAGCTACTGAATATCGGGTCATGTGTCAGTCATACTGTGATCTATGCGTTAGGAAATGCACGGTTTGTCGAAATTTCAGAGAATATGTTGACTGGAATGAAAAGTTTCTTCGCTACAGGCAGTTTTATGAAAACAGTCAGTTAGGCTAGTTCCAATTCACATCCCTGATTAGATTTCATGACAAATTCACTAGTTATTTAGAGCACAAATATCAGCTTAGTCGCTTTTAATGATCACTGGCTGTCAATACAGTAAGAACTGGATCCACCTTTAAATTCTAAGACTATACACTATCGCTGTTAAGTTTTTACAAAGATCTACTTTGGGCGGTCATATCTCAAGATCGGTGCTAACAGGCAATTTATATTGACCGGCTGTAAAGGGGTATGAGGCTGCATGCAACACCAGTCTGATAACAGCCTGAAAGCCCAAACTACTTCGGTTCACCAGCACGTAGTTCAAAGGTTCAAAGTTCAAAGGAACAGATCCACTGCATTAGACGGAAATGCATGTGCCCGATGTCGGTAAATCGTTGTCTGGATGATGCCAACTCGACAACTTGTACCGCATTTTGATAACACGTTAGTACAGATCTATCCTCATCGCTATCCTTTCGGCAGTCCAACTCCGATCAGCGCCCCTCTTGAGGACATAGTGCCACCTTCCACAGATGTTTGGATTTCTAGAAATATCGTCTGACACGAGTCCCACGAAAAATGTATTTGACTGCTTACTAAACCCAAACCGGTTGAACCGTTTGATTTCTCATATAAAATTATCACCTTCCTATTTGTTTGCTATCCGAATCAACTTAAATTATGCAGTTGTGTTGTTGCCTTTGTCGAGCTGTGATCGACCAAATGAGCTACTGTGTGTCATCAACCGTAACCAGTTGAGATGCCAGCTTCTAGGTGTTGTAAACGACGGTTGATCATCTCAAGTTCCTGCAGCACCATGCTTCAGTAACTTTGTCTAATAGAAAGCCGGAAACCTTCAGCAGTCCCCATTCGAGTTTCGAAGTGAACAAAACCGTGAAACAACATATGACCGAAGATATTAGGACACGTGGATGAAGATTGGACAAAACATGCGAAATGAATGTTCTTTTCGGCCAGTTTATTCATCTTTTGAACGCAAAGCACTGTCCTTTTAAATGGCTAATAAGCGGTCTGATAAATTGTACTCAGTTCATTGACGTTTCTCATGTCCAGCGCAGGAGAAAAGTGATATAGTCAGTTTAGAGTCATCCGATGAAGCTTGCGACCCATACAGAGGGACCTCCAACGAGGCGCCCGAAAGATAGCACGGAATATTGCTTCACTGATAAGTACTATGGTGGATAGACAATCCATTAGGAGCAAACCACTATGGCTGTAAGTACCTAGCTTAAACCTGCACGGATTGGAAACGGGCCGAAATAGGGTTTACCAAAGGCCTATGGACGGACAGTTTGGTGAAAACACTGAAACTCAACACTTAATCTATATGTTAAGCATCGGACTTAATAACAACGTCTTATAAGCAGTTATTACCCTCACGAAGTGAATGTGTTGCAGCTCCACAGAGGACCAAAGCAGACCTGAACGGACCGGGGTTAACTTAGGTGGATCTTTTCGAGATAAGCCCTACCACTAATGAAAAAAGTGCATGTGCGAAAAGTTAAGCCCCGCCACTTTTTGCCCGCTCCAATTTAACTTGAACTATTCTTGATGCAACTAAAGAGATGTTCATGTTTGCAGTGCCAGATCGAACTGCAATCACTTTGATGGACACAATCCAGGTCTGCAGCGCTCCCGGCTCAATCATCATCTCCGATATGTGGGCATCATACCAAGGAACTGGAACGATGCTTGATATGGATACTACCCATAAAACGGTTATTCATACAGAAAACTTTGTGGATCCAACGACTGGAGCTCACACACAAACCATCGAATCTCTTTGGCACGTCTACAAGATGCAGAATAAACGCCAATGCAGCACACACCGATTTTTAGTGGACAGCTACTTGTGTAAGTTCGTTTGGAGGCAAAAGTACCGAAAAACGGACCTTTTTATGCAAATTATTGGTGACATGTCCCAATTTCACCCTCTTCAATAAAAACTAAAAGCACAAATTTCATAACCTCTTTTTCCTAATCTTTTTTGGGTGACGGGGTTTTCTTTTTGGAGCGGCTTATCTGAAAAAGATCCTCTTGCGTACACACACATCCACGTCTTTCGCTTAATCTAGATACAAATTTGCCCCCGAAGATCACAATTCATAAATATTCGTAAAATCCTTCTTTAGAATGGACGATTGCACTTTGCCGATTGTAGAGATAAACTAAATAGACTGCGAGATTTACTATGACGTTGGTTTTTGTTGCTGAATACAAAACCCCTCAACTTAAAAAGGGCCCACGCTTTGACAGTAGTAGTCTATGCTAGGCTTCCCTGTTTACAGCAAATAACGGGCCTGGTTTACGTGAACCGAACGTGGTTGAGTATCTGCTCTCTGTAAATATGGTATGTGGTGTCTGTAAAACTGCGGAGATCACAGTCGACTGCAATGTTAGTTAGACCATCGCTTGAAGCATTCCAGGTTTGGTAATGAAGTTTCGATCTTAGTTAGCTGGTGTTTGCCATTGAACACTATTCCAACTGGACCCTCATCCTTGAGTAGACCTACGCTTTTTCCATGTCAATTTTCTGTTTGTCATGTATTCACGCCACCTTCTTTAAGACCATCTTGTCAATCCTGCTTTCCGGTTCCATTGTCGTCCATCACTGACTGGCAGTTAACCGTTAAGGTACGATGAAAAACAGTGCTGATCCTCCGATTCTTTCATGGGCTACAAACCAGCTCGTACTTTGCCACTCATCTGTTTTGGCTCTATTTGACCTGCAAACTTCTGTGTCCAGCAAAAGAAAAAAGCCTTCAGACACGAATATGATAAGCCCGGGTGGAGCACTAAGTAAATCTCTGAGTTTCTACCTTGTGGAAGAATAACTGGATATTCTATATACTGACCGTGCCGTTTTCTCTGACACGAGTTTGCTAAATACCCAAGTGAACGCATCCTGATGAACAGTAAAAAACATTGGACTCACCATCATCTTGATTGCATTTGTGTAGACAGTCAACCGTTATGGATAAGAAAAGTACGCTGTGCTTTTCTGCCTCCCAAAAAATCACGCATTAAATAATGTCTTTTTGTGTTCAACATTGCCGTGCTTTATGATTGGTCGCCTGCATGCGGCTTATTTAAAAGGACCAATCAGCAAGTAACGTCAGATTCTGCGTGTGATTGGTTGGATACAGACACGCTTGTGCCGTTAAGGCCAGCTGCGTAATCCGGCAATGAGTAGCTATTGTGCAAAAAACTCATCGATCCTCACGCGCTCATGTAAAAGGGTATCAAAGCGGGTGCGAACCTTTTAAATGGGCAATTATTTTGCAGACTGTGCGATTACATTAGTTTCACACATGGACAAATATACCAAACACCGTCGAGGACCTATAGGGATACGGAGACTAAAACTGAATTTTAGCACCGCTTTGTCTCCGAAAACTAGGTTTCGCATTTTGATGGAGGAAACAAGATACAAGGGTGAATGTTTATACGGCAATATAGGTATTATTTTTTCGGAAGTGTCAGAATGAATCTGGACGTCTAGAGTCCTGATGATGTTTGGTATGAGCGTTATCTCAGAGGTTTGAAATAATATGATGAGAATTTATTGTAATGATAGGAGCAAAAATCGGAACAGTTGTTTTGGCTTTTTCAATAGTCGCGCGGTCTCAAGAGGTAATTTGCAGTTAGTTCACAAGAAAGAAAATGAAATTTAAGTGACCAAGTGGTAAAACAAATCAAATACTTAGAATCCAGATGGCGTGAAATGCAAGTGAAAAATTTAGTGCCAAGGATTTTTACGAATAGACATTGCTTAGATCGATCGGTGATGGAATGCTTTACCTAAAACTTCATCCAACATCGACAACTATTGGCTAGTATACACAGCAACACTCATTAAATAAATATTATGATAGGTGAGTGCATTTGGTAATATGAGCAGGGTAATGAGCGGCAGAATAGCTCTTGAAGGGAGAAACTTTTTCTAGGTAGTCAGATTGACTGTCTGGTGCTCTGTCTTGACTGAACACTCGCGTTGGAGTGCGAAATGTATTCCAATGCAATCACTATGAATGTGGAATTTCGTTTATAAGTTATTGGTGTTAGCCTTTGAACATTTATCACTTGAGAATCTCAATGGACTGAGGAATTCTAATTAACTTCGCAAGTTTTTTCAAAGTATACCAAATTTGGTTGTTTACATTTCCTTTGAGTACTTGCTAGAAGAGTTGCATGCGAACCGACGCATTCAGTTATTCGGCATTTTACGCAACTGAATTTTGCCTCTTTCAGTCTCCTTATCTTCTCAAAGTTGAATACGCGACTTTGTGTGACCTTGTATATCAATCACCATTAATGAATGTTATGTATTAAGTTAATAACTCTAGTCACAATAATCAGCGAAGTCTGTCTTAAGGATCGCCGTTTCTTTTCTTTGTTTCTCATTGGATAGCAAAGCCTCAACTGAATTTTACTAATGAGTGAAATTTTAACTTGGTAAGGCTTGCACATTTGGTTGCAGGAATTTTGATAATTTTGTGCACGTAGCTCACAGCTTCTCTTAGGTACGCGTGATGGAGCGAAAGCAACGGGTGAGAGAAAGCCTTTGGTAAGAAAACTATGTAGCTTGGATTGGATAAACAACAAAACCACGGGAATTCAGACAACGCGTCAGTATTTGTTTATGCGGTGTTCTTTCTGTCTCCCGCCATCAAAAATACTCATTCATCGGGCGCTTAAGCCAGCAGGTGGTTTTACCGTTCGAGAGTTGTGAGTTCGACATACAGTTGCAGTCGGTTTTCATGGTCAGGTGTTTCTTACACAACGTAGCAAAAAGTGTTCGGCCTTGACAGTGTTCGGAGTCCAAGTTGCAAGTGACCTTTCAAACAGACTGATCAGTGTGATGCAAAACTGCCCCCCCCCCCCCAAATGAATTTATTGTCTTCAAAATCCGGGAGAAGAAGTCACTGAAAATTTAATTGAAACACATATGTTCTTAGCATGGAGCAGGTTGAATATGCCGGAGGCAATCTTGGTAGCCATTGAAGAACGGCATTGTAAACTGTTCATCCAAACGATGTTCCGCACAGAAAACACGTTCGGGGAATTAATGGCGGGCGTGACTATTTGGAGGTTCCTTCGGAATGTTGGTGTTCCATGACTAAGTCACACTGAGAAGGTATTTGGTCTGTCTTTGTTAGACTTCAGGTGAACGCATTTGTTTGTTTACGGATTCATATTTCAAAGCCCGAGCAAGAAATGAAAACAAGGCTGATGGACCACAGCCACCATCTATGCTGAAATGATTTGTGTGAAGGCTGACATGTAACAACCTAGAAGTGATGTAAACTTTCCACAATGATTGGTTTTCAGGGATATTCAACAGATGATCGGGAGTCGGAATTCGTTCTGAGAGCATGGCCATGTTAAATTGTATTGTGATCACTGTTCATTTTGCTGGAATAGTAAAAAGTGTTGTCGACCAACTCGAGCCTCCACGTGATGGAGGAACTAAGTGCACCACTTCTGCAATATTCGCCTAGGCTCTCCTGACTCTAGCTGCTGCAATTTGATACATTGATGAAGCAACACCGTCTTGAAATGAGAGAGAATATTATCAGAACGCAGTAGTACGCCGTGATTAGGCACAAGTATCACCCTGTCCAGAGCCTATACTGTTTGAGCACGTCTGATCGTTTTAGAAAGTTGGTCGCAATGAGAACAGAAGGTTGATCCAACGGTATGAACACCAAGCGGAACCCTGTTGTTGCATTCCGTGTACAGTAGCTGCACGAGAGTTCATTGGCACCACCAGATTACTAATCAGCCAATAACAATCAAATTTCGTCATATCTTTATCATTTATTAATCAGATCAAGGTCCCGGCTGATTCTCTCTGTGTTCTCTCAACAACAGCTGACTTTCGAATGAGCCAATAATTCCCTTTCAAATAACAACGATATCATTGAACTCACAGTTATGTTTAGTACTACTAGTGTAAACGTTTATGGGTGAAGTGTCTGAGTAACTTACTCTGGTCTACCACATTTGAATCTGTGGTTAAATGAATGATTTGGTGTTTAAAAATATCATCCTCAAGCTCAAAACAAGACGAAACTGGGGGACGGTTGTTGATGACTTTTGGCCAAACTTACGAGTAATATATTCTGCGGCGAAAAATGCCTTGGTTTCCCGAACACCGGTTCTATGTGAAGCACTGTTTGTGCATTAAACGTTCGGTTAGAAGAATACCATGAACAACAGATTTTGTTCAAGTCTCTCCTATCACAATACACTGCGTTAACAAGTTACGTTAGCCTGGCGCCGAGCTGTTCTGGGTATTCCCTTCGTCTTCGAAAGAGCAGTGCCCGATCAGACCAGACAGCAGAATCGATCATAACATAAAAGTGCAGCTGTGGTGCTGTGGTTCACAGTTTTTATCTGCACCTCCTTCCCATACAACGATTCTGAAAATGCAGAAGAACAGTTTCTTTATATTAAGGGAATTTTATAAAAGTTCACAGCTAATTCTAGACACGTATTAGTGGTAATGTAAAGTTACCTAACCTTTTAATGTGCCACGACACAGACAGAACACAGTTGCGACCGGGCTCATGTGAAAGACAGGGAGGAGAATGAATACCGTTAGAACAAGCTTTTTTTGAACCTGACAGGTTTCCTTTGAATAATAAATCACCCGATTGAAGACGGATAAAATAATCGATGCATCGGATGGATCAGCACATGCGGATCGATAAGCCCTGGTCAGCCTACTGTAGGCATATACGTGATGACGTGAATAAGGCTAACCATTACAGCAGACTACTCTGATTTTGTTTTCAGACCCACTCAACCATGCTTCTCGGACGCTATTTCCACACTTGTTGGTTAAATTAAAGTTTGTGAGGTTAGGCAAAATGAGGCGAAATGAGTGAGTGAAACCGTATTCACGGTGCATTCGGTTAAATTAAAGTTTGTGAGGTTAGGCAAGGTAGGGGATTGAGACAAGATTAGGCGAAATGATTTAGTGAAACCGTATTCACGGTGCATTCCTTACGATGGTGGATTGGCCCAGATACTCACTGTACGTTTCTGATCCTTGCTTTCAGATCGAATTGGTAAACATGTATCATCTGAGCAAGGTTAGCTATGTTCCGGGAACATACCGACCGAACAGCACGAGACCGGTGTCGATCCAGAACGTTTCGTAGGAGGCACTTTTGGTGTTTTAAATAACTGAGATGGGCTGCGGTGATTGCCAATCCGTATAGTTGCAGATGAAATTCCCTAACTAAGCTGTCAAATTCACGAGAACTAGTTGAACTATAACGATCTCCACAAGCCTCGAGTTCATCTCTACTTTTCATGAAGCAGCGTGCCAGGTTTCACTCACCGCTGTTCACCTATACCAGGCTTGTGTTTACACTGCACCCGTAAATTGAGGTTATTGACACTTGGTGTGCACTCATCCATCAATCGACCATTGAGCACACGTTATCGTCATCCTAGGTGACACCAGTCGTCTAACAAACGAAGGCGAATGTTTACCTGTGCTGTTGACCCGCCAGCCTAGTAACCAAGACACGGCATAGGGTCTACGTTTCTAGGGCACTCTGCTCGTTCCCGTGCTCACAGGTGCTTAGATGACAGCTGCGAGCAAAATGACGCACGAAAAACAAATCTTTCAAGGTCATCCGTGCAAATGAATCGATGGAAACCAAGCAAAGGATGAAAACAATCCGAAATCATATTCATGCAGGATCGCACCAAATCGTGTTGTTTGTCGGTTCCACCTGAAACGGGTATATCTTATAGAGTTGACGAAGAATCCCCTAGATTCTGGTCGCTTTGATGACGGAAACATTGATGTGGATAGTATGGTTAAGAACAAAAAACGACTAACTGCGAGTGTTCGACTACAGTGTACATTTCTTACATTGGATTCTATCTACGTCAAATCGCTTTCGAAGACTTGTGGCACCGCCTTCCATTGATAATCCCGGTTATTCAGCTTCGGAATAGTACGCCTTCTGCTTAGCAGCTCTCACAGTAACTCAGGTCTAAGGCAAGAGTTTGGGTCTGTATGACGATCGACACTTTCGGCGCCTGCCAATTTTGGTAACCCAAGTTGTTTCTTTAGAAAACAACACAAATATCACAGACGATGGGAATATCAAAATTTACGAGCTGGGGACTTCCGCATTGAAATTTTCAAGAAGCTTGGGTCTCATAAAGGAAACTACTCACAAGGTTGCTGAAAACTCTTCGACAGAGTTTGCTAGTAGTTTCCTCTATGAAAATATACTGCGATATCTCGAATATCGTGCCCATTGAATCACGAGGCGGCCTGTGTGCAGCATACTCATTTGGAGGACATCATAAACGAGAGATTCAATTGAGTCTCCCGTGAAAACCAAATTGATTTGCAAATGAGTGTATTTCTCAAAAGCTTGGGTCTCGTTTTCATCCGAGTGTTGTACCCATCACCTCCAACTTTATAATTTCTACCTCCCAAAAAGCACAGATTATGAATATTGTCTTCGAGAACTTGAAAACGAAAGGCACCTAGCAGGTGATTTTTGTCTCTGAAGTGAATATGAAAGTCTTCACTTCTAAAAAATCGGTTCTGATTTCTTGTGAGTTCTACCATCCCGCGCAATCTTGCTCTGTTAGGTTAGTCGATTCGCCGTTATCATGAATTTTTTCTGGTGAACAAACCAGTGGCTAAGTGTGGTCTATTCTAGGGGAATTATCGCAAAAGAGTTAGGTTATGTGGGATCGGCTGCAAGTAGTCTTTTGTGAGAACGGCTTCTGTATAAAGCGACAATCTTTTTTTTAATAAGTTTCATCAACTGTGCCCTACAGGTCACTGCCTTATTGCTGTGACTCATAAAATAGGCTTGGCCACCAAAAATGTGCAACCGTTGTGCTCCAAATAGAAAGAACTTCGTGGGGCAGTCCAGAATACATAATACAGTGAAAAAATGTAGTTTATGTATGAGGTGAATGAATATATCAGCCCTAACCTAGGACCCGGGACTGTTTAGATGCTGTGAGCTATTTGGTTCAGTTTGTGTGTGTTTAGTAATTCATGTGCCCATGTTAGGGAAAGGAACCGGAAATATGAACGACGTGACACAAACTGTCAAACAAGACATCATTCGTGAATCCGTTTCGGATGATACCAACTATGGTGTATCAGATAGAAGAGCTTCCTCTCCTCCCCCTCAGCATACAGGTACACCCAGGGCCAGGGGATGATATGGTGATATCTTACACACCCGTGAATAAACAATGAGCCAGAAACATGCAAAGTAGTGTTCAGTCCAAAAGTGATGGAGGAACAGTGAACATGTTACAATCATTGCGGACTGGTTCCTCTCCGTTTGTCAGTTGGAGTGATAAGCTGTCCACCTACCGTGCCCACTACATCTGTCACCTGTCAGGTGAAAAGGGATATTGCTTAACTTGTGGTTGTCTCACGAGTATAACTCGATATACTGAAGATGCTAGGTGCATCTGGATTGTCATAGGTGAGGTGATTGTGGGGATAAGCTGCTCTGGTTCATCCATTTCTCCTCCTAAGACTAGTGATCGCTCAAGGAAGAAAGATAGTCAGACCGCACCTCCATGTCGTCAAGCTGCCAATGTTCCGAAGTTCAAATTATATTCGTCACGTCAAGTACACGAGCTATGTGGCGGGTCAAAGCTCTGTTCAGGAACAGGAAATTACCACAAGCAACTATCCCCAGACTTCCGACCCAAATAACTCATCAACTACGAGAAGTCATACTGCAAAGTGGCCCAGACGATCGTCGCGCCAAGAATGTGAGTACGGTAATTTGTCTTCCCCAAGAGCCTAGATGATGCTGTCTTCTCACGAGAAAGGATGGATTTGAAAACGTCGGTCATATAACTCACATCGGTTAAATGCGACCGTCCGTGTATCGTTTATTACGGTCGAAATAATCTTGTGGGTCAAAAGTGCGGTAATTATTAGAAATTAGATTTCCATACTTCACTCCATAATTCCTCGGGTTAGATCTACTGCCGCGTGGATCGGGCCTTTAAGTAACCAAAATAACCTCCTTTTTTGAACCCCAGCACTCGAAAAGCTCCACTTCCCTGCATTTTACACATATTGTGAACGGAGAAAGGAAGATTCATCTTCTGCAACGGAGACCTTGACTGAAGAAATGGAAAAATTCCATAATCAGTTGCCGAGGCTTGTTAGAATGGTATCTCTGAGAAAAAGCCTTTCCCTGTTCAACGATTTTAGTGGAACCGGACCCAACTGTGGAAGATTGCTGATCATATATGTAGCATTTGGAATCTCGATGAGAAACACGTGTGAGGCGAGCATGGTTTTCCACGTGAACTCATTTAAGAAATGGACACTGACGTATACTATACCATGTCATTTTGCGGTAAATGCAATCTTCGTACATTAATGATCGTATAAACGATTCATGAAACCGGTTGGCCTTAAATTAGGCGCCATACTTGTAAGCGTTCCAGCAGAAGAGCTATTCAAGTTAGATGTAAAAAAAAGCTGCCGAACGAGGAAGCTGCATGGTGCAAAGTCTTATAGATGACCATTTCACAAGCCGGTTGGATCGATAAAAAACGCACGTTTAAGTAAGAACCAAAGCTTACAGTAGAAGAGTCTGCGATTCGTCGAAACAGTCCAGTAGTTAACAGAGGCAGAGGCCAAAAAGCAACTCAGAACCGCCAGAACGGAGTTGCTGAAGCACGTGGCAAAAAAGTGGGTGGTGAATCAAACACCTCTAAATGTACTCAAGTGGCTTTTACTACACATAATTCCCTATCTGATTCATGAAGCATCGTTCGAGCAAGTTTTCAAAACTACTTCTTTAAAGTTCAGATCATACGAGTATCTGACACTCGACAGATAGGCCTCGTCTGTGGTTACCTAAAGAGAGGTTGAGAGCTGAAACGTGATGCTTCTCAATACTGCAGACTGCGTGAATCATTCAGAAGAGACTCACTTTTCTCCTTGAACATATAAGCTAGCGCAGCATTCAATCGATTGTGTGTCACTGACGTGCTAGCCACTCGCTTAATAAAACAGGGATAATTGGAACCAAGGTAGGTTTGTTCTAGTCAATATCAGCCTGAATTATTGTCACTTGGAAGAGAAGCCGCTAACCATATGCTCAATGTGACACCGTCAGTGAGTTGATGAGTAGATCTGGGAATTTTCGCCCTGTGATATGCTAGCGGACTTCCAGTTGGACTTTGAAGGACTTGACGGAGGATGCCGCTAACTCGTGGTTAAACAAGGATTTGCTGCCGATACCTATTGTTGTATAATGTCTAAGCTTGCAGCAGACTTCCGCAGGTTAGCTCGTCTATTTTATTCCTCTGGGTCTAGATAGGGGCCAAGAGCTTGCATGCCACACCGAATTTTGCTCGACGCAAGTGGTTTGTGCCTCTTAGTAGGTGTCCAGTGATTTCGCCATTGACGACGCTCAAATCTCACTCGAATGCTAGCCATTCTTACACCAAGCTCTCTCCAAAACGGAACACTCAAAATCAACCAATTACAATCGCTTTATTCAGGCTTCATGAAGGTTAAGTTGATCTTGATGCTTTCCGTGGGTCTACCTTTATTGATTAGCAAATATTAACAAAAATCATTTCGATCTATACTAGATGTGAGGAAATTCTTTGGGTATTAGGCAGATTTTATCGTTAATTCAGCAATGTGTGAAAAAGTTTGCCCTAGCTTTAGGTTAGATATGACCCGACCCCCATAAAGCTTCACAGAGTAGACGGTGCAACAGTTGCGCGAATCGATACTGCGAATTTATGGAATGTACGCTGGTGAAAACTACGCTCTCACGGGACTCGAACTGATTATGGCAGTTTACGCTACCTTTCGTCAATTCGCTGGAATCATAACATTCTGACATTTTATTCTATGCAACCCGAGAATACGTCATCGACCCAGTTCGCTAACGGGAGTTTATCTTAGACGTCCAGATACGTGTATCGCGATATCTCGAATATCGTAGCGACTGAAACATGAGGCAGCCTGGTGCAGCACAGTCAGTTGCCTGGAAACAACACAAACGAGAGATTCAGCTGGGTTCGAGGTGAGTCTCTCGAAAAACCAAATTTGTTTGCAACTGATGGTATTTCGCTCAGAGTTGGACTACTTTCCAAGGTACAACAGTTTTGGTTCAGGCTTTGCGTAAGTGGATATATATAGCGAATTCATTAGCTTATTTGATCACTCATAACCAGTTGAAGTCCAGGCAATCGCTGGCTATGCTATTTGTCGATGAAATCATGCTTTGTGTGGCCGGAGGCCAAGTCGAACGTTCCAGGGTTCTCTGATGGGTGACGTTAACACTTGATGGTGTCAGTAGTCAGAAAGTACCGTTGAAAATAATCTATATAATGCTTCGTTTGTATGTGGAAGATATCTGTGATCACAAATACGCCACTGCCATCAGAACAATTGTGTACATAAATACCACACCTCATCAAATCTCCATGGAGTAACATGTAACCCCGCTCATGTGATTGCTATAAGTCTGATAATAAAAACCAGTTCAAAGCTTTAAGTAGACGTGTAAGTCAATGGTTCCGCCTAATTCAACTCCAGATAATACCATCAAGACCACATATCACTTATCACGAAAGAATTAGCTCGTTCACATAGCAATATGCAATATGTTAACTCTGTCATGCGGATTCGAGTACACTCCGGGTTGAACACGCCCCCCTTACATTTTACCTGACTGTATATTTCCTTGTCCATATTGGTTAGCTGTCTATTCAATTTGCCATCCCGGAGGTTTGCATGGTCGTGCGATTATTGTTAACGTGCACTGAAATTTGGTGAGGCTGTTTTAACAGTAAAAACGGGCACACAACGGATCCACAAATTCGATGTTAACCAGAATGATGCGAGTGAGTACAAACCTGTAGTGTGTCAGTCCACTAACTAGGTTTCGGTTTTACCAAGTTTGCGCTACCGAGAGACCGAGCGTGCTCGTTCTCTCCTGTTTTGTTCTGTCGCAATCTGTCTGCAATCTGAGTACTTTTCAGCCTCACTGAACGAACACAGGTATATCTGTGTGATTTTACAGCTTTGTCTTGGTTTTTATTCCGAGTGTCTTCCCCACCTTCGTGCAAGAACCTACTGTGTACCGCGCTGTGAAGGGAACATTTGAACCTCATCCCAGTTTTTTTTCCTGATGAGAACCAATCAGTTAAGCATGCGTAACAGCAATGAGATTGGTTTCAATTGGAATGGAAAATGTTTGAGACCGACTGAAAAGTCGTCGTTTCAGAGGGGTTTGGTAAACAATCGGTGTCCAACGATGGGTGTCCTAAGAGTTTCCAGAAAACACAGCGATGTTCTTCGCAGATAGTCTGTGTTTTAGCTTGGCTTGCCCCTCTTCTGTTGGTCGTCATCAACACCTTAAGTCGAGTTATTACTGCGTCTAGCTACAAAGATGACATGCAAACATACTGTGGTGGATCCGTCCGTTCACAGCTGTAAGGCGATTAGGGAATTTTTCTCGAGTGATCTTTCAGCAAGTTCCGTCACTCCTCTTATTTTTAATTTTTAGAAATCCCACACGCATCCAGCCGCCTTTGATCAACCAACCGCTGATCAACCGAGCTGAAGATGTGACAGTGAGATGCTTAACAAGCCGTAATAAACCAACCAGAACGCAGTCTGGCGAGACTATCCATACAGTCTTTTTGGATTACTACCTACAACTGAAGGCGACTAGACTAACAAAGACACATCAACCTAGAACGAGTGAGAGGATGTGACAGACAATCTCATGGTGTGCGGTGTTAGGTCGGGAAAGTTGAACGCTCTGTCAGCACGACATGCGACGGGATCCTCAGCTCGTGTGTCGCAGCCGAGCGGTAGCGCGTGTGCAAGCGCTCTGTCGGCAAACATCAAAGCGTTGTTCGCAGGGCACGGTCGGAATGGGTGACCGAATCTTTCATTCCGAGCCTACAGTCCTCCGCGCTTGTGCGTGTGTGTGTGTGTGTGGTCTCGCCTTTGTCACATATATGAGGTCATCCGTTGCTTGACATTCGAATGGCGAATCCTTTTATCTTTCGGTCTGCCCTACAGTTCGGCCGTCGCACACGCGATCATTGCAGGCATGGCCTAATACGGAACGTAAAATCGACATTGGGTTGCTGCCATCGCCAGCGGAAGATAGGAAGACAAAACGGAGAATCAACCGCCAACAGAGTAGAACAATTGCATTCTGCTTTGGTGGCATTTTCTATTCGGTTTTAAATAGACAGTGACTAGAACATAACAATAATTTATTCGAGAGTACCAGTGAACGCTCCTTCGTGTGGTAATCCGACGCTTAGGTAGACCATATGAATTAATGTTTGACAATATCACGTGGCTGAATATGAGAAACAATGTTTATAACGCATTTTGATAAGACATAAGAAATTAGAAAGCCCTCTCATCAGTTATTAAATAAATGGATATAACGTAAAGCGAGCTGTGTAGAGGTGAATACAGCAAGGTCTGTCGGCAAGTCAAGCTTGCAGGGGACCGCCTCAATTGTTCAGAAGTGAGAGGTAATCCAGTTCTCAACTGGTTACGACCATGTTTTGATGACTGTGAGAAAGCTGTCGAATTCGACAAATCCATATTACAATATAGGTCAAGGATGAGTTTTCCTTCTAGATCCTTGTTCTATGGGCGTAAATGATACTGTCATGCCGATTTCCCTCGATGTTCCGCACGATTAACCAATACACTGCATTAACTTTACTGGTTGGTAGTCTAGTTTAATGATGAAGTCAATGAAGGCTGATTTCTCATCAACACGTTAGTGATTCTTCAACTTTCCTGCCCTACGTTTCACTGCCCTTGAACTTATTAGTAGGTCTGCATTTTCCCAAGTACATCTGCGCTAGTCTAAAACTTGGCCGTTAAACAGTCCGGACGACACGAAAGGGTATTTTTTTATTACAACGGGCTTACAAGTAACCGTTTTTAAACCACCTTAATCCATTAACCGAGGGTCCGATAATAATACTTCGTTTACTAAACGACATATCGAGCACTTCCTAGTACCGTGAGAAACTTACGTGTTTTGGACTAGATCCATCTCTGTCTCGTTGACTTCTGCTTGTTCTGGCGTTATTGTAATCATTGTTGTTAATTTCATCATCTTTATCAATATATTTACTACCTGAACATATGTATAAACCTATGGAAACTATTCCAAGGAGAATTGAAAGTAGTCACAAACATGTACTCCGTCGGAATGGACGAATTTTTCGTCGTGTTCTTGTAGCGACTGTTTCAACACCCCGTCCAGTAGAAATGATAAACTACCGTTTAGTTTCCGATTATACTTTGAACAACC
Source organism: Opisthorchis viverrini (assembly GCF_000715545.1). Taxonomy (NCBI): domain Eukaryota; kingdom Metazoa; phylum Platyhelminthes; class Trematoda; order Opisthorchiida; family Opisthorchiidae; genus Opisthorchis; species Opisthorchis viverrini. The sequence continues at coordinate 1,402,446 of NW_008751735.1, forward strand.
TTGGCTAAGTATACCTATACAAAGTTACCTATAAGTTACTTATACTTAGTTAAACATGCTCTGTATCTGGTAATAAACAACTGAATTTGTTGGTTGTGTGAAGAGATTAGGGAATTACAGTGAACCATGGAATCTATGCCACCAATTCACGCCGGTGAACAGCCGAACGATTAAGTTTTCCTACTATTGGCCGGGAGGTCGCGGGTCCTAAAATCTCTGGAGTTTCGTAGGTTACTCACTGCTGATGGTTCCCAATAAGGATGGAACGACTATGCAGTACTTCTCGGCTTTTCAGGGCTTCGCTGGCTTCATTTACTAGTCCTCGGCTAAAAACAGGTTTACTTTCAAATTAGTGCTGAATTACAGACCGCCATCTGAAAGCCACCCTTATCAGCAATATCCGCTGGGTACGGAGATGTGTAAGATATACAAATATACTTTTGATATTGTCCGTGGATTTGGAAGTTTTGATGAAGTTTTCGTCCTGTAAGTAGAGACATTCTATACTGGAAAACCGAGAAACACGGTGCGCAACCCATAAATGTCTATGAGGTTTCCAACTTGAGACCTCTTGGCTAGTTGCCTGGACACTCCACCATTCGGTCACAAGCGGCAGTTTGATTAACTCGCACTTGGACAGAAACTAGCACTGCTCAGATGGCTTTAAATAAGGAAGAAATATCTGCACACTGTTTCTCGGCTTTTCAGCATATATCGGCTTTACCTACACGACGAAATCTTCAANGAAATCTTCAATTTAGCCTGTGTGCATTACACAAAAAGATACTATGCAAATGTATATCCGATGCTTCCAATCTGATCCCCAGCAGTTGAAGTACCAGTAAACCAGTTCGTCATGATGAGGTTTCTTGCACTCAATCAGCAGCCGATTATCCACAGGACACGTGACAATGGACCAAGTGATACTGATCTGAAATCGATGAATAACGAAGTGAGTCGTAATCAAACTGAACGAACTGGTACGACTGGACCAACAATGGAGAAGAAACGGAAGAAAACTCTACAATACTATATGACCCAATCAATGACAACTACTTCCTAGTTAACTCTCAAACCGAAAGATTCCACCTCACCTTGATACTCCGACGTCGGTGTTGCAATGACCCCACCGGCTGAAGTGACTGGAGCTTCATTCATCAAGTTACAAATATCCAAGGGAACCTTATGGAAAAGTTTGCACAAGGAGCAGAAAGTCTACGCAATGTGAACAGGCGAACTAAGAGACTTTTTGAGACAGGGCTGTACTGTTTGCCGCGACTGAATTGAATATATAAGAGCCGCGGTGCCGTTTTTCTCAAGAAAGGACGAGTTAAGAAGAACCGAAGTGAAAAGCTGTGATGCTCGGTCACCCTACGATTTGCCTGTGACCGATGGTAAGGTCATTTGCCGTCAGCGTGGATAATCATGACCACGGAATGACGGTTGTGATAAGGATGACCATAAAATTAGTGTCGATGAGGATGACGATAATGATAATTATACTGGTAATCATACTGTCGCCGCTGATGGTTGATGGTGACGATGATGGCAGAGAGGATGAGGTTCTTCCCAAAATGTATCCACCCCGAGCAGCAGCAGCAGTAACAACAACAGAATTCAGGTGACAACCGTGGCCTTTGTGTCCCCTGTAATCAACTGAGACAGACGACTGAGTGGTCAACTTAGGTAGAATCGCCTAAAGAAGGAAAAACCAACAACTATGGCCACAGCTATGTTATCCAGGGTTTGGAACAGTTGCGACGTACCGAAGATACGGAAATAACGCCATTGTGCAAATAACATTAGGAAGGTGAGTACGATCTAACTTCCTGTCGAAAGCGTGGGATTGAAACCCCCTCTAGACAAGAGGGAGGAGATAAACTGGGTTAGGTATATCGTATCGTACAGACTGTGATGCTCTATTAAAATTCAGGTAATTGATAACGAGAAGTTGGAGGAAGCTGGCTACACACTCATCTGAACTCAAGCTTGACAAGAGAGTCTAAGACATCTTAGGGTCGGATTCGCTGCTGCTGAACCTGGCCGCTTCAATGCGACATCCAGCTTTGAGTGCCGATCTGAAAGCTCAAGTCGGTGGTACGAGCGCTCATCGAAAATGGACAAGTGAACAGTTAAACTTTCCCTTGTTCGTACTTGTTGCGCTGTTCGAGATCCACCCAGCGAGTCTTGGAAGCATCCAATAAGTGGATATGTTCTGTTTTCAGATGAAGGAATTCCAAAGAAGTGCTTATAACAAATGCGGTATGTCTCACCGAATGCCGTACGAACCACATACTGGTGCATGTGGTCCTGCGAATGTCTTCTTGTCGTGCGGTCCTTTAATTGTCGACCACAATAATTATCAAGCAGTTCATATTCTTGTGGAAACCAGGACTATCGCCAATGTCTGGATAAACAATGCGCTAGGATAACGGAATATATCGGAACACCTGTCACTATAGACGACCGAATTAACAGATAAGGATGCCTAAAGACTGGTTGTGAAACTGATCGATTAGATGAGCGCTTCTCCCATCAAGACGTTCAGGGATCTGTCATTTGCATCAGCTCCGAAACTTTATACGGCGAGGACCAAACCTTTGATAATTCGGCGCTGACGGATAAAGGAATGACGCGGCAAAAGGAAGCACTGAATGTAGTTTACTGCAGAAAAAGACATAGCATCTCTAAGAGGTCCAGGATATTCGAGCGAACCAAAGACTTAATATTTTCGGTTTTGAACTCGGCTACGTGAATGAAAATTTTGTGTGTTATGTAACCACCTACTCTACATGAATTTGGGATATTACACCCAGTGACTTCAAGCCACTGTGCAGATCAGCATTTCCTGTCTACCCACAATGATCCTCAAAAACAAACGTTTAGCTAATGATAAAAAAATTGGAAAAAAGCACATCCAACTTGATCACATCCCGTACGGGCACTTGGGCTTGATCAAGCTCATCCCAACCAAAAGGTAACAAATTGGCTTCGAAGGCTTTTTGAGTATACACGGACGAAAGTCAATTTTTTTTGGCTTAACAGACTACTGATAAGGCTTCGAAGAACCGAAAACCGACCCGGTCACGCCGGCAAAAGCTAAACACCAAACTGTACGACGATATCTGGAGTCACCAGTTGACTTTCCCGACAAAGGTAGGTTGTCGGTGGTTGAAACGTATAAACATGTGAACGGCGTTTGAAAAAAATAATTATTATAATGAGACGAATTTACTTCAACAAGGTTTTCCTAACTTGCCAAGCAAATCACAGCTGCTTGTCATCAGGTGTAATTTCTGGAAATTACCTATTTCACCTGTTGCGAGGCTCAATCCAGTCTAAAGTTAATCATTCGCGGTAACAGGTGATAACGAATCACAGAAGCTTAAAGTAACGCCTTTACCGTCCTCATTCAACTCATGATCATAATATACCGCAGACTGGTTCCGACAAATCGGCTTCGCCGGCTTTATTATAAGGGACACGCAACACAAATGACCATAAATGAGAATATCACCGAAACGCAAATGACTAATCAGTGATTACAAGGGTGAACAGCAATCAAGCCTACTGCTTCGACAGTCAGTCTGGGCGTACTAGCGCATGCACGCATTCGTGTTCGAATGTTCACAACAACGCATTTTAAGTCATTGTACGTACAAAAAACTGTACAACAATTAGAGAAACACTATGACGGATAAGTACTAGGAATGTTATACGTTGACGCACGTACCGGAACCACTCCGATTGCTGCTAAAAGGGACCGCTAACAGCGACAAACCTCTCGGTTGTTTCCACGTTTTTGGATCTCTGAAATCAAGCTACCTTCCTGGTTAACCCATTTTTGCATCCCTTAGAGCTAAGTTGGCTCAAGTTTACAGACCACTAATCCAGGGGCACAGTGGTTGGTCAATTGGCGGAAGACACTGTTTCAGGCGGTTCCACAACACTCGTGTTCGAAAAATTATCCTGTCCTGCTGCTTTTAATCATGTGTTTTCACACTAAAGGAGCCACATCAATGTGGCCACATTACTACCCGAGCGTTGGAGATAGGATGTTGTCAAACTGCGCCCAAGTGGAGCTTAATTAACAAGACAAATGTCTCTATACGATGAAAAATACGTTAAATTACACTTTTTTCATGTTTTTTCTAAGCTACGTCAAACCGAGATCGTGAGGCGGGTGATTTGCGTTACGTTTCGCCGAACAGTCAAGCTGGCGGAACCATCAATATTGCATTTGTCGTAGAAAGGATAGCCCACTGTTTTGTATCACTTAGATTGGTTCTTAGGTTGGGGTGAGTAAAGGTCATTGAAACCTGAAAACAATTCATGTTTGCAGTGGACTTTCTCAACTCATATTACGGCATTTTTGAGGGGTGGGCTGGTGTGAATCATAATTTCTCCATGTGGTGAAACCTTAGTTTGAACAGTTTATTTTCACTTTTCAAAGATAATAGGTAGAGAAAACTTGGTTGCCACTCCGGTCTTGCGCGTCTGACCTTCTAAGGAGTAGCACGATTATGTAACTGGAAGTGGGGTGGAACCACCAAACTCCGGAACCTTTTCCCCGTCAATGCCCTCGTTGCGGCGTTGATCAAGCGCACCTCTCGGATAAATAGAAGAAACTGACTTGAGTTATGTTGGATATGGTCTGATAATTGACGGTTCATCCACATTTTCGAACACAATTCATGCTAGGTTCAAAGGTCATCCGTTTTGAGCCACCGATTCCCAACACGTTTTATAGGGTTTTTTATTTCTGGACAAAGACCCAAATGGCAGGAAGAGTCCCTCTCTCAACTAATCAACCCAATAGACACTGTTTCACAATCAGACTCCCCCCTTTTGTACAAACACACATGTGAGCTGGGGTCTCGTGGAGGAGTATAGGCTCAAGAGTGCAAAGCTCCATCCTGTTTTGACGGCCATCATACGAAAGACCAAACAGAGAAGGGTGGGATGCGGCGTCAATGAGCAAACAAGAAGTATGCGAACGATGCTCATCGCGTCAAGCACTTGGGCAAAAGTACCGGCTGATCAGTCCTTTCAACGAGGACAAATACTGGTCAACAGCAGGGCTGAGTTGACACCAGAAATGCAGGTAAAAACCCAATGATCGACATAGTTCACCACCTTTATGAAAAGTATGCTGTCTTTAAAAGTAGATTAGCAGATGCTCAGAAAAGAGAATGAAGGGATTTTTCGGGTGTCTCACTACTGGTGGTGTTCCATCAAATAAATGGGAAAAATGTGGTGTACACGGGAACAACAAGAACTAAAATTGACGTTTTTTCTTATCGAGGAGGAGCATAAACAACGTGCCTTGAATATTTCACTTGTTTATCGGTGTAACATTCTTTGTGTGTGAAAAAACAAAACCAGAGGTAATGAAACAGTTTCCGTCAAAGACAACGGACTACTGATAATATGGATGAGAATTTTCAACAGTTTACTATCAGCTTTGCCCTTTTAGACGAATCAGAATACCACGAGCAACGGATTCAGGTGAATTTCAGCCGAGCACCCCATCAATACAAACTTGATCCGCAAAGCAGTTACTAATTAAAGTACCTTGTTCAGCCCACTGTGAATAGCCCTCCTCGGCAATACTGCAATCTTTCCACAGATCGACATTGCGCTAGTTTGACTTGTTGGCAAGAATCAAGAAACTGTAATGTGGCTGTTTTGTACTATACCAAGATGCATGGATGACTACATATAATGACCGCAGTTATCATCCTTTCCAAGTGGCGTACAATGGTAACAAACGAAGCTGATGCTACCTGAAGTCCCAGCCATCCGATTGCCATTCGTTACACACACGAAAAAAACAAGTTAGCCTACCATTTCTGTGTACTTAGTCACCTGATTGAAAGCTACGGTTGGCAAGGTAAACCGTAATTGAGTCATTCCGGCCGTTCAAAGCAGTGATCAAGAAAGACGTCCTTTTTGATCGGCTAAGGTGCTAGAACTACATATTGTGTACAAATCACAGTAAGCCAGTTTGACTTGTTGGCAAGAATCAAGAAGCTGTAAAGTGGCTGTTTTGTACTATACTAAAATGCGTGGATGGCTGCATGTATGACCGCAGTTATCATCCTTTCTAAGTGGCTTACAACAGTAACAAACGAAGCTGATGCTAATTGAAGTCCCAGCCATCCGATTATCATCCGTTACACACAGGAAAGAGCAACAAGTTACTCCACCATTTCTGTGCACTTAGTCACTTGACTGAAAGCTACGGTTAGCAAAGTAAACCGAAATTAAATCATTCCGATCGTTCAAAGCAGTGATCAGGGAAAACGTGCAGCTTACTGACGTACTTTTTTATCGGCTAAGGTGTTAGAACTACATATTGTCTACAAATCGCAGTAATTCCACATGTCAGAGGTTTCACAACTTACCGGTCGAGAGGTTTTCAGCAACCTTTGAGTAGTGCATTACGTCTGAATATATATCGTGATATCTCGCAGCCTGGTGCAGCACATTCAGTTGCCTGAAAACATCACAAATTCGCAAAACCAAATTTGTTTGCAACTGAGTGTATTTCTCTAATTACCGGTATTTTCTCTAACTAAAGAGCTCTTGAAATAAATTTATGGTCAATTGCGCTGAACTTTATTTATGAGTTTTCTGGTAATCTCTCCTGCTTGTACAATTCACTGGAGCACCATCCCACGGATACGTCTTATTCCCACTCATTCTGTTCTAGTTTTCTAAGTTAGTTAGAAATACACAAGCCAATCTATCTGAGTGCCACAAGCAGTAGTCCGTTCAGCGGGATCCAATCATATTCCGAATCGGTAGGCTTTTTCCGGAATATTCAGAGTAGTCCCTAAATAATCATGGCGCCCGTTAGCAATTCACACTCTAGAGTAATAAATCTGGTATTACGATGTTCAAGCGATCGTACGGTGTTTGAGTGAGCTACGGTATTCGGGCAACCCATAGATTTTTTGCTGTGTGTTAACTGGATCAACCAAACGGGTTTTCTTGCTTAACACTAGAATAATCTGTCATCAAAGCCGACATTTTACAGCATTTTAATTGGGTTCTGGATTAAAAATTGATAAAGTCTTATAATTTGTTCTGAGTTTACGAAGTGTGAAGTTCAACTACACATAGCATGAACGAAAGGACACACCTGGGGTGGGGTTCTAACGACTAAACTCTGGTTTATCCTATGGGTATTCCATCTACTAGGCCACTGAAGATGCTCACTATCCGCTACGTACTATGCACCTCACCGTACATTCTCTGCTGACTGGGATGACACTCGATGTCATTGGTGAGATCCCTGTGTGACTTCCACAAACAGCCGGAAGTTTACGTCACCAAAAAGCTTTGGTGTAGATTATTAGTAGATGAAAGGGGTCTTGATCGATTTTGAAATGAAAAATTCAAGCAGACGAAGGATAAACAAAAGTGCAAGCCCGGATTCGGAACCGAACCGGTGGCTGTCGAACGGGTGCTCTCTTGACAGGGGCTCGCTCTACATCTTAGCTTAATTTTATCAGCAAGATTTGAACTCTGATTAATTTACCATAGTAGATCCGTTTTTTTTCGAGTGTGATCTTGAATTTTCCGGCAAATACTCCAAGCTGTGCACGCACAATATATAAGGTAGCATGAGCCAGCATATTTCTAGTGGACAAAAGGTCAGGATATTGTGGTCATTTTGACTGATTTAGCTGGCAAGAACAGGTTAAGATAACTTTAAGCTGAATGTTCGCTCTCCTCTCAGTGTAGCTATGTGTAGAATGTGTAGAATGCAATCATGCACTGCTTTCAAGACGCCAGTGGTTCACCGGTTTCGAAGGCATACTTAAGTCCACGGACAACACCGCACATCATCAACAACAGCTCTAGCACAAAACCAAATAGACTGGTGTATACTCCAAATGACTTTCTTTCTGTTCAAGGCGTACGAACCATTTCTTTCAGTGGATCGCACCCCGAAAGTTCATGTGGGAAAATTACCTCTCCCTCCTGAAAGCATTGCAAAATGAACAGAGCTGAATATTGCTCGACCGTAATGCTGAATAGTGAGCAGATCAAAGCATCCCAGGTTATCGTAATTGCTAAACTACTTTTATCCACTGGATGTGGATAAAATGCAACGGGTGCAGTCTTCATTCTGAAGCTTATTCACGACACGTTTATCGGTGATATCCTGTCATGATATCACTTGACTGGGTCAGTCTGAAAACGGAGCTGGCTGATTCAAAATTAGGACGTTTCCACCAGTTTTACACCTTCTGTGCAACTCCGGGCGTCGAAAAAGTGTTCAACTGCGAACCATTTCGGATGTGGCTGCGTGCGGATCGAAAAAAGGACGAAGAATGAAGTCACAATTTAGACAAGAGCAATCAAAAAGCGTGAATTGACTTCAATTCAACAAGTAGAACGAAATACCTCTGGCCATTCTTTGCTATCGGAGTCAGCGAAGACATCAGGTTGTGACTGACGTCCCCTGTTACGCGGCTAACCAGTGCATTCCTACTGGATTGGAGTGAAATCACCCCCTTTCTGGTTCACAGGTGAAGGAGACAATGAGGAAGCTTGGAATTAAGTGGTACGACTCAGAGATAGATGTGCTATGACAACCCGGTAACCGGGCCGAGTTGGGTGCCCCTTGAGAATCAAGTGCTGGAAGAAAAGTTTTCATTATGCAAAATGAGGCACCAAAGTCGAAAAATTAAACGTACCGTAATACCCATCTGTCCGTTTTTAAGAAGTCTGAAGTCCAAAGTGAAATCCCGGTAGACGCAGAGTAACACACCACAAATACAGCCGTGTAGCAATTAATTTGCATCAGCTTTCGAGATTTATAGCTTCGTTGTAAATGTTGGCTTGACCAGATACTCTCAATGGTCATTAGATTTGGAGTAAAACATGGAATTTACTGCAATGGTTGTAATGACACGAGGTATCTTGCCATTTGTCTAAGATCACTCCCTGCGGCGACCCTGTCTCCAATACAACTGTGCAGTTACGCATATCTATCGCAGCGTTAGGATTTCCTCCCTCGCAGCAAAACAGTCTGCTTCTCGAAGACGCGATGGGAGAAAACCACCTCAACACCCGAAAGAGCTTATAATTTTGTAATGTACTACTCATAAGTTTGCTGAAAATCCATCGACAGCCCACGACCGGTTTCGCCCTTCTTGGGGCTCATCAGGTAGGCGCAGTCCCCGGGTTTCCGTCAACCTTATGTTCTACTTGAAACCAAATTGCACGAACTTAGCGAATATACACTCCTTTGCAAACTAATTTGGTTTTTCGAGGGATTCACCTGGAACCCAGCTGAATCTCTCGTTTGTGATGTTCCCAGGCGAAACCGGTCTTGGGCTGTCGACGGATTTTCAGCAACCTTATGAGTAGTGCATTACAAATACATACATGTATCGCGATACCTCGAATATCGTAGCGACTGAAACATGAAGCGACCCGGTGCAGCACATTCAGTTGCTGAGAGCATCACAAACGAGAGATTCAGCTGGGTTCCAGGTGAGTCTCTCGAAAAACCAAACTAGTTTGTAAATGAGTGTATATTAGCTTATAACTCTATTCACTTGTGATTTTGTGTTCAAGTGCAAAAATTGACCGATGGAGAACTAGGGATTGCGCCTACATGACGAGCCATAAGAGGTATGAAACCGGTAGTGAACTGTTCACATTCTCCTCGATCTTCTGAGGGAACGTGGATACTTTTCGAGAAGACAAATTAATGAAATAAAAGCCCGAAATATCTGCCCGTTTTGAAAGTCCTCTCATATTTGACTCACTCAACATGTCTTGTCACTTTTGTCCAGTCCATTGATTCACTCCCAAACAATAAATAAATCCGGAGCTCAACGTACGCCGTCGGATTTAACAGAAACTCCAACGTGCGGAGCGGTGTATCACACAAAAAACACCTGCCATTCATGACCGATTTCCGACAGTGACATCTCTTCAGGCTTGAAGTGCATGTACAAGGTACAAAGAATGGACATGACATGAAGCGCGGTGCCGGAACTCCCCCTCTATCCATCCTCCTCTCTGTCACTCGACTGTCGTTTGTGGTTTCCGCTTCGACCGTCCCTTGTTCCATTTCACCCGCTAAACTAACTGACAATGCAGGTCATGTTCTACAGATAAAGTGCAGCGGATGGGGGAGGAAACGAAAGGCTTGTATTTTCTACCTGGAACAGGTGGTTTCCCATCCCATGATCAGGATCAGAGTGATTTTCCTGTGGATGTCGTTCGGTTGGAGATTTGTGCCTCAATGGATTTGAGTGCAACACTAATTTCATTAGGGTTAATTCAGAGAATGGATTTCAGTCCTTCAGGCGATAAACTCGAGATTTGCAGACGAACTACAGTCTCCTTGATATTTTGTCGATTTGGGTACTGAATTGAACTGGTTGATCCAACATTACAGATAACCAGCTTGAGTTTGAGAAAATGTATGTATTCAGACCTTTGTTTTTGAAAGGGTTACACTGAACTAAGGATTCAAGAAGCAATGGGGTGTTTCGGGCAGTCACACCGAGGTGACACATTTAAAAGAGACCTATTATACATGTTAACACACTATAGTAGGAAACTACACTCCTGGATAGCACTATAGAACCGGTGAATTCCTAGAGAACGGAAGTGCATGTGATATGTTCATAAAGGAAACTGCTCACAAGGTTGCTAAAAGCTCTTCGACAGCCAACGACCGGTTTCGCCCTTCTTGGGGCTCATCAGGTAGGCGCAGTCTCCGAGTTTCCCTCAACCTTAAGTACTACTTGAATCCAAATTGGACTGTTTTCGAGAAATACACTCATTTGCAAATCAATTTGGCTTTAACGACAGACTCAACTGACGGAAACTCGGGGACTGCGCCTACCTGATGAGCCCCAAGAAGGGCGAAACCGGTCGATTGATTTGCAAATGAGTGTATTTCTTGAATGTGATATGGTTAGCAAATCACGAATAACACCGAAAATCCAATGACGAATTTGTCAGAGTGGAGCTTCGATCCAAGCACACTGAAAGTTGGAAGAAAAGTTATGTCCAGCTTAGAAGACCATTGTCGAGAGTTTTTTTCTCCTTCAGTAAATCTGGCCTAAATATCCTTTGTAATCACTACGCTACATTTTCAGTGCGTTTGTGACAGACATTTTGATTGAAGTTTCTTCACGAGTATGAAGTGAAGTGAATTCCGTTTGAGGCCTTTGTGAACTAACAAATTCAATATATTTTGCGGGGTCAAAACCCACGGAATATCAATACCATACTGAGAACACCTGTTGCTCTCTTAAAGCTGGTAAATTGGCCATTGAAATGGAAGCCTTTTCAGCCCATCCAGTGAGGGTATTGACCTTGCTAAAATGCATAAGACTCTGATATATTCTGATATACTGTCACTGGTTGTCATGAGTGGAAAAGATTGCGCGATAATCGAACGCTCCACACATCCGACAGACGAATTGCATTCCATCTTGTGAAGGTTTCGTACTGGGCAACACGCAGCCTTGAGCCGACTGATGCTCCGTAGCTCAGCGCATGTGCAAAGGTGCAAACGTCTGATTTGGTGGCCAATCTGATGCAAAAATGAAGAAATATCAACCGAGATTTCGTGTGCACATACGATCTGCAGTTATTTATAAAGGTTTTGAGGCAAAATAGCAGGACCACTTTGTCAAGAGCACCCTCGATTACGTGGCGCCATGAGGTGATCCCATAATTTCCCCCCACTTTTTAGAACTCTCAGGCAAGAGGATGAACGTTTCATTCTCATGAAATCTGGGTTTGATTTCCTAACCTGCAACGCCATCAATTCTAGAGATGGGAAGAACTTGAACGATCTCATAATGATCTCGTCGGGTGTAGATCACTCATGTGAACAACCCTCCTCCTGTCTTGGCGCAATTGTTCCGGTGAGTCTTTACCAAGTTTCGCTTACATCAAAGCTTATCAACAGTACATATCCTTGATCGTATGGGGCTCGAACCCCGGATTTCTGACGTGATAGGCGAGAATGCTCGCGATACCATATCAGCGCACACTGGGGGCACATATGAAGAGGCGAGCGTGTCCACGCTTGAGCGACGTGACTTGTTTACTTGAATGACGATCCAGTAACTGTTCTCTCATGCCAGATGTCCGGAGTTGAAACTATGGCATATCCAATAATATGCACTGCTGATGAACTCCAACAACATAGGAACTCGTGTGCAGTTTTCCCCCTTGGTGTGGATTCACCAGAATAATTGCGCCAGGACAAAAGGAGGATTGTTGATGTGAGCACAATCACCCTCAGCTGCTGTCCACGTCAGCGCCTGACTTCTAATGCGTTTATCTCAACACGCAAAAATAAGAAACATATCCTGCTCTGTTCGTTTCTCTGTTCCACAGCTTGCACTTCATCCAGATTTCAGTCAGTAGTGATATTATAATTCGCCTTAAGTTTTCAACATTTTACAAATACACTCATTTGCATATCAATTTGGTTTTGACGCGAGACTCACCTGGGACCCATCTGAATCTCTCGTTTATATGTTTTTTAGCAACTGAATGTGCTGCACCAGGCCGCCTCGTGTTTCAGTTGGCATGATATTTGAGATACCGCGCTACATGTATAGACGTATTACACCACTCGTAAGGTTGCTGAGGACTCTTCGACAGTTGACGACCGGATTCGCCCTTCTTGAAGCTCACCCGGTAGGCGTAGTCCATGATTTTTCGTCAGCCATACATTCTGCTTAAATCAATACCATTTGTTTGAAAACGTCATAAACGAGAGATTCGGATGGGTTCCAGATGAGTCTCCCGTCAAAATCAAATTGGCATGCAAATGAGTGTCGTTCGCCCATTTCGTGCAACTCATATTCGAGTAGAACATAAGGTTGACGGACGCTTGAGGACTGCGCCTACCTGATGAGCCACAAGAAGGGGGAGACCGGTCATAGGTTGTCAAAGAGTTTTCAACAACCTTATGAGTAGCGTGTTAAGTTCCACGTATTTTATTTTGCAGCATGAACACTGACAAATCGGTGTAGTTCGAGACTTGCTGGGTTCAAGAAAATACCGGACAGAATTGTGAAAGAACATCCTCGTGACTTAAACCTGTTGTGTTTGTCCGTACTGTATCCCTAACCAGATAAGAAATCCACCTAAATGGTCACAGTCATTTGTTCAATAACTTGCTATGTAAGTACCAGTTTCATCTCACTGCATAACTGTGTATCGTTTTTCTTGATTAAATATCTAGATAGCCCAATTAACCCATTGGAGTGCCCTGACCCTCATCAAATAGATCTAGTTTCCCAATTTTCATCACTCTCATTTCGTATCTGAACGATTCAATGAACTATTGGCTGCAAGTGTGCTTGGTATTTGCGGGGCGCTTAAATGAAGTTCACCTGGATGTATCTATTATTGTACTGTTTCAGTGAATGTGCTGCAAACGGTCAACTCGTACTTCATTTGGAATAACTTCCAAGGTATCGATGTACCTTCGTTTATCTTACACCCAATGTGTTAGTAATGTTTCCGATCTCATCTGTCTTGGGCTAATCAGATAGGCCCGACTTTTGTTGTTACTACAGTAGGATTTGAGCTCTGCTAGCCAACTGCTGGTCATTCTGAAGTCAGCGTATTCCAAAGCTTTAGGAGGTCACTGAGCAGCTGTCTTTCGAAAAAAATGTTCCAGAATTTACAGGCACCAGGAGCTGTATTTGCGTTTTCCTGTTTACTGATTATTGCGATTCCTTTTTCGTCCAACCGAACGCTATTTTTCTGAAGATTCGTCATTTCCAGGAGGTATTGGTCCATTAATGACTCACATCTCTTTCACAATATCCTTTGCAGACGGAACACTTATCGTCACTTTAGTAGCATGAAACCCGGGTTAAGGTTCTCGCAATTTCCCCCGCGTATGTGGTGACTGGCGCGATTGAAAATCCAGGCTTCCTCCTATCAAAGTAGCCGTCATTTCCTGCTTCACCTAATGTTAATGCATCGGGTTGCGCGTAAGACAATACGAAGTATGCAAGAGAACTTGTAGCCTCGAGTTTAACGAGGTTCGGATTTCACTCGCAGAGAACCAATGCGCTTCACTTCTAATTTTGAAGCGTGGGGTTAGTAGGTAGTGTTTTAAGACATGTTGCCTTCCAAAGGAATTTTTCTACCGTTTCGCGTCACATTCTAACTTCATTGTTAGAGGATTAGAATTCGTTTGGAGATCCCAAAATCCGGGTGGAGTACAGGCTGACCAACCTGTTCCACTCTGTTTAGCGCTTATCGTTTTAGCAATAATCTGACTTTAGTATAAAAGTACAAATTATCTTTTCGATTAAATCGATTTAATTCAATTAAAGGTGAATTTTCGGCAATGATATCGCACGTCAGTGATGAAATGTTCCCATGTACATCTAGGAATTTTTATGAAACTTATTAATGAGTATCTTGATGTCATATCTGACTGCTGTGCCCACTCGAGTGCCGACGACAACACAAAAGCTCTATTGCAGACAATCGAGTACGAATGTACAATGGCCTCGGGCTATAGAATAAAGGGCAACATTTGACCTTGATCCTTACTGGCGTTTAGTGGAGTTTGGGGATCTCGGTATGCTTTTGGAATTCTGGGGGTATTCTTCAGAAATCGGACCTTCCTGAAACTTAAAAAAATAAGCAAGACGTGAGGTTATTGTGCAGATGAGTCGAAGTAACCGGAAAAAGAGCGAAATAGAAAGTCATGGAATTGCGGTAGGTGAACCTTTTGGCGGAAGAAGCTGCGTGCTTGGCGCGAGTGAATGGAAAGTGTTCATGGTTTGTGAGTCACTGACAAAGACGCTTATGATGGGCACCTCCTTGGTTACAAACTTTGAGACATTTGTTACAGATGACAAGTGAGTTCATACAAACACATATGGGCTTCCCATTAAGTGTTTGGCATCCTTATTTTCCTATATCCCATACCGTATTCACTGAGTATAGCAATCTACTGAGATGACTCAGCGAGCAGATGTAGTCATCTGCCTGAAGGGGTTTGGGTACTTCCCAAGTCAATGGAGCTCCTGAAGATAGCATTTCGGACTCCCAGATGAACAATTTTCTTAGAAGCCAAAATCTATTCGTGTTTCACGTTAGCTTTGGAAACACCTTGAACATTATTCAGGCTAGCTTGTAGCGGACCGTAAAAATGCACCCTGGAGACTGAGTAGTCTACTGAATGCGACATTATGGCACACGCGATGTAGTGGTAAATAAATAAGACAGACAAATTTCATTGACATTTGTACTGCAATGATGCATTATTGATGAGTCTTCCGTGAAGAGGATAGACCGCATAAACCATCGGCTCCGTACGTACATAAAAAAACGCGGTCTCATTTGTCCACAGACCAGTGCATGCACATGTTAGTCCCGCGGGAGTGTACGTTTTTCCGATAGGGTGCACCTCTCAAAAAGACATGCGGAAACTAGGGGAATTTTCGAGGTTTCCCGCCGTAAGGCTCCGTCCATCAAGAGGTCTTGTGACACGGACTGCCTGAGGGGGAGAGAGGACCGACTGACTGAGTGCTGACTATGGTGGTTCGACGAAATCGCACAAGGATTCATGGTGTACAGCATTAGACGGATTGACAAATCAGGAATAACGTACAGGTTACACCTTATTGGTGATCGATAGGCGTAATGTGACATGTCAGTCAACGGCGTGACCGCGGAAATAAGCCAAGCTCTGCCACTGCAACAGGAAACAGTGGGATGGTAATTACCTTCGCAGTCAGTGATGTTGTTTCGACACCATCTCGGGATAATAGCCGTTTTTTGAAGTGGATTGATCAACAGTGAACCTAGAAAGCACTCAAGGTGTAATTTCGGAGACAAAGTAGTGTATCTAAAAACATGGGTAGTGCAAAGCATGTTTCATCGCGCTTGTCAATTTGTAATCAATTTAAATCGATTTTTGTAAATCATGCGATTTACTTGTGATGTGAGTTGTCAGCAGCCGACCGAAATCATTCGTTTCCAGTTATCAGTAGTCTGACATTGGATGAATGAAAAATGGAACACGAGGTGACCTGATTCAGCACATTCAGTTGAAGAAGTGATGAGGAGGTGAAGTGACACAGTGTGTGTAATGTCAGCCTGGTCTTATTGGTCTTAATTTGCTAGCGCATCAAATCACCAGACAGATGGTGGCTTCATTGTTGATCACCTGTGAGGCTGATTGAGTGATTGATTGATTGGTTGGTTGATTGATTGATTGATTGGTTGGTTGATCGAAACAAGCGAAGGACTTAGTTTGGTCTACTAGAAGGACAGTGGCATACTAGCCTATGTCTTATGCTTTGACGGGACTGTAGAGGTGAATTGGTTCACTGGGCTGTTTGAGGCAATCTCACCCAACTTCATTTTCCCATATCCACTTTCAAAAAGCCCGAATTTCATGAGATGCGGACCTGTCTTTGGCTTTTAACTTTACGGACGTGCGGTGCTGGAATTCCGCAGTGTGTTCGCCTAGTACTAGTTGCATGGGAATTAACGCCAAAACGGAGGACTGTTTTGTTACGTTCAAACTATGGTTAAAGTATATTCCAACATTACGAAGACCCACTCACCTTTCCTCCGTAAATAGCACGGCGTCAGCTTGTGTGTGAACAGCAGGTCCAACAGTTCTATAGCAAAAACCTTCTTAAGTTACCGCTGTTTTACTCGAATATTGGAAGCAGAAGACAACGAGGAAGCAAACCACGTCTGAAAATCTCCACATCCAGCAGTGTAACACCTGTCTTGGTTCCTGGCCGTACTACTAGTGATTCATTTTTGACGCAAACCAGGTGTCAGATTCCTCTATTTAACTTTCCCATGCTTCAGACGATTGACGGGTGTAATGTGACGGCTCATGCTGGATCACAGTAGTCCATCAACGCATTGGGTTGGAGGTCATCTCAACCACCATGGCTCACACTTTCAGGGATGTTCCGACTGTGTACAGCCTACCCACTGTGCAGCCGTCGAACAAGCTGGCCGCATTTGATCGATCACGTTATCACGTTTCGCGAAGACTTTCCAGCAAACAAGCATTCGCGATCACATGATATTTTCATAAAACTGAATCGGGTGCGAAATTTCCCCTTATCATTATGACTTTCTAGACCTGTGGGAGCCGCTCTTTGAACATTTACATGGGCTGCTCATCAACATTTGGGTCATTCTTGTGAGTATAAATTTATTAACTAATAACCCTCTTTTCGAGAAATACAGTCATTTGCCAATCGATTTGGTTTTACGAGAGACTTCAACTAAATCTCTGGTTTATGATATTCTACAATTGAATAAGCTGCGCACAGACCACTCATGTTTCAATTGGCACGATATTCGAGATATTGCAGTATATTTTCAAATGAGTATATTTCTCGAAAACAGTCCAATTTGGGTTCAAGTAGAACATGAGGTTGACGAAAACTCTGGGATTATGCCTACCTGATGAGCCCCAAGAAGGGCAAAACCGGTCGTGGTCTGTCGAAGAGTTTCCAGTAACCTTGTGAATAGTTTTCTTTATGATAATAACCCTATTATTCACACACAGATACACTCATACAAATGGACCATCATTGAGAAGAGTGTTTGGACGGATTTTCACGTTTCGCACCTGGGACCAAAGCTTCGTACAAAGTTCACCATGAATAAGACAGCGCAAAAGTACCCGAAGCAGCTGAGGGACTTTGACTTGTATTACTTACTTAAAACTATTTGATGCCTTCAACAAACACGTTATGGTATTCACCAGCCATACTGTTTTCCAGCTCACCATTCATTTCGTAAGACGAATGACAAACTGAAGTCGAATGTCAGCGATGTATGATGAGGAATACTATTCTTAAACCTTACTGTTTTATTGGGAAAGGAATCTGTATGATTTTCCACAATTCTGAAGCTCAGCGATTAAATCTTGTTTTGTGAGAGTAGAGATTCCACGATAGCTGAGAAACGATGTGAGTCTCTCCACATCTGTTGGGAATCATAGACAGTGGGTGCCCGAGGAAACTCCAGATAGAGTCGAACCAGAAATAACCAATAATATTAAACAGCAATGATGTTTTTTAGACATGATATAATCCAGTTCCAGTGGCATTTGCGTGGCGTTGAATGACAACTTCTATGCACTTTACCGTCCGATATGAAGACCTTACTATTAATTCAAGATTTGCTGCCCTCTTACGGGGCCGGGAATTTCGTTATTAGTTGTGCAACTGGCGGCAGGGGAATCTCGTCATTGTCCACACATTTCTTACCCCTTCTGTTATTATTACCGACGAAATCAGACTATTGTCTGTGCCCGGGGGAAGGGGCAGGCCCATTTCGCAGTACAACCTTTCACCTGTTCATAAACATAGGCTAGTAAATTGGATGGAAAAAGACATACACACAAGGTTTTGGTGCATGTGTGAATCTGTACCCGTGTAAAACTTCTTTGAGGTTGATCAAACTCCTCCTCCTGTCAGGCGAATTGCCACTGACGGCGCCCAACTGTAGTCAACCAACCTGACAGCGATTATTCTCCTTTCGGATAGAAAATCAATATTTGATACATTGAAAAGACGAGCTACTCCATTCTATTTGCGTCTGCTCTTCACGTCAGAATGACCAAAACTATCCTTCCTGCAGAGCTGGATTGGTGCGGCATATGTTTGTCAGCCACTTCAGAATGCTGTACAAGATTCTGTCTTGGCGAAACCCGAAAAGACACTTTGGGCCCCTGGAATGAGGCTACAGTTCGAGGGGGAACTAAGCACACGAGCAAAAGGCTTGGTCAAGTTTCACCTGAAAATGATTAATTGCTTGCAAACTGATTCCGATTAATCATTCAGTGGCATAGTCACACAAGTGCACCTTGAATTTGGTGTATTTTTCTCGTCACAGATGTGATGCATTTTCCTACAGTCTTGGCTGCCACCCTCCGCGGTAGTCGTGTCAGCTAGGATTAAGTGACTATAGCCAAATGTACAGCAGCGGGTAACATCAAAGAGTAGTGGAATAGTGGCTTGGGTGCATGTGGCGACCGACGGCTTTGGACTGCACAAAGGAAACCGTGTACGAATGTGCACTTTGGACAGGACAAATGGGAAGAAGAAACTGTGAATGTCAAGGACAGTGCTGGCTGAATATTCCACCAAAATGGAAAGATTTAATAAACCACAGGGTATCACTGATCGGTTTTATGTCAAGCGTAAATGAGCACAGTTCGTGTTCAGCCGGAAAAGAGTGTGAAAACCACTTTTTTTATAGAAATATGTCCTGATAATGTGCTATCCAATCATTCGTTGTGGAATGATTTACAATCTGACTGTTAACAACAATGTTGTTAGTTCCGCAGATATCTGTGTCGAGCGATCCGCTGAAGATAATTAACAGAAGTGCAAAAAACGCATGAAGCTTCCAGACTTTTCAGAACAACGGGATGAGTTTTGTTGTCTCTGCTCTACTGAAAAAGTATAAGTAACATGCTCGGATGGAAAATTCGGTCAGTGGCTCCCACCGTCGGGTGGACCGTAGACCTTTGATCACTTGAGCTGGGGTGTGTCATATGAGGATAACAAAGATTTATCTCACCAACGTGCGAGTTAAACACCGCCCACAGAGACAAAATGATACGTGTTCAGCCAACAACCTGAGGGACATTTGTCCGAAAATTGCCAGAGATTCGTGGGAAGGAGACGGCTGTACAATGTATTTAATCTTTTCAATATAAATTTAATACTCTTTTTGGATAAAATATCAACTGGAACAATACTACTGGTCACTAAAACATCTGGCGGCAATTATACGCTAACAAGATCGTACGACCCTTCTGTTGTTCTTGGATCATAGACTGAGTTATTGCGATAAAATGTGTAAAATCCGTTTTCGTTTGGCGAAAAACCATGCGGGTATTGTAAATTCTTGTCCGAATTTGTAAATGTGGGAAAAACTATGGGAAACCCCTTGTCACTTCAGTCTAACGTGCACGCTACCGCAGTGGATTAAGCTGATTGGTTAATTGCGCATTGAAAAATTTCTTTCAAATTTCAAATCCCAGTGAGCCAAAGTTAGTGACTTTTATTTTGTGAAGAAAGTTGGTAGTTAACTGTGTATAAGTGTCCTTGAAGATGTTCGCTTTTTTAACATTTTCCCGGCAAGTACACCATCAACATTGGGAAGGATGATAAGATAGCGTGAAAGTGACCAAACGACGGTTATTTTCTGACGGTAGGTACCATAGTTTTTTGGCTTTCTACAAATGTTTGAGTTGAAACTCATATACCATCGGATTAGACTAACTAATCACAGTCCTCATGTGTGAGGCCTCTTGGTTGTTGGGATGTGCTACTTGGTTGCTTAAATGTTCGCCGCGCTTGCCGACTATTTTTTAAACGTCCCGTCACCAGTTGAGGTGACATCGTCAGCCAATGAACCATCAGCTATCAATCATTTAAACAACTCCACTCGCCATCCAGACGACCAATTATAATCAAAAGTCAACTCGCGGCCACCAGAACCAACATATACCCGGACGTATCCCCTCAGCATCGACGATCTACTGGACCACAGAAAATCGCCACACCACTATGTGCCGAAGGTATCAACCCAATTGGCGAGGGAGCGTTTCCATCATAATCATCAAACGCATCAAAAATTCAAACCACCAGCAACCACCTCTGAAAATCCAACCTCAAGGTATTTGGGTTTCAACTCAACCAATCAATATTTTAGCTGTAAGTCGGCTGTAAGTTCGACTCGTGGCCGAACGGTTAAGCGTTCGAACTACTAGCCTGGAGGTCACGGGTTCGATACTCTCTGGAGTTTCGAGAGACGCACACTGCTGATGATTCCCAACAAGGATGAAACGCTTTTCAGTATAGATTGGCTTTACACACAACGCTTACACACCAATACTCCATTGCATCGCTACACACTTATGTTGTGATCTTAGTTGGTGACGAAGCCTTTGCAACACAACTACTAAGATTATAGGACAGTTCGGTAATCGACTTCACAATGTGTGCTACCAGCTGTAGCCCCCGTTTGTCAGATGTAACAGATCACAAGCTCTCGGTGTGTCGTGATGCGGTAGTTTTTATAAACTCATCTTGCATGTCACATTTGTGGTATTCGGGCACCATCATGGTCACAGAACTGCACTGCTAACGATCCCAGCAAAATGCGGAAGTCGAGGGCTCTCCATACCATTTGCGCTAGCATTTACGAAGGAAGTCATCGCAACTGCGACGAATCTCACAGTCACATACAATTGGGGCTAACCCCCTACCCACAATGAGATCAACAGGGATAGGCCATTTATGAGGCTGGCAATCTCCGGAAAGCCTACAAACTTCATTCATGTTTAGCGAATCACGCTGTTAGACTGACTCAGTCTCAGAAGGGTACCTCTTGTATGGATTTGCCTGTGTGCAGATCACGTTGTCCATTAAACTAGGAGACATTGTCTAAGCGTTACAAGTCCGCCTGTAAGCGATATGTTGTTGGTTGAATAGACGTGTCAATGTGTAGCACTGGAGAAGAGGGTAGGTGTAGATCTTATGCAACCCTTGAATATAAAACAAAAGAGATGTAAGACTCAGCAAAGTTTCATGTTATTTATCTGCGGTTGACGATCAAGCCACTCAGGGACCTGATTATCCTTTATTCACTTATACGACCAGGGTATACTCAGATTCTGGATAACTGCTGAGGGATGGATTGCTGTTCCAACAGCAACTGAACAGTGGCGTGGCTGATTGCTTGCATTAGTGGCTTTCTCAGTTGGTCATCGGCGCAAGCCTCACCCTGGTTCACACATTTTAGTACAGAGACTTCATTACCTACCGCTAACCGTCTCAAAACCAGGTTGACACAAACAACGCTCTACTTCACAATTTTAACGTATTTTTTGGTGCGAGAGCGTTTTAGGCTAACTAGTGAAGACCGGTATGGAAACCCTGGGAGGCCGGAATTGGAAGTCTGGCTTCCCATGCGAGACAGCCACTTATTTAAAGTCTTTTGTGTGTTTGAATGGCTGGAATGCCTCATGGCTAACTGCAACTTAGCCGAAAAAAGTCACTTTAGATTCTTGTGACTTGAAGCGGTCGTGTGGCTTCGTTCGGTTTTGTATCCACATTCCTAAAAATTTCTCACCCGGGTCTCATTTAGTTTCTTTGAAATGGACCCATTAGTGAGAATTTAGTACCAAGAGGGCTGGATGAGTTCATCCTAAACCTTTTGTGATAAAAAACGCCTTTGGACTGTTCTTTGATCGTGTAGATAAGAGTAGATTACTATCAGGCGATCGTGATTCTCTCGGGCAACCCGAAACCTTCGTTTTTGTGCATTGAGTCTTCAATGGTCTAATCACGTTAGTCTTGATCACACATGCCAGCCGATCGTTACGTGAACGGTTTCCACCTCTTTACTTGCGCCCCGCTCCGCTTTCTCTCAGCTTTACTTATATGGATCACTCGCCCTTAGCTGGTGATCCCTTGGTCTGTCGTGACCAGAAAAAAAGTTAGAAAAAAACATCAATAGTGATCGTCAGTTTGTGCTCTGAATTCAACACGACTAAGTTGCTGAAGGCCTTCGGTCTTCTCCAAACGATGTGTACCTTTGAGTACGAAAACGAACACCCTTGTTTTCGAGAAATACACTCATTTACAAATCAATTTGGTTTTCACGAGAGACTCCACTGAATATCGCGTTTATGATATTCTACAACTGAAAGTGCTGCATACAGGCCGCCTCGTGTTTCAATTGACACGATATTCGAGATATCGCAGTATATTTGCATAAAGGAAACTACTCACCTGGGTGCTGGAAACTCTTCGAGAGCCCAGGACCGGTTTCGCCTTCTTGCGGCTCCTCAGGGAGGCGCACTCCCCGAGTTTCCGTCAGCCTTATGATCTACTGGAACCCAAATTGGATCGCTTTCGAAAAATACGCTCATTTGCAATTCAAGTAGAACATGAGGTTGATGGAAACTCGGGGACTGCGCCTACCTGATGAGCCCCAACAAGGGCGCAACCGGTCGTGGGCTGTCGAAGAATTTTCAGCCAGCTTGTGAGTAGTTTTCTTTATGCGAGTTATTTGTTTTTTAGCATAACATCAAACGTTGAAAAGTTCAACCTAGTCATATTCTTTTGTTTGTTCACTCTAAAGAACCAACCAAGCGACTCCACAAGCACCCGATTGAGCAATCAGATGGATAACCCATTGGATATTGATTAAAATTTATGTAGCCTTGTTGCATGGTGTTTTTCGTACAATCTTTACACAATAGCGAACCGCTAATGAAGTCCCATTTTTAGCTTAGGATCTCCGTTCCATTCATATCAAACCGCGAAACCGGTTGTGGTCCGTCGAAGAGTTTTCATCAACCTTGTGAGTAGTTTCCTTTATGAAAACATCCTTGTTGTTTGTTGAATGTTTAATTTCATCTTTCAAAGCAAGTCAGTGCTTGAGGCTAATCGCGCTGTCCAGATGCAGGTTCTCCATTGTGATAAAACGTAGACATCCTTCAGCACGACACACTCGTCGAGCGCCATACATGCCATGTCTGCCTGTTTCGTTTTAAAGGGCTTCAAGTGGGTGCCATCTAGATTACGTTACATTAGTAATAAGCCTATGGCTAAATGGACGTATTATTTGCAACAATTCTGCAGCCACACAGGACCTGCGTTGACAGTCTTTGGAGAAGTAACACAATTCTGTCTGCGTTGTGCACACAACCAGATAAGGGAACCATCTGTGTGAATTTCAATATTTTTTGAATAGTTTATTGTGTCAGTGCGTAGAATGTATTATAACGCGATGTGAATCTTACAGGCCAGTCATTGGTGGCGGCGAATTACCCTCAGCCTACTTCCGGTATAAAAACGATAGTCTTCTTAACTAAGTGCGGGTCTTTTTCTGGGGATATACTGATATATCACAACCATGTATACGTCCTTTGGAACTCCGTTTTTCCTCAAAAATCGGTGATTATATTTTCCTTAGTCTGCATGTGATTGGCTCGTGGGTGTTTTTCCGTGTTCCTTTGTGTGAACTGACTGTTCTCAATCCTAAGATGTAACAGATTGGTTGTCTAGAAGTTATACACTACTCACAGGGCTGCTGAAAACATTCAGTTGAAGTGGACCTGCATGAATAAGGGATTCAGATGGATTCAATTGGGTCTCTTGTCAGACAAATTTGTGTGCAAATCAAAGTATTTAAGGAAAGTAGCAGAGTTACTTTCGGATGCCCTTCCTCGGAATACCATACCCACGTGATGATTGGCTGAGCTGAGAATGGCGACGAGTGGTTGTTTTAACAAGACCGTTCTTCCGAACCCCGTGGAATGATTGCATATCAGGTGGTTTATAGATATGCGGATAATTTGATAGCTAGTCTTTGGAACTCTGGGGGCCATTGTATAATTTGGACTTCAGGTGGAAAACGGGCGTACACATGTCCGTTGAAAAACAGCTCGTTCCGGCGCTGAGATGAGTCGATGAACATCGAACGTCTATCGTTCATGAGCCCTCGTCCACATGGGTTGTCTTGGTGATCAAGCCAAAACTTTATTATTGTCACACACAATGATGAACGCTTAGCTTCAGCGGTGAATCAGACAGTGCCCCGGAATGTCGATGTACACGACTTTCACCCTTTACAATGTATCGGTCCACCTTCCGGCCGGGACAGAGGCCGAAATTGCAGTTAAATGGCAAGATTATATACTTTTTCGACAGAAACCGGCGTTTTCGTGATTCCATGATCGTACACTCCAGTCACATGTCAACTGGGCGACCTACCAGTTTGGCAGCTTCGATTCAGAGGCCAGAATAAGTGATTTCAGGATTCGAAAAATCATTTCGTGAGGTATTGAAGCTCTCCTGCGAAGCAAAAGTATAAGCACCACTACATGGAGATGCCTTGGATAGCACTCAGTATTCGCACAATGGAAGTCAATTTTTGGAAGATATGACGTGTCCTTGGTGGACTAAAAGAGAAGGGCAATTGACTTCAGAGTATGCGTCCGAACTTTTAAGCCCATTTAGGCATCCCGGAGTATCAGCGATGATAGGAGAGTATTCACCCAAACTTTTTCCGCCAGGGTATGATTGCTTCAATGGACTATAGAATTTGGTGAGCTGCCAAAATATGACCGCAGATTAAAACGATTTTTGGTTTGAGCACATATGCAACAACATGCAATATTTTGGAGCAAAACGTTTTGTTCCAATTGCAAAGGTTTTGTGGCTAAGAGCATTGTGCAGCCAATGGGCGCCGTCTTAGGTTGAGCGGCTGTTCCGTACAAGATAGCGAGCTGAGACGAACGCTTTCTGGAATATGATTGACTTCGTGGACCATAAGAAAAACCCACACCTACGGAAAAAAGTTAAAATTCGTTCTATAACCGTCCGATCGATTCAGGTGAAATGCAAATGGTGCTTGAGTACTGCAAAATACACTAGTGTGACAGGTAAAGCTAAGGTGACTCTTCAAGCATGCGGTGTTTCGCCAGCCAAACCGGTCCAAGTCGGGTATCATAAGCCCAGACCTGATCGACGATAAGTTATGTTTTGGTTAGCCCGTTCAGCCAAGGTTTAGACACAGCGGAATGAAACTGGGGAAAGGGATGATTAGCATCAATACACACATGGGTTGCTTGGAATCTAGTGTAGTGAGTGGGTTGAACAAACTGCCGAAAGCAGTGGTGTCAGGCAATACGGGAATGAGTTTACACGTCACTTGAGTTCTTCTTGTAATGGCACTTTCTCGGAGCACTTGAAGTCGAACTGGCTGGCTCCTGGGAGAGCTTCTCACTTCTTTCGCATCCTCTCTTTGTGAGCACTTACTCCTAGTCCCTTCACCTCTGGAATATTTTTACGTAGCCTTTGGTATTTTTATGTTTTTGGTTCTCTTTCTGTTGGCTCCGTAGTTGTTCTTCTTCTCACATTCGTCCCGGTAAAGTGCCCTTTTTTATTCTACCAGAATCAAAGCCGGTAACGATGAACTCGCAAATATCTGGGTGGTATGCGTCGCTTCCGACTGTCCGGCATCACCTGGCTACCAGACCAGTTGGAAGTCCTTCATTCACAACCGAGCGCAACCGCTGGAGCTTAGAATGCACTCGCCTAATATCCCCCCTTTTCGTCCAGTGTACCGGTTTGTAAGTCTGTCACTTAAACCAAGGTGCTTCACCATTTAATCGAGATCCAAGTAGTTCAACATTCTAGCTGAAAGCATCTTTGTCCATTTCGTGTAAAGCATTCTTTTCTCATACCCCAGATGACTTTATGATGTTGGTGCGTTGGCACATGTGAAACGCCACCAGGTATCTGGAGTAAGGAAACCTGGGAAGAAAAACAGACCTTATGGACTCTTGATAAGAACTGAACTTCACTTTGCCGAATGCAGATGTCATCCGTGAGGGCGTTGAAGGTTCAAAGGGGACACTTTGAGCTAAATTCAGAAGCGGTAGTTTACAAAACCCAAATATGGGCTCCAAATATACACCCAAGAAGAGTACGTCCCAGCCCACGAAGCACTGCGTCGTCCTTCAATGTTATTTCTCCGCGGGGAAATTCTGAACCTTAATCTGTTTGACTGATTCAAACCGTCCAGTTGTGGAAAGATCCTAGTTTCCAGTAAGACAGACTTATTTAATGACGAAGGGAAACAACGTAACACAGCATCTTAGTCCAGTTCTCCTTCCCCCCTATCCGTTTTCCCTACGTCTCAACTGACATTTGTTCATTTTCAGTCCAAATGAGACCGACAAAGTGTTTGTGGCACGAATCACTGCAGAACCTCACATTAATCAATGACAAAAAAGTCAACACTTTGTCTTGCCGATGTGGCCGTTATCACGGGCGTCCCCATCGGAGTGTCGTGACGAAGAAGCGGCAATCTCGAACCAGTCAAGCATGATGTTGTCTAACTAAAACTTTTCTCATTTAGCTTCTTGCACGAACCGCTTAGTAATGTGCGCGAGGGGGGTTGTAGCAAGGGTCGTAGTGACAGGTGAGATGAACAATTTCTGCACACGTGGTTTGAGCCTTGTTCATTTGTTGAGCTATCCAATTGTCACGCATTATTTACTCTCAGACATCACTGACTGGCTCCTCAGTGCGTATCATATCTTCCTTGGCTGGACAACGCTTAATTAATCAGGTCGAACAAAATGCCACCATATGTGAAGAGTTTTGTTCGATCATATTCCACCGCGGCCTTTCTTTGAAGTAGGAGATAGCTGACATTTTTTCGGAGTTTAAAAATCTAACTATTCTATGTGCACCTGATGACAGGATTTCGCTACAACTGAGGTTGTTTGATCATTTTTTTTACTGCCGACCGATTGGCTAAATTGGAATACAGAAATCCTATCTGAATCTGGTTGTTTTTTTCTCAACGGCTAAAATTTGGAGCTGCATATTCTCTACAAGGAAGATGGGCAGTTTGACGACAAAAAACTTTGTTAGATCACTTTTTGGATGTAAATAACGTTTGACATCAAAGAGGGATGAGTCTCAGTCATTGGTTAAGAACATCTAGAGAAGCTTCTAAATCACCTGTTCACTAAAGGCTGAAATTAGAGAGGAAGCTAATATAGAGAAAACTCTTGCTAAGTTTGCCCAAAACAATCATGCAACTGATGATTGCGTCGTCCAAATTCCACCCTGTGTACTGCCTAGTGCTTGGATTCGAGTAACCCCTGATACGCTAGATATTTAGAAACATATAGTGTGTAATAATCGGGTTTTAGAAATCCAAGTTCTTTACTGGACGCTGGTCTAAAAAGAGAAAAGGTGTACAATAGTCCATTATAGCTTGTGGTCACTGCCAAGGCGTGTGATCTCTCTTTTGACTGACCTCTCGTTGATGGGGGCGGGTTATGAACTAAATCCAAGTTGGTGAACAAAGCTATTGTGAGCTAGCTGGCTTAGCCTGGGGGTGGTCTCCTTCCGGACTGATCCCCGTGGTAGCTGCGAAAAAATAATATACTGTCTCGTACGTCAGATAAACCAAATAATATGATATGATATGATAAACCATATCATAATGGAGATACTGGACCATGCTATGACGGTTTGTGTAACTCGGTGACGCATTGAGCTATACTGGGGGGTGTCCGAGCGACACTGATCAAGGCTCTCATACCAGGTTGGTCAATGGCTACAGGCCTGATGAACACAGCCCTCTAGTCCTCCAGGTTGGTGGTTGGAACATGTGTGGCGACTTGTTCCGTGAAAATGGTAATGTGCTTGCATTTCCCGCCAAACACTACTGCCTTGTGGTGAGATTTTTTAGCCAGGTGCCCCTAACCGTCCTCCCGTCTGTGTGTGGGCGCTATGGTCCAATATACAACCATATATGGCAGCGAATCATCAAAATTGAATACTGATATTGTGCTTTCCATGACAATTATTTTAATTAGATAATGGCGTGGCCAATGTACAACCCTCAAATTATGATTAAGTCATCCTGATATATATAAATTTCCCTGTTCCGGTGCATTGCTACAATGGACAAGTTCAGATGCGAAAGCTATGGAAGTCTTTTTCTGTGGTAGCTTCTCCAACTGAACTGCCCCTCTACTTATAATTTTCTTGAAGAAGAATTTCAATTTTTATTGTTGCGTATAATTCGGAGGCAGAATTCTGTCTTAACTGTCAACCATTGCACATTTCGTTAGGCTGCTTGTTGCAACTACACGAACTATATATATCGAAATATTAGTGAAAATCTTGTCACTTGGGATAACCAGGTGACCTGAAACTGAACATACATGAGGTGTCGAGGTACAGCTTTTCATCATATAGATAGATAGATAGATAGATAGATAGATAGATAGATAGATAGATAGATAGATAGATAGATAGATAGATAGATAGATAGATAGATAGATAGATAGATAGATAGATAGATAGATAGATAGATAGATAGATAGATAGATAGATAGATAGATAGATAGATAGATAGATAGATAGATAGATAGATAGATAGATAGATAGATAGATAGATAGATAGATAGATAGATAGATAGATAGATAGATAGATAGATAGATAGATAGATAGATAGATAGATAGATAGATAGATAGATAGATAGATAGATAGATAGATAGATAGATAGATAGATAGATAGATAGATAGATAGATAGATAGATAGATAGATAGATAGATAGATAGATAGATAGATAGATAGATAGATAGATAGATAGATAGATAGATAGATAGATAGATAGATAGATAGATAGATAGAAAAATAGATTTGTAAATAGATAAATACTTAGACAGTTAGATACATAGATAGATAGATAGATTGACAGATAGATACATAGATAGATAGATAGGTAGATAGATAGATAGATAGATAGATAGAATAGGATGAAAAATGTTATGATGAGTTATCAAACAGAAGGAGGTATGTGTTAAATTTTAGACAGGAAAACACGCTGAGAAATAATTAGTAAGGAGAATCGATGCGAGGTGCTTTCAGTTTCAGTGTGCACCAACCAGAGTCAAAGCAACGGATGAATGCACAACTGTGGTTTCGACGGTCCCGTGACTACTGCCTCTGCTAAGTAATAAATACCAGACATTTTTAGCCGTACCGTACTACAGTATAGTTGAAATTCAGATGTTTTGTTGCTGGCACCCTAAGCAGTTTGTCAGCATACCTAAACAGCCACTTCAGTAGAATCTGCGGCGCGCGAAATTCAGCTCTGTTTTTGCACCTGTACACTAAAGTACGTTTTTTTGTTTTCCTTTCTATTACATGCACTTGGATCTCTATTTTAGCGCTGAGTCTGTTGGAGGTCGCGTCACCACGGATGTTTCGCGGCAACGATAGATTCATTCAGACCATACTGGGCGGTGACTTGACGGAACAACGAGAATGGTGGCTGTTTGGGACTTCAAAATGCGGCTGCGACCTTTGGAAGGACGACCTGAAGCGGTCAACCAAAAGTGATCTTTTCTGTGAGCGTTACTAAGGTAATTCTCCAATGAACATAGACCTACGGTGAATTTTAAAATAAACGGTGCCAAGCTTGACATGATATAAAATTGAAATGGGAGTTTTTTTACCAATCGGCAGAATGATACATCATGACAGCGTGAGCAGCTTGAAAAGGATCTTGTGTGTGAATTTCTGTAGGCAAGTGTTAGGTGAACTTCTGAGTACTGTCTGACTATTTTTTAGTCACTAGAAACTTCCACATTAGTAAACCAATATGATATTCTCACTAGCCATAATCTTCCTAACTCAAAATGATCAGAGCCAAAGCACTATCTCACCTTGCCTATCTCTCGCCTATCTCGCCTTGCACTATCTCCGCTTGCCGAAAAGATTGCTGCAAATAAGGAAAGTGGAAACACCAGAGTTATTCATTGTAAGTCGAAGGCAAATGTCGCCCAACTGCAGTGATGCCTACACTGTAGGCAAAAGGGAGTCCTCAAGCGGAATTGAAAACCGTGACAGAGATATTCAACACATCGCACAGTCCTTGGCAGCTCCTTGGGTAAGCGATAGATTTGAGTCCCGGTCAACCCCTGTCTTTTTGCTTACTTCATGTGTGTTTGGGTCTATATTCAAAATCCTCAACGTCCCTGTTTCTGCGCTTTCTATTCAGGACCAGTGTTGTTTGAGTGTGGCCCACTGCGGAAGTCGCACGATGGGCTTACTAACAGCGCTGGTTGACACCAACCCGTGGCTCCTTGGGCCGAGGTGTGGTGAATCAGTGGAGACTCAGATGCACATGTGGAGCACCAAACGAGCTAGCTAAGCTAGTAGAATACTCGTGAGGTAAGCCAAGACACCCAAATACTCTGTCTTTCCGTTTGCATTGTGTGCTTGGGTCCATATTTAACATTTTCTATTCCCCGGTCCCTCCTACGTAAAATCAATACGATGGCTTCGCAACAGCATTCCAGGATTGCTTAAGGAAAACTGTGAAGAAGTCTCACATTCCTATCAAGAACATGCGTTCATTTTTTCGACCTCTCATCTACTGGCCTAAACATGTGAGGGATAGATAAAATCGATCGGAAAGGTTAACCAATCAAGACAAAGATCAGTAGTATAGTCAGAGTGTAATATGTGGGGGTTTATGTAGGATATCAACAAATATACAAAGCGTACAGTGAGAATAAAGTTGAGGCTTTTGGATATGAGTACCATCGGTTACCCAATAAGCTACACTTTAGGGGGTCTCTGATGAAATTCACAAATGCGTTCTCCCACTTGCGATTTCAAAAGATATTTAGACAAAAATATAGATAGACGGGCAGGTTTATGTTGAGATAAGTGATTTTTTTAAAATCATTCATTAGATAGGATGGCTTCCGCATAAATCTGTGATCAACCTATGGTTAGGCGAGCTTAATTGTTCTTTTTTTACGACAAGATCACGATATCCGCACATGACACACGATAACTACACAAACTCAATTTTATCCAGGCATAAAACAAACAACAATTTAAGTCCCTGGTCAGTCATGTGACATGCATAGTTGGGAAAAGCCAGATTCCGCGTTTGAGATCGAGTCTATACCTACGTAAGTTGTTTCTCAATCTCCGTAACACTTCACACGAACACAAATCGTCAACACGTGCTGAAGGTCACGTGATCGGAGTTCACCCAAATTTCGGACATTCGACAAGCCAGTCACGGAAACTTGGAGTCAAAATGGAGAGGCTTCTTTAATTAGTACTGGGATTATACTGTCCAGCTCATTGTGTTGTGTTTTCTGCGCTCACCTACTACCGCAATGAAAGTGGCTTGTAAGTAAACCAGAGAAATATGAGTTGCCTTAACTCCAGATGAGCATTGAACTCAGCCCAACTTTTTACATCGGACAGTCTTCCTTTGTAGGGGATGGACTGTAGAATAGGACGCACCCCATTGTGCTTTTTTTGTCACTGTTAAAGCATGTTCTGACAACTTTTATTATTTTTTCTCACTCGTCCTGTTGACAGAGCTTACTGGAATGGAATTTTTTCATTTTATCTTTGTCGTGTGACAGCTAGCAGTACTGACGGAGAGTTCATCCCGCCCAAGGCCGTTAATTGTTGGAGTGAAGGGACCGGATTCTACAGTTGTACCTACCTTTATTCACGTAATACTACTTAATTCAACTCGTCTTTGCTCATACTGTCTAAGAATATCTCAAGTCAGCCAGATTCGGATAGTCAGATCCTCCTACATCGGTGTGTTGTTGTAACCGAGCATCTGTTTATCGCATTCATGGACCTTAGGAGAGTGAAGCATCCATAGGTCGCCCCTACTGATCTGTGTACCAAACGTAGATGTGTTGAGGCGATGCAAAGTATGATTAGATGGTAAAAAAACTGATGCTGCGGTGTCCGAATACAATATACTCAATATTTCCAGAGCAACGTTTTTCAGGAGGAAAGAATTTTAATCAGACAGGTCAGGTTTGTCCTCTGTGATATCCGGTTTCGTTGAAAAGTGGACATTTTTCACAGTTGAGACTAATTCGTGGCATTTCGCTTGTTTATTATATGCTCGTTTTCCAAGTAAATTAATCCATCTAGAGGCATTAAGGCACACCAAGATCTTCCTCCCGAATACAACCAACGGTTCACTAGGATACTGATGGTTCTTGAATGTTCACGAAACCGTACCTAGTTGATTACCCACACAAAAATATGAGCCAGGGTTTGCCAGAAGTACAATATAAGTCGTCCGGAGCGTGCGGAGTGAGTGTAAAGTTGCAAACGCATTAACCACGAGGAATACGAGGGTCCCTCGGATTTGTAGACTTCAATATTCTTCATCAGTGTCCCCGTAATGTAACAGTAGGCGTAGCTGGCTGCAGTATGTAATTTATGAAACTCTCTCAAGGCAGTGAGCCAGATCCGCCTGAGAAGTTGGTGATTTTATTCAGGTCAAGATGACTAGGGCAGGTACTACATATGGCCGACCACCGCCTACTGAAAGACGAGGTGTTTCCACCACAAAACATTGTCGGCAAAAGTTCCGATGAGGGTAGACCACCAGGTGGCTGCATGAAATGAAAGTGGCTATTAGCAAGCTGAAGGTCGTGCGACCTTTAGGTCAATCTGTGTGAGGCAGGAAACGCCATGGTGTATGGCATGTAACTGACTTCAGTGGCGAGCTTGCTACCACTTCCCAGCCGGACCAACTTGCTGGGCTTGAGTTGGACCAGGACGTTGAATCATCCCCATAGTTGGCATCGTGTTCTAAAGTGCAGTTTAGTTGTGTTTATTTCAGCGGTTATGAAGGTTCAGATGCCGTCCTCATGGCTATTTTTCTTGGAGGCATTAAGAATTTTGCATGATAATTAAGCAAGAGTTCCCACTACCGGTGTATTGATATACATGATGATGATGATGACGATGATGATGGTGAGATGATGATGGATGACTCATTGTTTTCAGATTTCTAGAGTTAGTAGTGGATTCCTGCTGATGCATGTATTTATTACTAATTCATTCACACATTACAAGCTGTCTGCTGAAGAGTTTTCTTCAACCTTATAAGTAGACAGGTGTTAGGTCAAAGCTATTTTATCCGGTTGGTGATTCTCCTTCTGTCGCCACAGGAAGATCTTGAGACGGCCTTGGTCAGCCAGTCATACTCCCCAACAGAGTGAATAGAGAGGAAAGCACTGGGGTCTTTAGAATACTATTCTGTATTTCCCAGCTCCATATGCCCGACGGGGACCTACCAGAACCCAAAGTATACAAACAGCTGTGTTCTGACTTTGAACAAGAATGTCTACGTACAAAGAATATGAATGCCAGAGCCTGGAATGTCAGACTGACAATGTCAGGCTTCCTTACAAAAGCTGATCAAATAGGGGCGGATATCAATGTCTGTGTCGGCTTGTGTGCGACATACCTTCAGCCGGATTTGGGCAAGAAGAGGACCACAACAATGACGGATACTTGACCCATGATGGAACAATTCGAACAACCCGCATCTATTAATTCTGTGATAAAAACCCGTGTCAAGTGAAGTGTATCCGCATGAGGCTAAACCGATAACAGGAAATTAGTTAAGTTGGACGTGTGAACAATTGTGAGTAGCACTCAACCCGGGAGTCCATTCCATAGACGGTAGACAAAAGCGACTTGACAGCACTTGTGGCTGAATCCTGCGGAATGGATATTCGGTCAATTGAATTTCCCATATTTTTCCTGAAGATAATTTACCTGCCAACGTCTGGCGGCACTTTAATGTCACGCGAGTAGAGACTATTCGAGCAATTAGAGTGCAGTTATCCACTTTGTACTTGCCATAAGCAAGCGGCCACACGAATCATGAAAGAAACCAGTCTCAAAGAAGGCTGCTTAGAGTTGCTAGTTGATTTAGCGGAATCGCACACGGTTTCAGCTGCCTAACTTCCCCGTATTTTCCAAAAATGTTGTCATTTTGAATATATTCATTATATATATATATTCATCGGCTTACTGCTGATCGCTAATTGTTGTTACTCCTTTAGGTATTCATTTGATACTGCGGTGCCTTGATGCATGCTGAGCAAGGTTTTATCCAAATGCAATCGCTGTTTTCACTGACTAATAGATTCTGCTTGACCCTCAACCTGTTGACCTCTGTTGGAAATCCGCATGGCTCAATTAAGAAAGCGGTGATTGCGTAAATTCTTTCGTAGAGGATAAAGTCCCTCATCAGTCCCTCATCCAGTTTCAAAAGACTGGTTCTTCTTCTTTGGAATGAACATTTTCGCTGGGTCTTAGTCGTTAGTAGCAATTTTATTCTGCAAGTGAGGACGTTCCGTGTCGAAAACTCGAGAAGCGCTGCACGGCTAGTTTACCCTTGATGGGAGGCATCAGCCATCCGCATCTCACTAAGTTCTGTGAGGATTAGAACTCACAACCTCCGGGTTCAATAGCTGAAGTCTAAGCAGCTCGGGCACCAGCGGTCAGTCATTGACTCATACTTAAGTTGTAGCATCACCATCCTTCGATCACGTGGCTCCCGTCATGTTGTCACGTGTTGACTAGTTTCCCGAATGAATACTTCTCACATGTAATTGGCAGATTAACTATGAAATCTTCCAACACACAATGTTCTCTACTTATCTCGCACCAAATCACCAATCCAGCCGACACAAATTCGGTCAAAACCTGAGTCTGCTAATGTGGTGAGTTAGTGTAGCTACGGTCCTTATGACAAGTCCTCTCTACGGTGATTGTCAGTGAATAAATCTGGTACAGTGCAGTCAGATGTTTCCATTGTGATACGTCTTCTTGAGAACCACATCAGGTGGTCATTCGGGTTTGGTTCTAGTGGTCTAAGTGAGAACCAGGTCACTATTCGGAAAACTACCTTCTTCGTTAAACTGTCTCACCTGGCATGCTTTCCCAAAATTCAAGGACAACAGCTGTCAGGTCAATGAAATTCATGTGAAAATGTTGGTTTCATAAAACGGCGATTAAGGACCGTGGACAGTTCCATCAAATTTCGCTGAGGCACTACAGGCAAAGCTGGAAATCGGTTTTTACAGCTGAATATTATTTGGTTTCAAACAGGTATCTTTTGCAAAAGTACTCAAAAGATTAACTCGGTTGTTTTTTATTCATTGCACTTTTATCGATTGGATATTGGTCATTCTTGCTTGACTTGATAACAGTTTCACAAAGAAGTATGATGCGTTGAGAAGTTAAACGTCCCTTCAACCTTTATCACTCCTGTCATGGACAGAGAAGTCTTA
Organism: Opisthorchis viverrini; assembly: GCF_000715545.1. NCBI lineage: Eukaryota > Metazoa > Platyhelminthes > Trematoda > Opisthorchiida > Opisthorchiidae > Opisthorchis > Opisthorchis viverrini. The sequence continues at coordinate 1,438,180 of NW_008751735.1, forward strand.
TTTGTTTCAGTTCTATGATGCAAACTTTGAAGCATATGACAGAGTGTATAGACGTTTACATGACCTTGTGTGGCAATTTAGATTGTGTTGGCGTGACTTGTGCATCTGGTTGTATAATGTATCACATTAAGCCTTGTCCACGAACACGGGTACTAGGTCAGTGACCTCATCCGTCAATGCCTCAAGTTTCAGTAGGATAGCACTCTCTACCAGATAAACTGTCATAAAAACGCTGTCTGGAGGAGTGGAGTTGGTGGTTATTAGAGACTGGGGCAAAATTTATTTTACGGAATCTCAACTGGAAACAAGAGAAAGCTTCCTCTGAGGCTTCTGTGGTGGTCCAAATTACGTACGGCGTTTATCCTTGAGTCCGATTCTGCTTCAGCATGTAAGTCCTTAAGATAGAAGTGGTTGTGTCCGACGTTCAACAACCGTTTCGAGTGATGTACTTGCTATCGACATTTACAGTCCGTATGCTTCAAATCTGTCCGAGCTTGTGAAGACAGCAGTTCGTCAGGCTGCTAGCTCTGGTGTCAATTTACTGAAAGGTATCTGAAGGCTGACTTGCAACCGACGCGGAATCAGCCAATCATCCCTGGTTAGGCCACAGGAGGCCTGCAGATATTTATGACGGTTTCATGATTTTAGATGGGCTTTTGCGGATGAACTTGTGTATCCGATGTCAGCCCGAGGGAGAAAGACCGGTCTGCTGCAAGCCATCAGGCGACCTAATCCTGATGGCACTAAAATGCACGATAACAGGTTTATAGCAATGTTGTAGAATGTAAGTAGCTCGGGTGCGCTGTTTGCTTGTTGGTCTGTTCGCCGAGCTTGACAGTTGGATTGCAAGCGTTTTATCACCAATCGA